>NC_052506.1:6222986-6568848 GCF_014356525.2 Nilaparvata lugens | reverse complement strand
TAAACGAAACTCCAAACCTCTATTCCCTTCAAATCTACGCTTTGATGAATATAAAATGGAATATATTAATAAATCTAGAGCTCATATACATCAACTGTCTTCTTATCATGTTCAACATACCTCAGCGAACTGTCTGGTGTCCAAGTTGTGAAATGTTTTTTTCCTACAGTTACCTTGAAAAGTGGCCATTGCTGCACTGATTACAGAACGCAAAGAATCACTTTTCCGCTCTAGTGCGGGAAAAATTTTTCCTGCACTCCAGATTTGCAACATGGCAACGCAAAATACTTAGTAGGTTATATGGAGCAACAGTGCAGCAAAATCAAAATGAAGTTGGTAAGAGTGACTGGGCTGCTATAGTGAGCAGAGGTGCAACGAAGCACAACGAGCACGTTATTAAGTAGATATTATAACCAACGACAACATTTTTATTCAATTTGACAATAAATTAAGGTTTTTATCAATAATAAATTACACAGAAAAACATTTGATGGATTTCAGCCAATTTTACCATAATTACCCACTCATATCAATCCTACAGAATTTATTTGACTATATGTTTGAAGAGTCTATTGGAATAAAGTTGTCTTACTGTCAAACTTTGAAATCAAAAAATAGAGTTATCATTGTTATCACTGTTTCAATCGACAACAATGGCTTCACTGTTCTGATCCATTCCATGATTCATTTTTAAATCATATTTTTTTTTGTATCAAGGTTGCCATGGAGACCTAGTCGACGACGACCTCGCGCCCTGTTTACGCGGCAAATCGCTGGCAGAACTGCTTCGCGTGCGCCTAGAGCCTCCACGCTTCCTTCCCGGCTTCGCGCCCTTCGTGGACGGCGCAGTGTTGCCGGTCGCCCTGGGCGCCGGGGGCGCAGGCGGCGCCCTGGCGCTGGCTGACCTGGCGCAGGCGCGACACGGCGGTCCCGGCTACGAGCTCGCCGACTTCCCTGAGCGCGACCTGCTCTTCGGTCTTACCACCACCGAGTCTTATCTCGATCTTAGTGCGCAGGTTAGTTGAAAAAATCTTTTATAATTTAAAGTGAATTCACAAGATTTCTAATTGTTATCATCAAATTATCACGAACCTATCAACTATTCTCTTAATCAACTTATTTTCTTATATTCTTTGAAATAACAAAATCTGATGTGGCGCACTCACACAACTTTCCTTGCCGTTATGAAAATTGATCAACTGATGCTAGTGTTCATGCGCATCTCAAGTTTACTATTAAAGATGTGAGCCAGCTGGTGACAGGACAATAACGCTGGAGACACACGAGGTCTGCTATCTCTTCATGATTCAACAGGTGCCAACAGTTTGCAATTGAATAATCACATTTTCTCGAATTTCGAGCTTATTTTAAATTTTAGGTGAAAATGTTACTTAACATTGATTGCAGAGATTTTCATGCTCATTCTTTTCCATTTGAAATTTTTTGTTTAAATTGTATCTGAGACCTGATAATTGGAAATCTAAAATCAAACTTTGCATAGTTGGGGTGGAGCTCCTGAATTTTTACAGATATGGTACTTGTGGCAGTTGATATAGCTTATCATGACTATTTCAGGTATAGATTTGATCAAAATCGTTGAAGTCATTTTCGAGATAATCGCGAAAAACCCTGTTTTTGACACATTTTCGCTATTTAGCCGCCATCTTCAATATTGCATTTGATCGAAATTGTTCGTGTCGGATCCTCATAGTGTACGGACCTTAAGTTCCAAATTTCAAGTCATTCCGTTAATTGGGAGATGGAAGAAATATCGTGTACACAGTCGCACATACACACACACACATACAGACCAATACCAAAAACCACTTTTTGGATTCAAGGGACCTTGAAACGTATAGAAATTTAGAAATTGGGATATACCTGAATTTTATTCGGGGAGCAGTACTATCCTTACCTTTGGTAATAGGGCAATTGAAGAAAAAACTGAAATCAAACTATTTAGGGCAGTTCGCACAGTCAAAGCTTAAACTGAATTTGATCAGCTGTTAACCCAAACTAAAACCATTATCAACGTTCTACTACATTTCCCCATTATGTATTCCTTAAAACTCACATACTCATATTCAAGAAATTGACAATAATTCCCGCAATTTGTTGACAACTCTGGTGTAAACTCAGATTGTGATAATTTGAGATAGACGTTTCTATGGGAGACCAGAACTTTTGAACCATGTATTCTGCAACTGCCTAGGAAAGCAGGGTTTCCCACCAAGTCTGTAGTCTCTACCTGTGAGTTGACTAGCGGACAATAATATAATAATTTCTCTGATTGCCAATGAATTGCAACCAGAGGAGTTTATTGACAAAACATTTACATAATTGTTATATTAATATATACAAAATTGCTAATACAGAATTTGCTAATACTAAACTTAGTTCTAATTATGATACCCCACTATAACAATATGTGTCGGTGATCATAGTATTCTTTTCTGGCCCAACAAAATTAGTGTCCAACACAATTGTGTCCATAACATTGTGTCCACATAAGTTGGCACTTTCGACACGTTCGCACGCTTCAGTCACTGAATGAGAATCATAAATAGATTCATTTCTAGAATATTCCTGAGTATTATTCTTATTACAAACATAATTCATTTTTCGCTTGTCCACCCTATTTCCTAGTATGATACCTTCAAATTGTTATTCATTCACTTTCTTACAAACATCTCCACAAAGCTCCTCTTCTCTGAAATCTGGAAACTGGAAATTCATATTTCCCTGATTATAGAATCGGAAATGATTTTAAAACTTGAAAATCTGAATGAATAATATATAAAGTATATTGAATGAATATACATATAATATCATAGAAGCGAAAATGATATTAAACTTAAAAAAAAATCTGAATAATACATATATAAAGTATATTTAATGATATACATATTTTAATAGTGAATAGCTAAACAGGCTTGCAACTCAGTTGTTAATTAATTCTATTGATCAACGTCTATGCTTTCAACAACAATGTCCTACCACCTATATAGGGTATGGGACATCTGATTTTACCTGAGAAGAGCCTCCACTCTTATGTCGGAACCCTTCAGGCACAATTGTTGTTGTTTGCAAAAATCGTTGCTTTTCCAAAATTCCCTAACACTGTTTCTATGTGGTTTCATATTGAAGCTTTTTACATTGTGTTTCAAACCGAATAGAATAGAATAGTATTGTTTATTTCAGCAACAATTGTAAAATACAATTGTTACACACTTTTTTACCAATTAAATAACAATAGAAAGTAGCATATAAATTACATTATTTTTGTTTTAGCAATACTATAATGGAAGTCTCTATAAACAGTAATTTAACAAAAAAATAGTTACTACCTTAGTACGTTCTTGACTATCATATAATAATACAAAAAAAACTTCTAATAATTTTCTTAAAATCTAGAAAAATATGTAAATTCTTCAAATTTGGAAAAAAGCTTCTAATTTTCTAATATTTTTGTTTGTCATTTTGTTTTGTCTTGTTTTGTGTGTTTTGATAAATTGAAAAATTGAAAAAAATAATAATAATAAGTAAAATTCTAGCATTACAATAATTAATAAATTATAATTATTATAGTTTGAATATATTCAAATACTGAATGATCATTCCAGGCACAATACTATTATCAATAGCCACTGTATTAAACCATGAAGAAACATAACGTAAGTAGATATCTCATGGTAAAGGGCGTTTATGTCGCAACTTTTTCTGTTTATCTCAAGCCGATTACTGTCGATTATTGTCGATTTTTACTGTTTTGACCGGTAAGAGTGTATGAACGGCACAATATGAGAGACTACCAGCGTCATAAAGCTTCACAGGAAAGAACTACTTGGACTATCACCTTGAGATAACAGTAAGGGGCGGTTTCCGAGCTCGGGATTTGGCTAAGTCCTAGATTTAAAACAGCTGGAATCAGAAAATTAGCTTTCCAAAACGGGGCGTAGTCGCAGTTTTTATTTTCTCATTTCTATAATTTGAAACGTTTTTCCTTGACGAAATTAAACATTTCTAAATAGTTAAAAATAGCTGAAACTTTACACTATTTTTTCTTTATTCTATTTCGTGTTTATTTTTCTAGTTTTTTAATTCAATTCAAACGTGACTATGACAATGACTGCAACTACGCCCCGTTTCGGAAAGCCAATTATCTGACTCCAGCTGTTTAAAGTCTAGGACTTAGCCAAATCCCGAGCTCGGAAACCGGCCCTAAAGCTAGCTCCGCAGTGCAGGCTGGTTGCTTGGCTGAATCGGACTAGGCGCTGAGACAGCAAATAATAGCAGCGTTGGTGGGAATGCGAGCGGCCGCAGTAACACCTCCCACCCAGCAATGGTCGGCGTAGTTACGCCTAGCGGACAGACGAAAGAACAACCAGTCGGTTATTTCATCCCTCCAGCCAGGCTCAGCCAAGCAGCCGAGACAATAGAACAATGGAGTGACGGTCTTATTCGCGTTCATCAGCAGTTTTCTTTCTCACGACTATTTTTATTTTTGTGTGTCAATAATAACTCCAGTCACCAGTAAAAAGTTTCCAGAAACGTGGTGTACTACCATATTAAGACTTTTCATGATGATTTTTAATTATTTAAAAACATTGTTGACATTCTGAGCCTTTAGGCTAAACTTGGGGTCGCTGAGAACGAATCTGCAATCAGAATTTCTCTATCACCAAAAATAACGAAAAAAATCCAGCTCTTGATCTTCCGGCAACCGTTAACAGTCATCCTGCAATGCGGCCGAAACACTTCCAAGCCAGACACCCATCTCGAATGACAACAACGCCAAGCTGTAAGAAACCATCCTGCACTGCGGCGCTAGGTTAAAAGTTGCGACATAAACACCCTATACCGTAGATATCTACTTATGCTATTGTTTCTCTATGATTAAACTAAGAGAGAAAGAAAAAAAATTGATGAAATGAAATTCTTTTCTTCTCCTACTATCTATTGTACTAAACCTGGGTTTGTTGATTGATTTCTAGGATCTAGAGTTCGGTTTCGACGAGACGCGTCGCGACCGTATACTGCGCACATACGTTCGTAATGCCTACTACTTCCACCTGAACGAGATCTTCTCGACGCTGAAGAACGAGTACACGGACTGGGAGCGGCCTGCCGGTAACCCGCTGGGCGTCAGGGATGCCACCCTGGAGGTGCTCAGTGACGGTCACACCACGGCGCCTCTGCTCCGGGTCGGGTATCTGCACTCGGTGCGAGGGGGTCGCACTTATTTCATGCATTTCCGGCATCAGTCTACGCAGACTGACTATCCGCAGGTGAGGATATTCATATATTTCTTCTATCCAAATAAAATTTCTATAAATATTTCTGACACTGCTAGTCCACGCTGATTGAGATATAGAGGAGATTTAGATTTACTAAACAATATTATTAGAAAAATATGTATAGATTTAAAACTATAGGTTCAAAAATCTGGTGTGGCGCACTCACACAACTTTCCTTGCCGTTATGGAAATTGATCACCTGACGCTAGTGTTCCCGTGCATCTCAAGTCTACTGTACAAAGATCTAAGCCAGCTGGTGACAGGACTATAACGCTGGAGACATACGACGTCTGCTATCTCTTCATAGTGAATGATTTAATAGAATCAACAGTTTGCAATTGAAATAATAACATTTTCTTGTAAACAGTAAAGCAGTCAAAACAATATAAAACTTGTAGTACTCTCTTATTAAACATTTTAACGACTGGTTTTGACCTACTTCGGCCATTTTCGACCTATGAAACTTTAAGTTGACTTTAAGTTAACTTCAAGTTGACTTTAAGTTAACTTTGAATTGACTTTAAGTTAACTTTAAGTTGACTTTAAGTTAACTTTAAGTTGACTTTAAGTTAACTTTAAGTTGACTTTAAGTTAACTTTAAGTCAACTTTAAGTTGACTTGAAGTTAATTTTTAACTTGAAAATAGCCAAAGTAGGTCGAAACTAGTCGTTGAAATGTTTTAAAATCTTCAAAAAGTTTTAATAAAAAGTACTACAATTTTTTTTATTGTTTTTATCAATTTAAATAAAGTAGCCCATATAAGTGAAGTGATTTTATGAAACCCAACTAAAGTAAGCTGAACGAATCGATTCGATTTTTTGAAAAACAAAAGTATTGTGTCTAGCAAACAGTATTGTATACATGATCTGTAATATCATTTGTATAATGGAATTTGTCATGTAAGCGATATCATTGAATAAAAGTTGATTTGATTTGTGTAGACTGTAGTGTAGAGAGCAGTGTTGTATTGTAAATGAATAGTTGGCCAATTGTTCCATCCACACACCAACCGTTTCATCTGATGTAGCATGGACATGAAACAAATCATGCATCCAAACGATATTTTCGCACAACAAACGTTCAGCTCTGACCCTTCACACGGTACAATGAATCCCAAACATTCCACCCTACACGGGAGATCGCATCCATAAATATTCGGCGTTATCTGTTTGGCTCATTCTGAACTTGTAATGCGTGAGAAAACAAGGGATTAGACCAGGAGAGAAAGTCAAACTCGGAGGATAGACTTTGCAGATTAGAGTGCTGGAATCGTCTCGTGAAGTGTATAAGCTGTGAAGTTTCACATTACATGGGGTTGTTAAGTTTAAACTCGGCTGCAAGTCGAGTTCCGTGTAATGGAAATAATGTTTCTAATTATCCGGTTGCTTCTTGTTATCCGGGTTCAAGGGAGGCACTCGAAACTTCGGAAGTGTTCGGCAAACTTCGGCTAAAAGTTCTATCTAGTATCTCCATAACAATTGCCAACAATGTATTTCCTGTGTTCAAACGATTTAATTTTTATTATTTGTCGTTGAATGTTTCCTCACATACTTCAGGGAGTTGGATACTCTACAATAGAGTAGGTATAGTGAGGTATAGTGTATTGAATTGAATAAATAATAATAATATCGAGTGACCTGGCTGGCTCAGATCTGGTGTCAGAGTTTTCAGGTCGCAGCTGATCAATTTCAGGGCCTCTGACATGACCTAACGACTGCTTTTTAGGCAGCCGGGACCGACGACTTAACGTGTCCATCCGATTGCCTTTATTTTGACCTAGGAGGGCGAAGTTAGGGCGCAGTCGGCCCTCTCTCACACTTAACCCTCCAATACAATACTGAATTATAATTTCACAACGATACTCAGTAAAATAAAAATGAAACAAAACAATATCTTTTTATGAAAAAATAGTTAAAATAATAATAATAATTGGATTAGTTGAATAAACTTGAAATAGTGAGTAGTATAGTGAATTATAGTGAATAATATAAACTATAGTGAGTAGTGAGTTGTATAAACTGAATAGTGAGGTATATAGTGAAGTATATATGTAAGGTATATAGTGAGGTCCACGTTATAATGATAGTGGAGGAAGATAGATCAGCTTTGTCGATTCTCTGCCTTCTGAGGCATTCTATAGACTGCCTATATAGGCTTTCTATATACTGCCTCTACAGAGAATAGCAGATACCGGTATATCTAATGTTATCTATTCGTTCGTAGTTAAAATAATAAATTATATTTACAATTTATTATTTGATAATACATTTTCATAATAATTGAAATTGAATGTTTCCTGAGTTGGTTATATTTCTACGTGTTATAAAACGATTTGCAACTTCGCGGAGCTAGAAAAAAATGCTATCTGCTTTGTCGAATGATAGACAGGGATAACACCAATGAGTTGATAAAAAAATCACATATTTCCAAATTTATTTTCTCAAGAGACATACACAATCATAATAATATTATATTATAACATCTGAACGTGAACCCCTCTATTGTTTATCTGAACTGGTTCACAAGTTTTGAAAATTGAAAACTATTGTAATATGGGGAATATTGAGATGTTTGAATTGTAGTTTTTCTTGTGCCTTTCTTTCAGGTTGTTGTACTGATCGAAATTGAACTAAATTCTTCCAATATGAACTCTAGTCAACCTTGTTTTTGTTTGTTAAAGAATTTATTCATGCACAAAGTAAGCACCTAAATTTTGTGTTGCCATAAAAGATTTGCTAACTTGCTTCTTATCCATTCATATTATTGCAGTCTTCTAGCATTTCCATAGTACTGGCTTAGATTTCGTAATGAAATTAATGCAAACGTATTTAGAAATGTATTTGAACCGTGCGACCCCACGACGTTTTAACCTGAAATTAGGCCTGCCGCTCCACGTGTTTTCTTGCAAATCAGAAAATTTGATTGGAATAGCGGCAGTTCTAATCGAGTCGTCACCGCGAGAAGATGTAGGTGGCCGTAACAGTAGTCATAGAACAAGTTTCGGCCTCTTAGGCATTGGCCTATTTAGATGGAAATATCCCTATTTTTATTTTTATAAATCAAAAGCATGTAGTCTGAAAAATAGTAGGTACCGTAGTTAAAATGTAAACGTGAGTATGATTGTGAGTGCCGATTTATTACAATGATATCAGGGGTGGGGTAGTGTTATATTAATACCTCCACCCATTATATTATCATTATTATCAAATAATTCTTATTCATACTATTAAATTATTATACAATAATGCAAACTGGTCAGTACAAGTGAAGTATCCTCAGCACATTAAATGAATAAGGCAAATAGCAGAACAGTTGAGGAACAAATTTATTGTTTCAAACAGCAGTTTTAGGATAACCATACAATTTGATAATTATTGTTTTCATGAGAGATTAAGATGCTTCGTCGATTTAATCTGTTTACCAAACATGTGAGAGCTTGAAAAAATCTTTCTTCTGTCAGTTTACCGCTGTAATTTTGAAGAGTGATTCGACTGGTGGATTGGTCATACAATTATTGGGGGAAGGGGACTGTGAGAGTTATCGATCTGTGATTGGTCGAAGCACTGAATGTCTGATTGGCTGTTCTATTATTGGTTGGATACACGAAATGGCGGCTACAATGCTACATTTAGTTAACGGATGTCTCGTGAGTGGTCCAATTGCTTCGAACAGTCCTGCTGGAAGCATAGTTCTACCTCGAAACATTACACCGTATTGAAAGCCCATACTAGTATTATATTTTTAGTGAGTAGACTATGGTTTTTGATAGAAATTATCATCCCATGAGACAAGGATATCAGAAAGACGATAATAGTCTTCTTCTCTTTTTGTGTAGTTGAGAAGTTGATATTGTGGTGATTATTCATATTAAATGAAAATACTAAGAAATTGTCAAAATCCACAGATTTATCGATACTTAGAAAGACCGGAGTTTATCAGAGATCGACAATGGTGTATCAACCGAAACCGGTCTTTCTAAGTATCAATAAATCTGTGATTTTTGACAATTTCTTAGTATTTTTATTTATTAATTTTCTTACTTGCTCATTCTACTCCATTCAAAAATTGAAACTAACAGCGTGACAAAAGCTTCATTCAATTGCTTCATGGGAGAAGGACATCAGTCCATTTTTATAAATTTTGTAAGCCGGAAATGTAATGCAAAAGTTAACTTTTTACAAAGCTCAATGTATAGATAAATAAATAAGTGAACTCAAGTTTAAAATATCATAAAAATGGACTTGCACCTTCCTTGAATGAAGAAAAAAGGTGAGAATAATTTTTTTCAGGATTATCTACAATTTGCAGGAAATGATCTATCGATCTATATGTATGGAGGCATATTTCGCTACAATGAGTTTATTCATAGCATGGGGTTACACAACAGCACTCGAATAATTAATAACAACAATAATAATAATATTGTTGTTTGAATTTGCAGGAGTCTATATTTATCAGCCAGTAGGCAAAAGAGATGTTGGCAGACTACGCAAGCGGTGGCAATAATAGGATTTTTTATGTTTATTTGAATAATTGGCTAGATGTGAGTCGGAACAGGTTGAAGCCTAATCCTTGTTTGTAAGAAGAAGAAGAAGAAGATTTGCGGGATATCCAGGGAAATCATTGATTCAGAATTTCTAGGGAAAATTTGATAGGCACTGATTTTTTTCGATATATTTCAAACCAAGATCTTCCAATTTTGATTGAATGTTTTTGGGAGAGGTACTTTTCATCCCTTCTTTAAGCATTTTGATACTCCATGTTGTCTGGAACGTTTTGACGAGTCTGTCTGCCACACCAAGCACAGCGCGTTAATATTAATAACATCTGCGGGCAAATTGAATAACCAATTAGGCGCCCCCGCAAATTGCTCGCTAAGAATATTCGCAATCTGGCCGACAGCGACCCTGTGATTGTTCGCAATTCTCGCTGGCCAAATTAAAAAGTATCCGAGAAAGACCTGGAACCCAGGTCAGAAATGGAAAAGAAGAGTTTTTCGTCTGGAAACTAATTAACATGCTTTGAACCGGGTAACGCCTCTCCGGGGAACCGTTACAGAGGACACTGTATGTGGGTAGTGTGTAAGAGAGAGACAGAACTAGTGCAAGAGAATGAGACGGTGATAAAATTGGATGGAAGGAAATGAGCGGAAAAACACAGGAGACAGATAAATTTCAAATGAACATGCAGGTGGTATTTGATGTCAGTGTGAAACAGCATTGTATACAATGGTAAGAAGACAATTCCAATAACGCTAGTCGAATTTGCGAGTTGAATTGTTTTTCGAATACGGTAACAAAAGCGTTATTTGTTCCTGGAATATTTTCCAATAAAGAGCTCTGCATATCATTCTATATTCTATTATGGGAAAATTGGATGAATTTTCCTTTCATCTGTATGGCGTGACTCGAATTTTGTCAATGGAAAACAACATCAACTCATGAACATGTTTTTGAATTTGATTGATTGCGCACAAGCATAGAGTATAGAATGATTCACTCAATTCTCTGTTTACAAGTTGGATTCCTCTATGAAATAATTATACCTTCCAATTTTTCTCAGAATAATTCTTTATTGATAATGATATTCAAATCATTAGTAAACATTTTTTGGAAATTTATTTTTATAACCTGACGATGGTTTAATCACCGAAACTAGTAGTTACAATTTGTATTCTTGTTTTAATATTTTATTGATTTCAAAGGGTACTATAATTCTATTTCATAAATACAAGAGAGTAGACCTGAATTCATACATTTGAAAAAAAATAGTCAAATCAATATAGTTTGTGAGTAGTGTCATTCAACAAGTGTATGTAAATATTGATATCTCCATAAATGATGTTCAAATGGGCTGAATCATTTTGATTTAGGGCCATAAGCTATTACTATGTTCAACGCTAAACCACGTTTACTTGTAAAAATAGGGTAACATTCTTATCATGTGTCTCATACGGGGTTTAAAGAGATAAGCATCTTCAAGGTATATGCATTACACAGGCCGTGTCTATTTAAGGTTCAAACGAACAGCTGACATTTATTATTGTTCAAACCGAGTATCTGCATACGAGCCTTGGTCGAGAACTTGTTATTAGAACTTCTTTTCAGATAATAGATCCAAAGATTGTGTGGTCAAACTCATTCGAATTTCAAGATTTCTCCATGACATTAAAACATGTTCAGAATCATGTAAACTTCTGTATTATTTTGTTATCTTTGAACTGGTTCCGCACTCAAAACCGTGATAGAGAAAATAAAATTTTCACGAGTTCCAATTGGGCTATTTCCACTGAGCCCGGCCGACTGAGTATGAATAATACCATAGAAATCTTGGGAATTATATTTTCACTGTTAACTGTCACTGTTGTGTACAAATCCAGCTTTATATTGGATTTAATAATAATAATAATAATTCGTTTATTTCACTGCATTTTTACAATAATTGGTAATACAAATACATACATTAAACATAATGGTTGAACATTACAATTGGTAATACAAATACATACCTTAACCATAATAATTGAACATAGATAATATAATATTAAGCATGTAACAGAAAAAACCACAGTGCATCCCTCTTTAGGCTAAACCTGCGATGAGGGATGTCTCGCTCTCTAGTTGAGTCAACTTAATTATAATACAATAACAATTTTGAGGTATCAAACAATAAAGTAAATTTTATACAATAATCAGTGTGCTTTTCACAAGATGGGATTACGAATCATAACAATAAATTACATTTAAAAGATTTATTTCAAGATTTGATTGGAGAGAACTGATTCCAATGTAGTTCATACATTCAAAGAAAATAATAATAATATTTTTCATGATATTCCCTTAACTATACAATATCGGGGTACCGAGCTTCACACGTTATTTTTTATTTATTGATAAACAGAACACAGTTCACTAAAATGATCGTGTTTATATTTTACAGCTGGCTATACGTCAGCTTAGGAATTTCGGGGATGCGATATTTTGATTTTCCACAGAATCACTCGCTCACTTTTCACTATCCACAGACGACGTAAATCTCAGCTGTTTCAGCCAAGAATAAATTATCCTTTCAATGTCGTTCAGCGAGTTTTCCCAAGGATGAGACCTAGTGCAATCGAAGTTTTATATCATAAACCTACTATGTTCCAAATTTCGTGAGAATCGTTAGAGCCGTTTTCGAGATCCGTTGAACATAAATAACCAGATAACCAGATATAAAAATATAAACAGATATACAGAAATTGCTCGCTTAATATAATAGGATTGACATAATCATACAAATATGTTTGAGAGAGAACAACAGGTTCAGCCCAATACTATTTTCCCCAACCTTTTCAAAAGGTGTTCAAATTAATCCCTTCATAGACATTGACATTCTGAACCAGGATCAATCACCCCACAACTTATTTCGCAAACTGGTTCGACATTTTCCCATCAACTTCTTTCTACCTACGCGAGAGCTCATGTGGGTTTCATTGGCAATTAGGGTTCAGCTGCAGAACGACTAATTTGCGTGTGATACGAACTAGATAGAATGACAAAGGCTGGCTGAATTTGTTGGAAATTGAAGATGGAAAAAAGGAGAGAGAGGGTGATGGTAGTCGCAAGAAAGGCAATCAGTCCAGACCACCTCCGCCACTCGGAAAAGCGAGTACAATGCCCGACCATTTTGCAATCTTCTTTTCTTATTCTTTCTTTTCTTTTCGGCTCTTATTCCGTTCGCACATCTCCTGATCCTTTGTGAGTGCACGCACAAACACACACATTTCTTCGCTGGGCCCGCGTTTTTTCATTTTCCCCTTGCTTTTCCGATAGCTTAGGACCTGTCCGAAGTGTACTTCTGTTTGTTCGCCCTTCCCTGTACCGTCCGACACAATAATTCCCTTCCTTTACCAGGCCCCCAACCATCAACAAACAATACTCTCACACCGGTAATTCTCCGGCGGCCCGCAACTTATAGGTCAGGCATTGTTGTGCCTCTGAGCTGAAAGTTTCAATCATAATCCAAGATTTCCTCAACAATGTATCTGGGTGTATGTGAGTGTTTCTTTGGATCGAAGTGCATTGAAATTAGGGCCTTGCGTGTGGAGAATCTGGGGCAAGTGGTTGTTCAAGTTTCAATCATGAATAGGTTACAGGGTCAGATTGTATATGATGCCTACATGTGTAACACACATTGTTATCATCAAAATAATCACAAACGATATGTGGTTCAAACTCTAATCATTAAAAGGTTACAGGGTCAGACAGAGTGAGTGCAATGTGCAACCACTAACAGCAATCATTAAAAATACAGATTAAAATGGACAAATGACCTGCGCCGTATGCCACCAACTCGTCTTCCATTACAAGCTTGGAAGTTACAGTTGGATGGGAAAAGGGACGTCGGAAGCCCGAGGAAGCGGTGGACACCGGAACAGGCTTTACAAGCCTAGTCCATGATGGATGATGATGATGATGATGATGGGTCAGACATTTGTTGATGATGCCTACATGTGTAAAGGTGCATACAGATATACGCGCCTCGAACACGCTCCGCACTCGCTCCGATCATGAACGTTACGCGAGATGTTACGCAAGGGTTCGCTAGAGGTTCGAATTATGTTCTAAGGATGATCGCGCGCTTGTCGTATTGTTAAAAATAATAATATCGAGTGACCTGGCTGCCTCAGGTCTGGTGTCAGAGTTTTCAGGTCGCAACTGATCAATTTCAGGGCCTCTGACATGACCTAACGACTGCTCGTATTGTTGACTTCCCTACAACCTAACCTTACAAAACGTGAGCCGTTCAATCCAGCTGATCGGGTGACGAAACTAAATAAAATAAAATATTCTCCTAGACCAGTTATAGAATAGACACGCTGGGAAGTCTAGCCTCTGAAGCTGAAGCAACATCTACTGCCATATCACCATATCGTGACGTCAGCATAGGATAGAAAACTTTTCTGCAGAGTTTGTAATCTTTTCTGCAAATGGTTTTGTTTGTAATGTTTGTTAATAGTTATGATCTCTGTGTTGGGATATATAATTATCAAAATTAATAATTGATTATTAAATCAACAAAATTAAATAACATAGAATAATAAAAAAAAATAATATTTTTACACGCTCTGTTTGCGTTCCACTCCTGCTCCACCTCCGATCTTCAATCGATCTGCTCGATTGTGGAGCAGAGCGAAAGTCTGTACGCACCTTTACACATACATTATCATCATGATAATCTCTTTAGTGAGATTATTTAAGAGATTAATTAATTAATTAAGAGATTATTTAAGAGATTAATTTAATCTAAGTGAGATTAATTTAGAGAACATTTAGAAGAGAACTATGATTTCCTCACCTATACTGGTTTCCTGATATGCATACAACTTTTTTCAAGTTGATCTGTAACAAATTTCTAGTTATATTCTCATGATAAACAGTCATAAATTCTATTACGGGAATTGATAGCTTCTGAAATACACCAACAGGTAATGTTGTTCCTTCATACAACCAAATATTTTGAACTTCAAACCCAGTCCAGGTATCTCATCTGTAAATTGGGCGATTTACTATTTCTATGCACGGTAGTTATGGAGCTATTCAGTTGATATAGATTCCAATAAATTATATCAGTTACTTGAATGGTTTCATAACTTTCATAATGATCATAAGAGCGGTGTTTTTTCTCATTCATAAGAGCTCTGTTGGTATGGAAATCAAAGACGGGAAGAAAATGAGTTATAATAACAATATGATGATAGGGATGAAAGAGCAGGGTTAAAATGAGAAAAATATTTATTAGGCGGAGTTAGGACTTCTAAGTCCTCTCATCCTCGAAGAGTTAGACCCAACCGTTCAGCCGAGAAGACAATTCAACTGTTAAGAATAATATATACAAATATCGGGGGACCGAGCTTCGCTCTAAAATTAATAGGCAATATTGGAGGACCGAGCTTTGCTCTGGAATGTAAAAGCATAGAAAATTTGTAACAAAAGATTGAATTTATAGTTATCTATTTATTTTTCACAGTCGTACAATTATTTTCAGTTGTATGAGGAGGCACAACAACAGGCTTATGCCCAAAACTGTCCCTTTTCAAATTTATACTACAGACCAAATCAAAATCTAGGTTAAGCTACTATCACTCATCAAAATAACAATTTATTCACACTTCAAAAAATCTGGTGTGGCGCACTCACACAACTTTCCTTGCCGTTATGAAAATAGATCACCTGACGCTAGTGTTCCCGCGCATCTCAAGTCTACTATTCAGTGATTTGAGCAAGCTGGTGACAGGGTAATAACGCTGGAGACACACATGAGGTCTTCTATCTCTTCATATTGAATGATTTAAAAGAATCAACAATAATTTGCAATTGAATAATCACATTTTCTCGAATTTAAAGCTTATTTTCAATTTTAGGTGAAAATGTTACTGAACATTAATTGTAGAGATTTTCAATCTACTCACTCAATCTACTCCACTTGATTTTTTTTGTTTCAATTGTATCTGAAGCCTGATAATTTGGATTCTATCTGAATTGATGGAGCGGAGCTTCTGAATTTTTTACAGATATGGGACTTGTGGCAGTTGATAGAGCTTATCGATGACTATTTTAGGTATGAATTTGATCAAAATGGTTGGAGCCGTTTCCGAGAAAATCACGAAAAACCCTGTTTTTGACAACATTTTCGCCATTTTAGCCGCCATCTTGAATTGCATTTGATCGAAATTGTTCATGTCGGATCCAACCCATGTCGGATCCTTATAGTGGAAGGACCTTAAGTTCCAAATTTCAAGTCATTCCGTTAATTGGGAGATGAGATATCGTGTACACACACACACACACACACACACACACACACACACACACACACACACACACACACACACACACACACACACACACACACACACACACACACACACACACACACACACAGACCAATACCCAAAAACCAGTTTTTTGGACTCAGGGGACCTTCAAACGTATAGAAATTTAGAAATTGGGGTACCTTAATTTTTTTCGGAAAGCAATACTTTCCTTACCTATGGTAATAGGGCAAGGAAAGTAAAAACACATCATCAATTTGAAATAGATATACTATAAATTCGATTTCCTTCTCCTTCTTCTCCTTCTTTTCCTTTTTCCCCTTCTTCTCCCCCTTCTCCTTCTAAGCTGAGAATATTGTCACGTTTCAAACGTGATCAGCTGATTAAAATAGATTGTTTTTGCTGGGCCATACAGCTGGAATAATCACATCTTTCTTTTATTAGTGTTACAACAGATTATATAAATTGCAGTCTTGTATCAGTTGTTCCTGGAAAATAGATATCTCCTTCCCATGTCCTTCAGCGAGTTTTCTCAGGAATAAGGCCAGCCGCAAAGTAGACCCACACTAAGATCAAAGTAGAAACACTAATCCACGAAAAGCAACCCACGTCGTGGGATGTTTTCTAAACCAATGCTAGGCTCCTCTAGACATCTGTGTAATGATGATAATACATGCAATGAATAATCCACTTGACAGCTGATTGATTATGAATAATTCTATAGCAATGGTTCATAAAACATCCCACGGTGTGGGTTGCTTTTCGTGGATAAGCGTGGGTCTACGTTGCGACGGACTTTAGACCCTGTGCAATCTAATTTTTCTATCAAGAACCTCCTATATTGAAAATTCCATCAAAATCGTTAGAGCCGTTTACGATATCCATAATACATACATAGAATAAATACATACAGAAATCATTCGCTTAAAATAGGATAAAAAGGATTAACAGGTACAATGATGATTGATTGATTGATTGATTGAGTACTTTATTTATGTAGATTACAATATATACTGGCTTATACACTTGTATACAATAGCTTACAATACAGCAAAGTTATAGATAAATTTACATAATATAGACTAAGAAAATAACTATTGAACTGTATATTATAATTATGAAAAAGCAATTTGTAATATAATAACTATAGATAATAATCATATTGTTATGCATCTACATAAATTGGCGGAGCTTTGGACATATCAATGTCCATTCTTTGGGAAGAATATTAAAAATATCCTCCCCACTAACTCTCTACCAAAACGTTAATTTCGTTATTTAAACTAAGGATTTATTTATTAATGGAAATATTGTAAAAGTTTTAATCAATATGAATATTGAAGAGAAAAAAACAGAAAATTGATAAAGTAAAATAATTATATAGGTAGATAAGATCAAATAATTGATTAATAAAATGAAGTAGGCTGAAAGTAGATCAGGGTTATCAAATTTCAGTAATATACAGCAGTATGATGTGGAAAGAATGAATTAGGGCCGTTTGCACAGTGCCAGTTTAAATACTAAATTTCATCTTAAACTGGATTAAATCTATATCAAGAGTATCATTTGTTATAATGTGATTCATTTTGAGTTTAAGCCAACAGCTGACTGATGATCAGTTTAAGCTTTCACTCTGCAAACAGCCCTTAAAAGTAAATTTTCAAGGTCACCCTAACCACAGACTGGACTTGATTCTGATGAGAGAAACGTTGACCTCTACATGACCTCACTAGACTTGAGATAAAAGTAGTAGGGAATGATACTCCTCCGAGCATTGAAACGAGGCTAGAAAGAAGAAAAATGTGGAAAAGTTTCCCAGGACGTCAGATGAGCGAATTATATTTCTGTGCTCGAGGCAAGAAGAAACCCTAGTGGACAATCTCTTATTTTCAATATTATATTTCTCTCAACGGTTTTTCTCTGGTCTATTCTTATCTGTACCTTCCAGCAATCGTATGAGTTTTGGCTTCGAATGAGGCACGAATGTTTTATGAGCGATTGAATTGTTTTGAAGACCAATTAGGCGAGTCGGACACTCAACCAAATAATGATCGATACCAGATTAGGTAGGCTTGCCGAGGAATCCGACGACAATTGAGCTCATTATATTGGCATAGGCTTGCTCGTCCCACTTGATAGCTGTTCATTGACTGGTTATTGGAGTTTGAATGATACTTTGCTAAGTGCTGTTTGTGATTGAAGTTTGATTGGCGCCGGGGTTAACAATATTAGTAGTCGAATTAGTTGGTTGAGAGATCTCAACCAAAATATAATCATACATCAAACTGAATTTTGAATCATGATTCTTGTTTAAGATGAACTGCCTATGTCCAAGCATAGGAATATGAATTGTAGTTTGTTCCTAAGACTTAGACAAAATAATAAGACAAATTGTTATTGTAATATCTTCATATATTATATGATTTCTTTTATCATATGCTTGATTTTATATCATAATTTATCTTTTATTTCACAAGTGTTATATTATTGTTATTATTTTTTGACGTGCTCATACAATGTAAAGTTGTTCTGGCAATAAAGAATCTTGAATCTTGAATAGCCAATTTCGTGCGGCTTCTGGTGCTCTATCATGCTTTAATAACATAAAATTCCATATATGCCAAAGTGGTTGGAATTTCTTTTTGGAGACTTTTTTTATTCAAGTTCATGGCCAAACAGGATTAAAATTATTCACTAGATGACACCCACATGCTTCCACTTGTGGGATATATCCAATAGGTATTTTTAATGAGAATACAAAGTTTAATAATAATTAATGTAGCTTCAATCTTGTCTGAACTATCAAGTTATTATAAATGTGATGAACAAAAAATAAACACACGCTTGGTGTTTTTCGAAACGCCTCTACTCTTCCGGCAATATATTTCTAATAGAAATTCAATAATAGAATTTCAAATTATTCTTATTATAATTAAGTTTGTAGCGTGAATGTTGATGTTGTGGAACTTCTCCATAATTGAATAGACTTAAAACGTTGTCAAAAATCCACTTTAATTAAATAAAAATTGAAAATTAATATTTCACAAGAGCATGCTTTCGTGTGTGCTCACACATCATCAGCTGTAAGTCTATTCAATTATTCTTATTTTATTCTCGTTGGGTGAATTGAAATATTATTGTTCTCAACTATTTCCACGGCATAGGCATGATTGCCTATTCCGGTCTTTAAAATAGCCTTTTGAAGATTGAAATTCATCAAAGTATAATCAGAATTTATCTTTAAGAGGAAGAAGATTGTTCTGAATTGGAATTGAGTAGGCCTACTCTTGGTTAACAAGTCATTTGAGAGCCATATTTCATTTCAATTCATTTTATTCATAGACAATAGATACAATGCAGGTAAAAACAACAGACATTCGTCCAAAACTGCTTTAAACCTTAATTTGGAATACACAGTCTAGAGGTTATGTAAATGATAACTCAATTCACACACCATTTTGTGTTCAAAAAATGTATGAAATATATTGTTTGATCAACAATATATTATTTGTATTCTGTATTTGGTCTGTATAGTGTATTCGAATTCATGGAAAACATTGCTTTTGAAATAGCTAGGGAAGGCGTAATTTCTTTCTTTCATGCTGTTCCAGAACAACATTTTCACCAGTTCTTTCTTAGTGATATTATACTCGAGTTAGTGAGACTTTGAGATTTTTGTACTCGTAATTTTTTATTCATTTCTTTGGGGTATGAATGCCAAGAGGAGAGTGAGAATAACAATGTACTTTTCCATCTAAATTCAAGACCAAGTTGATATAAATAAGCAGCAGCAGGTTGAGGCAGTTTCACTTATTACATAAAAAATTACGGCTGTGATAATAAATTTTAGTCCTGCCAGAAGGACGAAGGAGTAACAGATGGAACCAACTTTGTTGCCGGTACAAGATTTTTTAATACCTGTAAGAAGATATATGTCATGTGCAAAACACAGAGCGCTCATTTAATTCAGCGATATCAGGGAGGTGAACACTATGAGCACTATGGTCTGTGACTTTTTCTTGGCTTGTAGCGAGCAAAAATGGAAGACAGGCTTAACAAGGCTCCTGTAATAAATTGTACACCCCTTCCTCCCAGTCATAGTGAATTTAATGCGAAACAGATTTGTAACATTGTCGCTTTCTCTCTGTTTTGCCGGTTGTCTCTCTCCCTCAGGCACTTGTTAGTCGTCTGTCCTCATGCTTATCTCGTTTGTGGAACGCCTCACGAGTCTGTACCTCAGTGTCTCAGTGCCTCATCCGGCCTCCTCGTTTCTTGCCTCGCGAAAACCTCCAGCAATCACAGGCACGGATAGCTTCTCATTTCCACTTTCACAATCTCGAAACAACATTTTTACCGCGAAAAATTCTGAAACTTACCGTTGAAGAACACTGAAAACTTTGCGTCTTTTCGAATAAAAAGTGAGATGCAGAAATTGTTCGTTCCACTTCGAAGTTGAAGGTTTCATTTATTGAAGACGATTCCTGTGAGAACTCTTTGTATTTGCTTTTGTTCTTATACTAGAACAAGCATTTTCATTTCTAACAATCATAATGTTAGAGGCTGCACTCTGGTAGGTGTTCTCCAACAATTTTCATACTACCATCAAAGTTCAAAACTCCAAACATCAATGAAACGAATTCAAACAATGAAGAATTGAATGAAACAACAAGTAGTTATGTTTACTGTACGGATATGTACTATTTCTAAAATATCGGGGACCTGGAGCTCTGGAGTACAAAAGCATAAAAAACTATTACGAAAGTAGAAATTATAATAACATTCTCAACATTCATACAGAAATGTTCTATCCAATCACAGTGAATTTCTGAGATTAATCACCAGAGGAATGCAAAAATTTCCCTCACAAAGGCCCAGTAGCACAAAAGCTGGTTAAATTTTTATCCTGATTTAACTTCACGTGAACCAAATCAGAGAAGACCATTTCAAAAAGATGGATCTACTTGAATTAATCAGGATTGAGAATAATCCAGCTTTTTTGCAACCGGCACTAAGAACCTGATTGAATGATTACAAAAGTTCAACAGCTGAGTCATAATTTTGACACAGTCCCACACACATGAGCTCGCTCACTCACTACCATCACCAACAGATTACGAAACAATTATTATCAGCTGTTTTTCCAAGGTTAAAGAATAATTATCCTTTTAATGTCCTTCAGCAAGTTTTCCCAGGGATGAGACCTAGTGCAATCAAATCTTTATATTATAAATCTACTATGTTCTGAATTTCGTGAGAATCGTTAGAGCCGTTTTCGAGATCCGGTGAAATACAGATATATAAACATCTAAATATCTAAACATCCAGACATCTGAACATCTAAACATATAAACAGAAGTTGCTCGTTCAATAGTATAGGACTTATGAATCTGAATTCATATCTCAACTGACAATATACACATAATTAGATAACATTAATGAATAATATCATATAGAAACAATAGCATAAGTAGATATCCCATGATATGGGGCGTTTATGTCGCAACTTTTACTGTTATCTCAAGCCGATGGTTCATGTAATTCTTTCCCGTGAAGCTGTGTGACACTGGTACTCTCTAATATTGTGCCGTTCATACGACATATTCGACAATAATCAACAGTAATCGGCTTGAGATAACAGTAAAAGTTGCGACATAAACGCCCTATACCATGGGATATCTACTTACGCTATTATTTCTCTATGATAATATTTTCTGGAAATTGTGTGAAGTGAAGAACTACCAGACTCAACCTATCTCGAACTTTGTGTAACCTTATCTAAATTTGAAAATCTACTTTGTGAAAATACTTGAGAACTGTAAATTTTGTGAATTGGAGAACTACAAGACTTAACCTATTTCGGACTAGGCCTATGTGTTATCTAATAAATTTGGGAGATGGATAGCACAAGGTTACCTTATTTTTCCTCTCCCCATCATTTTGATAATTATATTGTGTAAATGAATGAATATGAATAAAATGGGAGAGGAATAGCACATGGTTACCTTATTTTTCCTCTCCCTATCATTTCGATGATGTACTTATTGTATAAAACAATAAAGAATAATAAAGTATATAAAAGAGGAACATTTTTTCAAAAAAGGATTTTCCTCCTATATAATCTGATCTGTTCTAGTCATCCATATTGAGTTGGAAAGACTAAGCTTATTTTTTGTGCTACTTATACACAAGGCCCGGTTCCACAAAAGCCTGTTAAGTTTTAATCATGATTGAATGGGAAGACTAAGCTTTTTTGTGCTACTAATACACAAACTATACCCGGCTGCACAAAAGCCTATTAAGTTTTAATCATGATTAAATGTCACAAGAACCAATCAAAAAGGGCTTTACCGGAAATAAGGCTTCTCAGATTGGTTCACATGAAATTTAACATGATCAAAATTTAACAGGCTTTTGTGCAACCGGCACAAAGTCTCATAATTTTCATTGCATGAAACTCAAAACTTCAAGATAAAAAAATTGTTGCAACCGCAATTGTTAGAGGTAGTATTTCATTTTACTCTTGTACTATACAAATATTTACTTCTTGTGTGTACATACAAAGAGATAAAACACTGATATTCATGGTTCCATAATAAATTCTAATCTCAACTTCGAAATATCATATAGTTCAGAAATTTAAATAGAGAACAGTATGCATAATATATTATTCACGTGATACATCCCATCAGAACTAATAATATATAATGAATATTATGAGACTCAGCTTCAGATTCCCTCACATTCGAAATTTCAAGATACGAGGGACTCAAATTTACATAATTTTCATAAACTCTTGTTTATCATGGCTTGTATTAGAAATAGCTTCTCTAGAATACAATGCATTGTGAACAGTATATATTATGTGATGATGAAACTCATGAATACAAACTCTCAAATTAAACTACCATGATAGTTTTGGAATTTTAACATGAGTATAATTTTGTGGATTTTAGTGAAATTTTTGTGATTGTGAAGGAAGATTTTTGTTTGGATTTGTATTTTGAAATTAATTAATGTAATAAACTCAAAATTTAACTAGATACATTTTTTTACTCAAAATAGTGTGTGAATTGAGTTATCATTTACATAACCTCTAGACTGTGTATTCCAAATTAAGGTTTAGAACAGTTTTGAGCGAATGCCTGTTGTTTTTACCTTAATCGTATTTGTATATGAATAAATACATGAATTTATCAATTAATAAATAAATGAATAAATAAATGAATGAATGAATAAATAAATAAATAAATAGCGGCATTATCGAGTGAATATTATTGATTATATTCTATTTTCCTTTAGATCATTCCTCAATATGGTGATGATGAAACTCATGAATACAAACTCTCAAATTAAACTAACAAGATAGCTGCATTATGGAGTGGATATTATTGATTATATTCTATGTCTTCTCCAGGTTATTCCTTAAATTGTCTGGGACCGAGTACAGTCATGTACCATTTCCATTATAGCTGCATTATCAGCTGCATTGATTTTATTCTATGTCTTCTCCAGGTTATCCCTTAAATTGTCTGGGACCGAGTACAGTCGTGTACCATTTGAGCATCCAATGTACAGTAACTTTTCTCATTAGTTTGTTTCACGGGGATATTACAACTCGGGGAAGACATTAATGCTTCCAATTTCTACTTCAGAAACATAACCGTATCGTTACACGGTCATAATGTAAAAGCATGTGCAACGTATCGTCTCAAATTCCAATATTATGGGTGGAAAGGGTAGCTGAATATGAGAGTGAGAACTCGGATAGGAATGGAGAGAGAGAAAGAGAGAGAGAGTTTTCAGTGAGAATGAGCGAAGTAAAACAGCTTAATATTGAATTGATTAGCAGAGGAGCTGAGTTCTTATTGGTTTTGTTTAGAGTTCTGAATATATTAATAATTGACTATATTCATGAACAAATTTATATATTGTTTTTTTGAGTGCAGCATTCTGTTGTTGCTCTCAAATTACAGTAGATGTACTAAAAACTCTGCCTTACTTTTCAGAAGTAGCACTGAATTCACTATAAATTATAGTTCATACAATCTCAGTAAGAATTATTTATTTATTTTATTTATTCACAATGCAAATGAAACTAATGTAATAACATTGGAAGATGAAATAATAAGGTAGTCCTTGTGCTATTTTTCTTACAAATTTATGAATGACAAAGTCCAAGATAAGGTTAGAATTTCACGTGTACAATTTTTATAAGATTTTAGTCAAAATAAACATTAAAACTATAAATTTTGAATTTAGATGGCTTGAATTAATTAGAAATATTCCACTCAATTGCCACTTGTAACGAATAATATTGAGTTATTTAAGAAAATTTGGAACCATTCAAGAATCACGAACTTGTAAACACTAAATTCAAGTTACTTACTTTACTTAAATTCTCAATTTACTCAAGTTACTGGAATTCAAGTCACAGAATCTTTGAACTTCAGAAATAGATTCTGGGCTGTACTGAGGGCTAATCTCTCACAACTGCACGGCCTCCACGATTTCATCATGATCAGACATTGTAGAAAATTCGGCAATAATGGAGATCTGTAAACCACATCAAATATTGATTTCAGGCTATTATAGTCAACACATTGTGATATTTCGTCCCATTTTCAAAATCTTGGAAATCAAGAGTTTTTCAATCTCATGAAATTACAAATCATTGCTATAAATTTTCGGCTCCAAATTCATTGTATAAATTTAATATTTTCTAAATTTTATTTGGCTTAGTGGTTTTGTGTTTTGTTTCGGTTTAGTATATGTTTGGACTTTTTAACATCAAAATAAATTTAATTCCGAAGTGAAAAGTGTAAATTTGAAGTATTGTGCTGACTATAACCTTAGTGTCCGGTTTCCCATTAGGGAACTTTGGACTATATACGGCGAGGTGGAACTACCCTTGGGTCTCCCCACCATTCAAAGCCATACGCTAATAATAATAATAATTCGATCTTTTTACAATTTCCACTAATATTGTGTCTTTAATACTACGAGTAATATAGTAGTTCAGTACACGAGAGGTGTCAATGAATTTCCAGTGTATCGGATACCCTATCCATCAGCTGCTTTCAGCAGAATTCAGCTCCAAATATACCCAAATCAGTTTCCCCGGATCAGAATTTGATTGTGCGGGAGGGAGTGGCCAAAGAAGAATGTTTGCTACAGATCTCGTAATATAATTTCAAATTCTACGATAGTAGGCTAGCTACTATACATTAAGGCTAGCTACAAACACAACATTGATTTTTGTTCTTACGATATTTTGTCGTCCTTATGAATTCTATGGGATTAAAGGGACTTGACAAACATCATCTGTTTGAAATAATCAATAATAAAATTGATAAGGGCGGCAAAATATCGTGCGAACAGAAATCTATGTGTGTATGCAAGGCTTACCAGTATATATCAAATCAAATCAAATCGTTTATTGCACAAAAATATATACAGAATACAACTGAAAGGAAATTGACAACTTTGTGCTACACGTCGGCAAAAGAAAACTTGTACGCCGACGTGGAGTCTTAATATAACTTATTCACTTATACATTAATATTAATATATAAAATGATCCTACAATATTATAATATAGGCTAACAGTAATTAACATTCAACCAACTAAATATTCCATTCTAAGAAATAACAATAAATTAAAGATATACATAAAGCTGAATTTAAGATTCATACAACATCAATCAATATTAAACCAAATCATTAATTGAATAAAAATAATTTTCTTTCACCCAGGTATGGAAATCTTTTATTTTAGGCTTCTTTAACAACCATCCTCTTGGAACTTTATTATAGAGTTTATTTCTCAAATATGAAATACTTCTACGGGATAGGGTGCTATCAACTCTTTCAATTGTGATTAAGTTTTGAGCGACTTGTCTAGTTACTCTTTGAAAATTTTGAATATTTTTTAATTTGAGCACATGTTTCTTAATAGTCTTTAAAATGAACAATTGTCTTATAGTGAACAGATTGGAATTTTGAAACAATGTGACACTTGGGAAATCTCTCGGATACCTCATTATTGTTTTGATAACTAACTTTTGTAAAACAAATAGAGGTTTTAAAGTTGAATCAAAAGTTCCTCCCCATATAGAATTACCATACTGAACTAAGGATTGGAATAGAGCAAAATAAACAGATTTTAGTAATTTCAGACTCAAAATACTTCTAAGCATGTACATTTTTAAATTGACCACCCTTAATTTTCTACAAAGGTAGCTAATCTGAGGTGACCAGCGTAGATGCTTATCAACAAAAATACCAAGATACTTGTAATTGTTTACACTCTCAATAACCTCATTGCAAGAATCACATGGATACCTGTTACAAGCATTATTCAAACAAGCCTGTTCATATCTAGATCTCCTCTTGTTGTTGGACTGAAGGTCATACATTTTGTTTTACCAAGATTTAGTCTCAAATAATTACATTTTAGCCACTGAGAAACCTATAGTAACCCACTTTTGTTTGCTTGATAACATCTTCCCAGGAACCTTCTTGGAAGATAAGTGCTGTGTCATCAGCAAAACAAATTGTCTTAGACCCAACTGAGTCCAGTACACTAGGCAGGTTATTAACATAGATCAAAAAATAAAACTGGTCCCAATACAGTCCCTTGAGGTAGACCCCATGTCACATCTCTAATCTCACTATTACTACCACCACAGCTAACGATATATTATTTACAGCTAATGATATATTTTATTATTTTTGAAGCCTGTGACTCCCACTAGCCCGAAGTGCCAGTCGCTGAGAAAATCTCAAAGACACAATTTACTCTTTTAAAATTGTTACATTCGAATAGGCCTGTAGGCGAATGTAAAATTGTTACATTCGAATATGATGGAGAATCAGGATAAAATTCATTGAGTACTTGCTAAGATATCACTTTCTGCAACTGCGCGGCTGGGTTTAGAATCGAATTGCAAGCTCTTGCAATACTTAACACTCTTGCATTAAAATCACAACTGAAGTTGCCGGGCCGAGTAGAAGTATGAACTATTTCATTCTTCTCATTTCTCATCAATTCATGAGAAACTCTTGCAATAATAATTTTGCAATACTCAATACTCTTGCAATAAAAACTCAACTTGAGATGCCTAGCCGAGTGAAAATAAGATCGCATATTTCTCATTCTTTCCCAACCTATACGAAACTGGGAGAAAACGTTGATATTATTATCGAATGAATTTATTTGAGCATGGAAAACTTAATATTGTGAAATCAATAAATGATTTCAGTCTCGCTATAAATAGCAATATGATTTCTTCAAGAATCACTCCTGAAATTAACCGGCCACGACATCAATTAATTCATAGTTCATACATAGTTCTATGATACTTCATAAATAGTTCCATCATAGCTCATACATAGTTCTATCATACTTCATAAATGGTTCTATCATAGTTCATACATAGTTCTATCATAAATCATACATAGTTCTATCATACTTCATACATAGTTCTATCATACTTCATGCATAGTTCGTATATAGTTCATACATAGTTCATACATACTATCATACATATTTCGAATTATTAGAGTATTCTGCACTACACTTGCTTTCCATTGCAATAAAAATTATTTCTAGAAATAAGTGATACCAATTCAATCACTTATTTCATTCAACACAAACACACAATAGAAATCAAAATTCAAAAACAATACATTGGAAATACGAAATTCTAATGAAAATACAAAAAACATGATCGTCCAAAAATGAGATCAGCGGGCTCGCTTCTCTCGCCAGCATTTTTCATTTGAGCATGCTTCATTCCATCAAAAAGTCAAAGTACTGAGAGATCGCAGAAGAGCTAAGAAATTCGTTGAAAAAACGCTGATTTTGAGCGTATCTTTGATGATTAAAGTCACCTCATCACAAATTTTTGGACCCTAGCTGAACCTCTATACCAAATTTGAACATTTTCTGCCTATTATTAGCCTACTTGATGAAAGAACTGAGAAAACGCTAATTTCCTGTGTATCTTTGGCGGTATTTCAAATTCCTTCTAAGACAACATTATTACACCCTAGCTTAGCTTCTGTACTAAATTTGAAAAATTTCTGTTCATTTGTTCTCGATAAATTCGAGAAAAAGCAAAAAAACGCTGAAAAATCGCTAATTTTGAGCGTATCTTGGACGTTATTGCAAATTTCTTCTAACACGACATTATTACACCCTAGCTGAGCTTCTGTACTAAATTTGAATATTTTCTGTTCATTTGTTCTCGATAAATCTGAGAAAAAGTGAAAAAATGCTGGAAAAACGCTAATTTTGAGCGTATCTTTGACGTTATTTCAAATTTCTTCTAACACAGCATTATTACACCCTAGCTTAGCTTCTGTACAAAATTTTAACATTTTCTGTTCATTTGTTCTCGATAAAGCTGAGAAAACGCTTAAAAAACGCTGGAAAAACGCTCATTTTGAGCGTATCTTTGACGTTATTGCAAATTTCTTCTAACACAACATTATTACACCCTAGCTGAGCTTCTGTACAAAATTTGAACATTTTCCGTTCATTTGTTCTCGATAAAGCTGAGAAAACGCTAAAAAGCGCTGGAAAAACGCAGATTTTGGGCGTATCTTTGGAAATTTTTCTAAATCCGTTCTTAGTGTGCTTCTAAAGCGCCAACTGAACATACCTACCAAATTCGAACGTTTTTGGTGTGGTAGATTTTTAGTTCTGCGAGTGAGTGAGTCAGTGAGTGAGTACCATTTCGCTTTTATATACTAGTAGTTCTGCGAACAGTAGACCTCGCTCATGAATACAACTCTCAATCTAATGAGAAGGGCCAGTAAGTACAGTATATTGTGAAGATTTAGCCATGTCATCTATTATTTTCTCCATTGAAAGTGCTAGAGACACTGTTTGCAGGGACACCGGACTTATCAAGGAGGTACCTCTATATCGTCTCCATATTCACAAAATAAACATAATATATAACAACTTTTCTAATAATTAATTATAAGAAATCGGTCAACTGACGGAGAAATTGAATATGCACTAGGCAATTTAGATGATGATTTGTCTCACAGACGATGTTGTGATGGAAAATAATTCTAAATAAGATGGGTTTGTTGGTGACAATGACAGGAGGCTGCTAATGATGTTTGTCATGGAAAGTGGATTCAATGTTATGGCTTGTTATGCCTATACAGAATGTTAATGCTCACAAATCGGTTTCCGATCTCATACAAAAAGGAAAACAAAAGACATGACACTGTAGAGCGACACAAAAATGCACTAAAAATGCATACAATACAATAATTATTGTACCTGATGAACTGAAATTCAGTTAAAAAATAACTAAAATAATAACTGATAGTTATGAATAAAAGAAGTTGGAGATTTAAGGAATGTTCATGATGTTGAATATTGTCTACAACTAAAATAGTTGTTGATTTATTAGTTGTTTAATTTTTATGATTATAAAAATTGTCCACAACTAAAATAGTTGAGTTATCTGTAACATAGATAATAATAGTTATTTATTAAGGGAAGAAGTAGGAACATGAGTTGCTGTATCTTAAAAGATACGAAAAAGTAACTTTTGAGGTTATTCTACGGTTTTTTTAACTATTACAAAAAACCGGAGGTCTTACCAAAAATCGTTACACATACGTTTCTGCGCCTTGTTTCAAAGAACTTGCATACCAAATTTCATCCAAATCGGACAATAACTGCGACTGTAACCGTGGTACAAACAAACAAACAGACAAAAGCCGATCGAGTCGAAACTAAACCTCAGCTTCGCTTTGGTCGAATATATAGATATGGTGTGAATTACACTATATACTGTCTCAAATACGTCAACTCACGAAATAATATTAAACATATCACAATTATTCTCATCCAGCTCAAATACCCCTCTGACTATCCAAGAACCATTCACAACAAGTAACTCCCTTTTGTTGTGCACAAATACTTTCCAACTCTTGATTATCTACCTGCATGCAGGTTCCAAGTCTGAACTACTTTTGAGCTGTGATTAGATTCGAGCGGCCTGCTTTACACAGCACAGCAACTTTGCAGTAAGTCTGGTAGGTCTGCGAAGAAGTTGAAGCATAAAAAGGGGGCTTATCATTAGGACGGCCACCTGACGAATGCTTCTCCTGGCCCCCTGTATTCGGCGAGGCGCTTCCTGAGATTTCAACTGCGAAGAAAGGAACAGATTAGGCCTTTTCTCCCTCTCACACCCTCTCATCATCTCCAAACTCTCGTTTTCCTCCCCTTTCACTACTCATTCACCGTCTTTTCCAATCTGTCTTCACCAGGTCACCTACCCTTTGTCACTATCCTCTCATCTAACCATGCGCCCTCTCACGGCCTCTTCTTCTATCTTTCGTCCTCTTATTTCATTTCCTCTTTCTTGCGTCCTTTAGTATCACGTCTTCTTGTTTAGATATTCTCTCTCACTTTCTCACTCTATCCCTCTCTTCCGTTCTCAATCGTTTTCTCTTTTTTTCTCTCTGAAGTCAAATTTATGGATATTTCTCATCAACTATTTCTCTTTCGCCCTCTCTCCCTCTCTCTCTCTCTCTCTCTCTCCCTTTCTCTCCCTCTCACGGTTAAGTCTCCCTCTCTCTATGATACGGTTGTGCTGAAGGGGAGGGTATCCTTGAAACCCTCTCTGAGAATGTACTTCTTAAGGTCCAAACTTCACCGTTTCATGTGATAACATTACAGTAGTACGTTAACTTTTGCATTTTTCATCATTTTTCTTGCTCAATATTATTGTAGAACTCATTAGTTTAATATGATTCACCATGTCATTTTACCGCTACTGGTATTATTATTTTTAACGCTAGAACGTAAGTTGAATTATGTTTTGTTGAACACATGAATGAAGGAATCTGAATCTGAATCTCACCATCTCTTTCTTCCTCTCTCTGTCCTTCTCTATCCCTCATCTTCTATCACTCTTCCCTTTTGAATATTTACTTCCATTTCCTCTCTATGTATATCTTCCGTTCTCCGTCACTTTCTCTCCCTCTGTCTCTCCCGGTCGTGTGTCAATGAGAAGGATATTTTATATCCTTCTTAGAGATTCGACAATTATTTGTTGAAACACCGCCGATTTATGAAGTTACATCACATTATCATATTACATCATATTATCGTTATTCTAATTGATCAATTGTTTATACTTTGTAAAATTCATTGAATAATTAGCATTACCGTCATTTAATGTAAATTAGTGTATAAGCCAGTAAATATTGTAACATACATGAAGAATTATAGTTATTCTAATTGATCAATTGTTTATACTTTGTAGAATTCATTGAATAATAGATTAGCATTACCGTCATTTAATGTAAATTAGTGTATAAGCCAGTAAATATTGTAACATACATAAAGAAATCTAATCTAATCTAATCTCTTTGACACAACGTGGGTTGTGTGGCAGAGAGGACCAGGAGTCCTAACTCCACCCTAATAAAGGCATATAATCAATCAATCAATCAATTCCTCTACACTGGAGTTTCCCGACATCTCTCATCCTCCATCATCTTATCTCTTCCAGATATTTTCTCTCATTCTCTCACTTTGTCACTCTTCTCCGTTCTTTATCTTTTCAGTTCATTATCACTTTCTCTCTCTCTCTCTCTCTGTCCCTTTCTCTCTTCACTGAAGTTTCTCAAAATCTCCCATCCTCTTATTACCCTTTCTCTCTCAAAATATAATCATGTATCAATCTTTCCCTTTCAAATATTATGTCTCTCTGTTTTTCTTTCGTTCTCCATTACTTCCTCTTTCTTTGTCACTTGATTTTCTCAATTGATGTTGTAATTTCTGTTCATTTCCCAGCTATATTCCGGCTACCCTCCCCTCTTACTACTAATCATCAACTTGAACTACCGATCTGTCTTTCAATCTCGAATTTCTCATTACACTTTTTCACACTTTTATTTTTATTACACTCTTCAGTTCCCATTCTCTCCTGGCTCGTACTCATGTCTTCCCCTCCCCACACCCTGCTCAATTTCTTGCTCTTCGCCTCCTTCAAGCCTGCTTACCACCACCCTCCACTTCTTCCTTGTGCTGCGGTTGCGCCCTAATCCGTCCCACACCCCCTAATTAGCTCTCGCCTAATCATCTGTCAGAGAGCAGCCAAGTAACGCCGAGTCAGCACTATCATCATCGTCGTCATCATCATCATCATCATCATTATCCAGTAGTACAGTCACTTGAGGAACTGGAGTGACTATAGTGAGGTTCACGTTATAATGACAGTGAGAAAGATAGGTAAACAGCGTTGCCGATTCTCTGCCTTGTCTCTGCCTTCTATAGAGGATAGCTGATATCTGTATATTTGATGTAATATTCTATACTATTAAACGAGCAATTTCTGTTCATATGTTTAGATCTTCAGATGTTCAGATGTTCAGATGTTCAGATGTTCAGATGTTCAGATGTTCATATGTTCAGATGTTCAGATGTTCAGATGTTCAGATGTTCAGATGTTCAGATGTTCAGATGTTCATATGTTCAGATGTTCAGATGTTCAGATGTTCAGATGTTCAGATGTTCAGATGTTCAGATGTTCAGATGTTCAGATGTTCAGATGTTCAGATGTTCAGATGTTCAGATGTTCAGATGTTCAGATGTTCAGATGTTCAAATGTTCAGATGTTTGGATGTTTGGATGTTTATCCTATACTATTAAACGGCAGTCTCTGTTCATATGTTTGGATGTTTAGATGTTTGAATGTTCAGATGTTTGGATGTTTAGATGTTAATCCTATACTATTAAACGACAGTTTCTGTTCATATGTTTGGATGTTTAGATGTTAATCCTATACTATTAAACGACAGTTTCTGTTCATATGTTTGTATGTTCAGATGTTTGGATGTTTAGATGTTAATCCTATACTATGAAACGACAGTTTCTGTTCATATGTTTGGATGTTTAGATGTTAATCCTATACTATTAAACGACAGTTTCTGTTCATATGTTTGGATGTTCAGATGTTTGGATGTTCAGATGTTTATATGTTTGTATTCCACCGGATCTCGAAAACGGCTCTAACGATTCTCACGAAATTCAGAACTTAGGTTTATAATATAGAAATTCGATTGCACTAGGTCTCATTCCTGGGAAAACTCGCTGAACGTCATTAAGATGATAATTATTATTCATCCTTGTGAATACAGCTGATAATAATTATTTCGTCGTCTGTTGATGATGGAAGTGAGTGAGCGAGTTCATGTGTGTGGGACTGTGTCAAAATTATGACTCAGCTGTTTTTTGTAATCAGGTGCTTAGTGCCGGTTGCAAAAAACCCGGGTTATTTTCAATCCTAATTGATTCCAGTAGATCCATCTTTTTGAAATGGTCCTCTCTGATTTGGTCCACATGAAATTGATCAGGATAAAAATTTAACCGGCTTTTGAGCAACCGGGCCTTTATGAGGGAATTTTTGCATTCCTCTGGGAATTAATCTCAATTTACTGTGATTAGATAGAACATTTCTGTATGAATGTTATTATAATTTCTCCTTTCGTAATAAATTTTTCATGCTTTTTTACTCCAGAGCGAAGCTCGGTCCCCGATATTCTACTATTAATTGGTGTTTATAATGATCAATTATAATTCATTCGTGAAGATAATATATTGTTCAATGATTAAATAATGAATTTTTCATCATTGAAATGGAATAATTTGTTAATTAATTATATTTTTTATACGATATGGCAACGTTGCAGAGCTATAAATACGGCCACCGCTACAGGATAACGCTACCTGCTCTATCGAAAGATAGACAAGTATAGCAACACCAATGTTAATCAAATTATTGCCATTATAATGTGGACGTAGCTATGGAGCTAAGTCATCATTACCATCGTCATCATCTACTGTAGTGAAGTTCGTGTTATAATGGCAGTGGAGAAAGATATGAGACCAGCGTTGCCGATTCTCTCCCTTCTATAGAGGACAGATGATACCGGTATATCTGATCGTTTATTAAATCTTTATTAGGCTATTGTTTGAAATAATCAAATCTATTTCATTTGTTGAGGAATTCTATATTTTTAAATAAATTAATAATTATTATAAATTAATTATTATTATTATTAAATTAATTAATAATTATTAATAAATTAATAAATAAATTAATCAAAGTTGAATGTGATATTGATATTTTATACAAAATAATCAATGATATTTCATTTGTTGATGAATTTTATATTATTTCTAAATAAATTAATAATTATTAATAATTAATTATTATTATTAATAAATTAATTATTATTATTAATAAATTAATTATTAATTATCAATAATTATTAATAAATTAATAAATAAATTAATCAAAGTTGAATGTGATATTAATATTTTATACAAAATAATCAATAATATTCCATTTCTTGATGAATTATATTTTAAATGATTTCATAATATGTTTCTATGATTAAAGTTGAATATTCTGTCAATATTTTATATAATTATATGGATTGCTGGAAGACGATCTGGCAACATTGCGGAGCTAGAAAAGGATAGGACTATCGGCTTTGTCGAATGATGGACAAGGGTAACAACACTATTGTCAATCTAGTACTGCCATTAGAACGTCGACCTCTCTATATGGAGCTAAGCTATCATCATCATCATCATCACCGTAATCATCATCATCATCATCAACTAGTAGAACCTCTTGAGCAACTAGAGCTAAGCTACAGCTCTACAACTGCAGTGTCGTGATTGATCACTTCTGCAATACATTTTCCGAGACCTGACCTCGAGAAAAGGAAGGTAAATAAGAAGAAAATAGGTTGAAGAAGGAAGGGAAAAAGCGTAGAAGAGAATGAGAGATGGAGGATAGAAAAAGAGAGTATAGAGTGTAAGGAGAGTATAGAGTGTAGAAGAGAGTGAGAAAAGGAGGATAGAAAAAGATAGTATAGAGTGTAAGGAGGAAGAGAAGATGAGTGGTTATAGAAGGAGGGGGAAGCGAAGAAGGGAATGAAGAGTGGTTTTCAGGGTAGAAGGTAGGGTGAGAGGTAGGGTAGAAGCCAGGGTGAGAGGTAGGGTAGAAGCCAGGGTGAGAGGTAGGATAGAAGCCAGGGTGAGGGATCGGGTAGAAGGTAGAATAGAAGGTTTGATGGGAGTTGAGAGAAGAGGATAAAGATGAGGATAAATGATGGAAAAGAGAAAGACGGGAGATTTTCCGCTAGAGCTACGTGAGACGAGAAAAGAAATTGGTGGATAAACCTGATGCCCGGATGAAGTCACTGAAAATGACACGGTGCTACGAATGTCATGAGAAGTATTTCTTTGTTACATTGTACTTGGGAGTGGTGCTACCTCAAAAAGCTGAAACTGCAGTTGAGATTCGCAATGATTGGCTGTTTTTGTGAGTGAATAGGAGACAAGAGTGTGAAGAACATCGAGGGATTAATGCTCTCTCGGATTCATGTACCGTGAATTTGTACCAAACAAGTATTTAGTTTTGGTGGTTGTTCAATAAGTAATGAGAGACTGAAGAATATGAGTCGTATTCTCTCATGAAATTGAATTTCGAAATCGAAAGCTGGAATAGGATCATCCATCGTAACCATTACTATAATTTTCTTATCTCAATCATGTCGAAGGTATTTATTGAACATAGAAAAACAATTCACAATAGTATGGAAAAGTGACCTTTATAATATACTTGGATTACTTTTATTGACCGAGCGAAGTGAGGTCTAAGACTCAAGTCGACGGTTTGGCATTTCTCTTAATGTTCAAATGTTTGAATGTTTGAATGTTTGAATGTTTGAATGTTTGAATGTTTGAATGTTTGAATGTTTGAATGTTTGAATGTTTGAATGTTTGAATGTTTGAATGTTTGAGTGTTTGAATGTTCAAATGTTTAAATGTTTATATATGGCGCATTTACGGCGAAACGCGGTAATAGATTTTCATGAAATTTGACAGGTATGTTCCTTTTTTAATTGCGCGTCGACGTATATACAAGGTTTTTAAAATTTTGCATTTCGAGGATAATATAAAAGGAGAAAGGAGCTTCCTTCATACGCCAATATCAGAGTAAAGAAAATCAGACTATAGAATTATTCATCATAAATCAGCTGACAAGTGATTACACAGATGTTGTGTGGAGAAGCCTATGAATAGCCTACAACTTTCAAACAAATGAGAAGGGCCATTAAGAAAGTACAGTATATTGTGAAGATTTATCCATGTGTCATCTATTATTTTCTCCATTGAAAGTGCTAAAGACATTGTTTCCAGGGACAACGTACTTATAAATATCTCTCAAGGAGGTACCTTTATATCGTCCCCATATTCACAATATTACAACTTTTCTAACAATAAATTAATTATAAGAAATCGGTCAACTGACGGAAAAATGGAATATGCAGCAGGCAATTTAGACGATGAATCGTCTCACAGACGACAGTGAGACGGAAAATAATTCTAAATAAAATGGTTTTGTTGGTGACAATGACAGGAGGTTGCTAATGATGTTTTTATGAAAAGTGGGTCCAATTTCATGGCGGCTTGTTATGACTATGCAGAATGTTTTGTGCTCACAAGTCGGTTTCCGATCTCATACACATACTAAAACGAAAACAAGAGCTAACTAAGCTAAGCTGCGACCGGCCGGTTCGGTAGGTCTAGAAACTATCTATGAAACAGGGAAATATCGTGTTGAAAAGGGAAGAAATGGTGCAATCAAGTGAGAAGTTTTCTTCAATTAATAAATACAGTATGATTTCGAGCGGCTCAGACGTTTCAAGGTTCACCGCTGACAACTCTTGTCCTCTATCGATAGCATTCCAAAGATACCATTCATTCAATACAGCACATTTTAGAGCGGCACAATTTATATTAAAACCGGAGGTCTTATCAAAAATCGTTACATATACGTTTCTGCGCCTTGTTTCAAAGAACTTGTATACCAAATTTCGTCCAAATCGGACAATAACTGCAACTGTAACTGCGGTACAAACAGACAAAAGCCGATCGAGTCGAAACTAAGACCTCAGCTTCGCTTCGGTCAACAATGTTTTCAAATTCGAAGTCATTTTTAAGGGTGAATGAACAGAATAACGTTGAATTTATACATATAAGTAGTCATAAACAAGAAACTAAGCACAGAATATAACCTATACCCTACGCACATATCTTATGCCCTCCACCAAGAAGGCTCTAACGACCTTGTTCAAATAGAAACGCCACGTCTCTGTCAACATCAGTTCATCACCTTGTTCCAATATGCACTACCTCTATCAGGCGCTGTTTGCAGCATACACCGTTTTCTTCTGGCATGGCCTGTGCAAGTAACAACATAACAGCGCTTCACTGAATTTACGATAATGTTCGGACACCCTTCTACGGCCTCAAGCGAGTTCAACCAACTTCTTGTGTGCGGATAGAAGCAGATTCCTGTGTGCGGTTTTTCAGTATTACAGTCGTAAATAAGGACAAGATTTTCTGTGTTTATCGCTGCCACAGTTGTGGATAGTATGAGTTATAGTTTTATAAGTTGGTGGCTGAATTTATGGCGAAGGACGCTACGTGTCCTAGTTGAAGGGCCCTTCAATTTACACTGTCAGTATTCCTTACCTATTAACACCAACACTCCCCATCTAACTAATGCTGACTGATTTAAGTGGATTCCACTCTAGTTGGAGACCATGTTTTGTCGACGCTCTTGCTACTGGCCAAACGATAAAGTTTTATTGTTCATGTGTGTTGTTGTTTTTGCTTTCTCTTACCCAACACATCTATCTTTCTCTTGCCCCCTCCCCTTCTGTGACCCTTCTCTTCCACCAGATTTTGGGATCAGAGCGTGTCCTGAAGGGTTAACTTTAACTCATCCTCAATAAAGACAAATCCGCTATTTTTTCTTTCACTCTTGCTTTCTCAATTTTTTCTCGCTCTTCTACTGTGGGTTTAATTGGTGTTCTACTTTCCTTTCTTGTCCCTCACATTTGTCCTTGATTCTTCTTGATTTGTTCCTCAATTTATCCTTATAATAGGGGGACAGCGTTAACGTTTGCTATTCCAGGGAATAAAAAAAAAATCTTCATTGGTTCTTCAACAACAATAAATATACAAATAAAACTTTCAGCAAAAATAAAAGAAACCAATCACCTGCAATATCTCTAATATGAGAAAAAACTGGAGTACACGTGTTTTTATAACGTTGTTGTAACCTCATCCCCATCTCGTGAAATGAGTGAAAAACTTTCATGATGAGGTGGATCGGAGAATTATTCTCATTAGAAATAAATTATGTTTACATGTACGAGGAATTACGAGAATTAATGGATTGAATAATGAAAAACTGTACAAAATGATAATTGATAACGTGCTCTTTTCGTTTGAATATATGTAGGTATGGTCGCGTTCATTAGAAAGTAATGTATTTCATTCCAGGTTTGAATCAACTGATCTATTCCTCTGGTTCAAATTCATAGCAGATTGATAGTTTCATTCTGAAATAATGATTTTTTGCTATTCTCACACTTATGAAACAGATCATTCCTGTGAGGATACCTCCTCTCATAACCATTTCTTGATTGATTCATTTGCTCCATGAACCATTTATAATACAATATTTTTGTCATAATCATTCAATCTCAGCTGATTTCCATGTTTTCAATCCAGTAAGCAGCTGTTTGCAGAACAAATAAACAGAACAAACATCAAGGAAACATTAACTGTGAATATACTAGAATCATTTGACAAAATGAAAAACCAACATGAAAAAGAGATCTTGACACAATATTTAATACTGATCAGTTGTCAGTTGTCAGTTGTCGATACTGGTCAGTTGTTGTTATAGTTGATCAGTCTCAGGTCTCATAATACTATTGTGAGTCAATTATGAGTCAGTTACTTTTTTGTCATAGTCATTCGATCTCAGGTATTCCCATGCATTAAATCAAGCCGGTAAACAACTGTTTGCAGGACAAATAAACATATGATTCTCATTACAGCATACTCGACTGTATAATGAAACCATAGGTTTTCTTTACAGTCGAATATGTTTCCTAGTTTCAAAATAGGAGCAGCAAAACTGCTACAAAAAAACACCTTCAGCGCTTCAGGTGGAAGCTTTGTCAACTTCCGCAAAATACCTGATTGGAAATTTGTAAACAAGGCTAGGTTTATAGAATGCATGTTGTAACTTCACGACAAGCAGGTAATGTTTTTTCAATTATTCTTGTTTAGACTGTTATGACAAAAAATAGTGTACGCTAAGGTGCGTACAGACTTTCGCTCTGCTCCGCAACCGAACGTCACTCCAGCAGAGCGATTGATGATCGACCGGGGAACGCGAGAAGAGCTAACATCTTCCATAACGTTCATGATGGGTGTGTGGGCGGAGCGACTGCGATCCGATGGAGGAACGAGGGCGGTACGAGGGCGGAGCGTGCTCGGTGCGGGTTGGAGGCGCGTATATGTGTACGCAGCTTAAGATACTATTACAATATTGTCATTCCATAGTGTTTATGCGTATTTTACATGTGTTTTTCCTCGATTTCCTGCCAATTTATGGATGTGGTTTGTTTTGTTGCAGCGTGCCGGCAGCGTGCGAGGTGAGGACGTGCCTTACGTGCTGGGCCTGCCCCTGGTGGGCGGTCAGCCCTTTTTTCCTCACAACTACTCCACGCAGGATGCCGCCCTATCTACGCAGCTCATACACTATCTAGCCAACTTTGTTAGGAAAGGGTGAGTTACTGCTAACAATCAATAATTGTCAATAATTTGCCTACTTTATCACTATTGATTTTGGAGCGTAAAAATAATTCCTATATTCTTATCGATGAAATGGGACCTTAACCTTCCGGTAGTCGCAATGTTGAAAAAAATACAACATTGTCAGTTTTTGCTGCACAAAACTATTGAATGGGATGGTGTCATTGAATGAGTCATCTATGCATTCCAAAACTTCCCCCCCATCACTCCACTGAGTTGCAGTATCAACCGAGTAATGGTTCAGTCTTTAGGTGCCATTTAGTCGCAACTCGCGACAGTGCATAATTCGCACTGTGTATAAGATTGGATACATCACCAGCTTCATTTCAAATCAGATTGTAGAGTTTTAATAATATCAACTCCATATTTATTTCTTAATTTTTTATCGCGGATGATGCCTACGAGCTTTTTGCTTGTGCGAGGGTAATTGGGTAATAGGGAAAGACTGTATACGGGGACTGTAAACGAACCAATAACACAGAATTGATTGCTTTGCTTGATGTAGCATATTGGGCTAAGAAATGGTAATCATCCAAATGTCATAGGCGTAAAATTATCCAAGAAGATGGAAAAAGTGATTATACAACTAATTAATATTTTTTGACAGTAAACAGAGTACATAACACTTTGGAAAATTGGATGTTGTACGAAATACAACACGCGACTGCTCGTGTGATTGAGTAGGGCGCGACTACCGGAAGGTTAATCGCGATTGACTTTGAAGCATACTAGCTTACTGTACTTTCTAGTATAAAACATCGAGAAATAACATATTTGTGGAAAATACATAACAGGATTTAATAAATAAATCTGTATAACTGAGCAATTTTTGTTACAGTATTCTTCTTATTTCATTGTTTCTTCATGTTTTTGTAACATTTTTCTATTGATTTTGTATATTTATTTCGTAACATGAAGCTATTCATTATCCTTTCATTTTGTGTTGGTTGTTTGAATCGCCAGTTTGTAGTGTTCGTATGAACCGCCATTTTGTAACGTCTGTATGAACCGTTAATAGGGGAGGGGCTGGTCTAGGCCAATGGGAGACGTTATCCTTGATAGGTCACTGTTTCCACTAATATTTTCATTTATTAGTGATGATTTAGTGAAGTATTCTTATTCAATTTGGTTTTCAACTTTCCTAAATTCTAAATTCCTAGTTTATAAATATTTTGGACTCAAAATTGGACAAAAAACGTGAAGTGTAAACATAACCTTTTTTTGGACAATTTCTATCTAAGTTTGGGAAAGGAACAGTTTTAGGCTTAAAGCCTGTTGTTCCTCCCCCAATCATTCATAGTTGAGAATTATATTGTAACCTATTTGTATCAATGTATAAACGAATGAATAAATGAATAGCAGTGTTCGGCCGTTAGTATGAATCAGAGACATACAAATAAATCACTCCATTCTATTCTCTCTGCTATATTATAAAATACACTTTGGTTCAGTTTTGCTCCACAAGAGATTGAGATTAGTGTTATATCCAAAATTGGTATCTCGATTTCTATTGAATCTGTGATTTGACATATGAATAAAACCAGAGCAAATGCTCATGAGCAAATCCTTATGCTCCATGCTCTTGCTCATGGTAAAAGCAAAAGCATATTTGCTCATTTTTATATGAATAAGCTTTACCTTATACTCTTAACTTATGCTCCTGAACTCTAGAGCAAAGGCTCACGTATTTTAAAGATTTTTTATCAGCTGATTCGCTTTTGTAGCCTTACTTTGTTTTTATAGCTCACGGAAGCGCTAAATATGCAAGTAGGGGGCACCGCTTGTGTTTTGCGTCGTCTGCTCTGTTTTCTATTCATGAATACAGTTTTAGGTTAGTTGAGTTTAGAATTTTGAAATAATAGCGTGAAAAAATGTTATCTCTATAATAATCTTTAGCATATTCTTATAATATCAAAAGCTTCTTATAATCGTCTACACTCTCATCTTCTTAAATGCCTATTTCCTATTTTGTGATGGCTATCTTTATATCAGGTAGCTGCTATCTTTTGTATTTATCCTTTTGTAGGAATAATGGTGATATATATCATCGTTGAATCTGAAAAGAGTTTTATAGTTCTCAACTTTTGGTTGTGATCGTACCTGGTATAGTTTCCTCTTCCTCATACGAATTAGTTGAGCCATTTTACTATGAGCAAAAGGTGATGAGCTGCTCTAGACTAGACTCACCTTTTTTGAAGCATTTGCTTCGAAAGTTGAGCAAATGCTCTAGTTTATTCATACAATTTTGAGTATAAGCTTTTACTTTTGAGCAAATTCTCAAGATATTTTTTCGATGAGCATGAGCAAAAGGTTTTGCTCACGTTTATTCATAGAAAATGAAGCAAATGCTCCATATTCTAGAAGTATAAGCAAATGCTCAACTTTATTCATATGGCCCAATATCTAGTCCACTTATACTGTATGGATAACTACCACAGTATCACCTTCTCAACTACCTGAAATCATAAGGTATTTTTGAGTAATCGTGATCAGTATTGTATTGACTCACAATAGTATCTTACATCACAAGGACGGGAAGGGGCCTTTTCCAGGCGAGAATGATGTTTCTAGTCGAGGCGTTAGCCGAGAATAGAATTTCATTCGAGCACTGCAAAAGACATTCACGTCCAAGTAACGTACACTATTTTTTGTCATAATAATCCAAAGAAGAATAATTGAGAAATACTTAACATTACCTGCTTGTGCTGAAGTTACCACATGCATTCTATAAACATAACCTAGTTTACAAATTCCGAATCAGGAATTTTGTGGAAGTTCACAAAACTTCCACCTGGAGCGCTGAAGGTGGTTTATTTGTAGCAGCTTTGCTGTTTCTAATTCAAAACTAGGAAACATATTCGACTGGGAAGAAAAAAATGTGGTTTCATTACAGTAGAGTATGCTGTAATGAGAATCATATGTTTATTTGTCCTGGAAACAGTTGTTTACCGGCTTGATTTAATGCATGGAAATACCTGAGATCGAATGACTATGACAAAAAAAAACTGACTCATAATTGAATCACAATAGTATTATGAGACCTGAGACTGATCAACTATAACAACAACTGACCAGTATCGACAACTGACAACTGACAACTGATCAGTATTAAATATTGTGTCAAGATCTCTTTTTCATGTTGGTTTTTCATTTTGTCAAATGATTCTAGTATATTCACAGTTAATGTTTCCTTGATGTTTGTGTAAAATGAATGCCTTTTGCAAACTTGAATTCAAGTTAACAAGAATGGAAACTTGAATCCACTATATCATTGTGGACGCTTCTTAAAGTTTTGTGAATTTAACTAGATGTTTGACCTTTAGATTCAAATCGAATCTCGAGGGTTTAATGCAACCTGCAAATCGGAAAATTAGACACATCGGAATGAGAGATCGGAAATTAGTCAAAGTAGACACATGGACTAAGTAAACAGGTTAGATCTGTGGCAGAATTTATGAAAAACAACTAAATTGAAAAGTATGATGCAGATGAAGGAGGAAACTTTGAGATTGATTAGAATAGAATAGAATAGAATACAGAAAACGTTTATTGAATAAAGATTGTAAGATCTAAGAATTATATTGTCTACTCAATAATAATAGGCTCACTTTCAAAGTTATGGAAACTTGGATTTATTCATCTATTTATTTATTTATTAAATCATTCAGAATTACACAACTCACAGAAAAGTACCACAGGCTTATAAGCCCAAAACGGTTCCAATTCTAATTTATACAACAGTCCAAGTGTAGCTAGGTTATGTGTCACTAATTCATGTGAATTCGACTTTCAAAGTCTCCAAACTCGTTAAAAATTCAAGTAAAAGTGACCAATGAAGACGCAGCTTCATTCACAGTAGGCCTATATACATTCAATATTAATAGTTTATTATGATTTTATCAGCTTGTTATAATTATTACAATAATATTATTCCAGTATAACCGTTCTTATTTAATCACTAGTAGAACATATTCGATTATGCTATTCAAATTACAAGTTGGTTCCCACTATTTTTGTTTATATTGAACACAAATGGGAAGGAAGGTTATTTATGAAGAAAACTTGCTTATCTTTCAAGATTATTCAGTGAAACTTCATACACTCGAATTTCAAATAATATGATGAGAATATGGAACAGGGAGTTGTTTCTGATGAGAATCGGCCTATATTCCAAGATGTACCCGATGAAAATCTACCTATATTTGAAGATGCACCCGATGAAAATCGGGTAGATGAGAATCTACCTATCTTTCAAGATGTACCCGATGAAAATCTACCTATCTTTCAAGATGTACCCGATGAAACTCCATACACCGCACTCAAATTACCTCTGAGAATAATATGGAACAGGGAGTTGTTTCTGATGATAATCGGCCTATCTTTCAAGATGTATCCGATAAAAATCTACCTATCTTTCAAGATGTACCCGATGAAAATCTACCAATCTTTCAAGATGTACACGTTGTAACTCCATACACCATCACCCAAATCACCGTCCATCGCAGGGTGGTTGGTAGTGTGTACAATCTCGCACTGACCCGTCATGCTTTCATTAATCATCGACCTAGGTGTTGCAGATAAGAGTCACACGCAGTCAAGGTGAGCAGTGCGTGTGCAGACCACGCGTCTGGCGTGCGCTTATCATTTGTCGTTCTCTGGTCGTTTATCACTGCAGTGCAGTCAAGCACCACCAGGAATAAGTCTGCAGTGGAATTCACTTCAAACTGCCAGAATCCCTGTTAAGCAGCAACATAACTTTCCATTGAAATAACAGTGAAAGTTGTAAGTGAAACGCACAGTAGCCAACCCCTACTAGAGCAGAAAGACACTGTCAGAATCCCTGATAAACATCACCAAAGCTCTCCATTGGAAGCATCCTGACAGTAGTATGTGAATCTCCCAGTAGTCATCTGACAAGAAGGCAGAAGGATACTGTCACAATACCTGATAAGCAACATCGAAGCCCTCCATAGAAACAGTGCTGACAGATTTATGTGAATCTCTCAGTAGTCATCCTACAAAAAGGCAGAATCTTTGATAAACAGCATCGAAGCTCTACAATGAGTTTGATGTGATGGACGCAAGACAACTCCACTCCCTATAAATCATTTGCAGACTACACGAAAACCCAGAAAGCTTTCAAAACAGAAACCACTGTCATAACACAAGAAATAGAAGCCTTCTTTTCACGAACATGGCTAGGAAGGTAACATACCAACGACAGACACTTCAACCACCTAGCACCAAAACTCCACAATTTACTCCCTGTACACATCAAGATAATAGAAAACCCAAGAAAATATAAATGCGCCGTAAAAAACTGGATCACAACAGCTGGAAGACATAATATAGAAATAGTTATTTGTGCAACTAGTGCGCAAAGTGACAGTTTGCTGCACCGAAAGAAACGTTTACGCCCGAGCCGTAGGCGAGGGCGGAATGGTTTGTTGAGTGCAGCAGAGGAACTTTGCGCACGTATTTCACATTAAGTTTTTCCTACAGTTACCATTGAATATGAAAAGTGGGTAATTATGGGTAAAATTGCCTGAAATCCATCAATTTTTTTTCTGTGTAATTTTATTATTGATAAAACCCTTAATTTATTGTCAAATTGAATAAAAATGTTGTCCTTGGTTATAATATCTACTTAATAATTTGCTCGTTGTGCTTCGTTGCACCTCTGCTCACTATAGCAGCCACAGCAGTCACTGTTACCAACTTCATTTTGATTTTGCTGCACTGTTGCTCCATATAACCTACTAAGTATTTTGCGTTGCCATGTTGCAAATCTGGAGTGCAGAGAAGATTTTTCCCGCACTAGAGCGGAAAAGTGATTCTTTGCGTTCTGTAATCAGTGCAGCAATGGCCTCTTTTCAACGTAACTGTAGGAAAACATAATTTCGAACAGTATGTAAGCTCACTTACCCAATGTATTTGCACCCCACTCTAAATTTAATTGTATTTACTACTACACCTGTTCTAGAACATGGGTTTCCCATAATTGAGTAGGTTTATTTCCGAAAAAATGCAATTTATTTTATATTTGTAGTAATTTCATATATTGTATTTTTGAATATTATTGATATTTAAGATTATTGAATATTATACATTTTATTGATTAGATTGTTTATTTGTATATTAATGGAAATGAAATTGATTTGTATTTGCAAAGCTCTTCATAGAAACAGTGCTGCCAGATGGCAGTGAATCCTACCGACCCAGAAGCAGAAAAACACCGTCAGCGTTCCTGATTATCAACATTAAAGCTCTACATAGAAATAGTGCTGCCAGCTGAATGTGAATATCACTTTAGCCAACCAACAAAATAGCAGAAAGACATTGTCAGAATTCCTGAAGAATAACTCCAGAGCTCTCAATTGATGCAATGGTGACAGTTGTAAGTGGATCTTACTGCAGCCATCAGTCAAAAAGCAGAAAAACTTTGTCAGAGTTCCAGATAAGCAGCAACATAACTTCTCATTGAAATAATAGTGACAGTTGTAAGTGAAACGCACAGTAGCCAACCCCTACTAGAGCAGAAATACACTGTCAGAATCCCTGATTAGCAACATCAAAGCTCTCCATAGAAACAGTGCTGCCAGCTGAAAGTGAATATCACAGTAGCCAACCAACAAAATAGCAAACACTGTCAGAATTCCTGAAGAACAACTCCAGAGCTCTCAATTGATGCAATGGTGACAGTTGCAAGTGGTTTTTACTGCAGCCATCAGTCAAAAAGCAGAAAAATTTTGGCAGAGTTCCTGATTAACTACACCGAATCTCGTCATTGAAACTATTATGACAGTTGAAAGTGAGTCTCAACAACACAAAGGCAGAAAGGCACTGTCAGAATTCCTGGAGAACAATTCCAGAGCTCTCAATAGATGCAATGGTGACAGTTTAAGTGGATCTTACCGACGGAAAGAATAGAAGTCACGTATCGCTTGTCTGTGTGTGTTGCGAGCCGGAGTGATTGGCGGTGTCATGTTTGTAGGGATTTAGGGCCTTGTTCCGACTAGGGCTACTCTATGTCTGCCACTTTCATCTCAGTCTTCTCGTCCAGGTAATACTTTATTCTTGTATCCTGGTGGGAATCCCCAGTTTTTCTTTTTCGACCCTCACTTTTGCTTGGTTCTTATCACACTCCTTGACTTTGTATCCTTCACATCTTCGACTTTTCTTCCTTTCTACTAACAGTTTCCAGTATCGTTCTTCTCGTACTTCTCTACTCTTCTTCCTCTCTCACTCTCATTCTTTTTCTATATATCTTATCATCTTCCAATTCTTGTTCCGAATCGGTATTAATCACCAATGTTTAGACCTACACGTGGCATTGATTATTAATTTTTCAGCTGGAACAATTTTTGAGACAAAGTGCTAAATAAACGTCTACAGTTTCATCAATGCTGTATCGGCAATATGAAAACGCATGCAGTTAATATGTAGAATGAAGTTGTTGTTATTTACATAAAGAAATTATATTCTTTCATTTTTATTTAATTAAAATTTCAAAATTATTCGAGCCCTGATAGAATGACTGACTCACTGTACAGTCAGTCGAAAATTTTAATATGGGAATGAGGGGTATTTTGGCTAGCTGAGCAAAAAAATAAGGTCATATGCACCTTTTCGTTGTATTTTCAAATGAAAAATGAGTTTTGTGGGTTGTCAAAACTCCCTCTGAAAGGGAAACTATTCAACTTATTCTATCTTTTAGTAATATAACAAAGATCATCCATCCATGTATCATCTTCTATACTATAATAAAGGAAAGAACTGGATTATAAACGTAGCCTATACAGGTGTAAAGTATAGGGAAATTATGTTTGACGCATTATCACGTCAGAACTACTGGACTGATTAACTTGAAATTTTGCATATAGATTTTTGCTTAGCCGAGGGTGGTTATAGACCAATTTTAAATTCTTCAAGATTTGATTTCATCAAGTTTTCAGTTTGTCAAGTTTTCAATTATTTGTCATGCTTCCAGTTTGTATGGAAGCAGCAGAAGATTTCTCTTGAAAGGGAAATCAGAAGATAGGTATGATTGGGGATCCTTTTCGAATGATAAAAACAGGTTTTCCGTCACACCCAAATTTTTTTCGCCATTTTGAATCCAACTTCTTTTTTCAATTGAAAGGTGGTCATTTTGATTTACTTGAAATGCAGCATATAAATTCTCAATCAACCGAGAATTCTTATAGGCCTATTTTGAATTCTTCTAGATTTCATTACGTCAAGTTTTAAGAAAGACCCTTGCGAAGCACGGGTTACCTGCTAATACATAAATAAAAAAATCTAATCTAATCTAATCTTTCTCTTTCAGACACAAACAGTTTCTCTGTCTTTATTTCTTCCTCTGTCTCTATTTCTTTCTTTGTCTTCATTCCTTTCTCTGTCTTAATTTCTTTCTCTGTCTCCATTTCTTCCTCTGTCTTCATTTCTTCCTCTGTCTTCATTTCTTTCTCTGTCTTCATTTCTTTCTCTGTCTCCATTCCTTCCTCTGTCTTCATTTCTTTCTCTGTCTTCATTCCTTCCTCTATCTTTATTTCTTTCTTTGTCTTCATTCCTTTCTCTGTCTTCATTTCTTTCTCTGTCACCATTCCTTTCTCTGTCTCCATTTCTTTCTCTGCCTTCATTCCTTCCTCTATCTTTATTTCTTTCTCTGTCTCCATTTCTTTCTCTGTCTTTATTTCTTTCTGTCTTCATTTCTTCATCTGTCTTAATTTCTTTCTCTGTCTTCATTCCTTTCTCTGTCTTCATTTCTTTCTTTGTCTTCATTTATTTGTCTGTCTCTATTTCTCTCTCTTTCCCTCCCATTGGTGGCTCTAACACGCCACGCAATTCTTGGTCCATTCATTTTTCAATTTTGCAGAGAAATATAAGGTCTGATTCAAGGCTTCATTTCATCTCCCTCCTTCAAGGACTAATCCCTTTATTTCAGTCGTGTGCGCCTATTCCATCTACCTGCTCCCCTCTCAATCTCGGAGCACTCGGAAAATTTCTTCCATTATCGCCGGGTTTTTCTACTATTCCACCCCATTTCTTATTTTCCAGCTTCTCTCTTTGATATTTCATCACGTTTCACCTCCAACTCGTGAAGAGTGTCTTACGTTTATAGCGCAAGCGTTGACCATTAGCGTTGATTTTTGCTTCTATTCCATCATATTTCTTATCCGTAGTTCTTCTCTCGTGATATTCTATTTCATCTTTCTTGAGAAATTATCTATTTTGACATTTTTCCTCCTCCAAATCATTGCTAAAGCTCTGTACACACACACACACATCTATTTTTGTTCGTACGTTATTTTACCATCCTTATAAATTCTATTAGATTGAACAGATGATTTCAAAAAGATTATGTTTGACAAGTTCCGTTTAATCTGATAGGATTTATATGGACGGTAAAGAATCGTACGTTCAAAAATCGATTTGTGTGGACAGGTCAATGTGTACACAGATCGATTTTTGGACGTACATTTTACTTTCCATGTCCTATTACCATAGGTAAGGAAAGTATTGCTTTCCGAAAAAAATTAAGGTACCCCAATTTCTAAATTTCTATACGTTTCAAGGTCCCTGAGTCCGAAAAAGTGGTTTTTGGGTATTGGTCTGTATGTGTGTGTGTGTGTGTGTGTGTGTGTGTGTGTGTGTGTGTGTGTGTGTGTGTGTGTGTGTGTGTGTGTGTATGAGTGTATGTGCGTCTGTGTACACGATATCTCATCTCCCAATCAACGTAATGACTTGAAATTTGGAACGTTAGGTCCTTACAATATAAGGATCCGACACCAACAATTTCAATCAAATGAGATTCAAGATGGCGGCTAAAATGGCGAAAATGTTGTCAAAAACATGTTTTTTTGCGATTTTCTTGAAAACGGCTCCAACGATTTTGATTAAAGTTATACCTATAATAGTCATCGATAAGCTCTATCATCTGCCACAAGTCCAATATCTCTAAAAGTTTAGAAGCTCCGCCCCATCTATGCAAAGTTTGATTTTAGATCATCGATTATCCGGCTTCAGATACAATTTAAACAAAAAAATTCAAATGGAAAAGATTGAGCATGAAAATCTCTACATTTAATGTTCAGTAACATTTTCATAAGCTCGAAATTCGAGAAAATGTGATTATCCAATTGCAAACTGTTGGCAACTGTTGATTCTATTAAATCATTCACTATCAAGAGATAGCAGACCTCGTGTGTCTCCAGCGTTATAGTCCTGTCACCAGCTGGCTTAGATCTTTGAATAGTAGACTTGAGATGCGCGGGAACATTAGCATCAGTTGATCAATTTTCATAATGGCAAGGAAAGTTGTGTGAGTGCGCCACACCAGATTTTCTTGTCAAGCTGTTGCCGTGCTGTGTGGCGGGTTGCCTAACCTCAGCCGTTGCCGTGAAAAGATTCTCTTGAAAATAATTGACAAGTTTTTGATTTGAATGTGACAATCGAGACAATCTTGCGTGACAATTGATTTTGTTTCATAACAGAAAATTTGCACAGTATCTCCCACAGTATTACTGCCATCTTTTGTATCAATTCCAATGCGATATTCCATTTCTGGAATTATTTTAGAAATGGGATGAATAACACATGGAAATTGATTTATTTATTTCATGTAACAAACAAAATACAATTCAAATGAAAATAATAAACATTTATTATTTATTTTTTTATTTCATGTTACAAACAAAATACATTTCAAATAAAAATAATAAACATTTTTTTCATGCATGGGCAAAATGCCTGTGTGCAGGAAAGAGTAGCAATCTGTAGAGTTTCATAATGACAATAGTTCATAATAAGTTAACATAATGAAAAACAGGACAATATATGTGAAAGATGGAAAAGATTGAAATGAGAGATGGAAAAATGAAGTATGATGTGAAGAAGAAGAGAGAGAAAAATGAATGAGGGGCAGAAAACTCACTGTCAAGAACAAGAACAAGAGAAACGAATCAGAACAATGGCCAACCGACTCAGCATGCATTAAGGCTGGTCTTATCAAAAAGTATAATTTAATTTAAGAAAATCTAAAATTCTTATCCTACCAACCTCAAATAGCCATCTATTAATGTGGCGTTTGTATGCGCCTATAGACCGTGCTTCAATGTCTTTAATATATTGGGGGAGTTTTGTGTAATAGTTATTTGTATATCTAGAGTGAAAAGTGCTGTTTTTTCTCCCTGAGGGAAAAGTATGAAGCCCGAGGCGAAGCCCGAGGCGAAGCCGAGTGCAACAATTTTCCTGAGGGAGAAAAAACATTTTTCACTCGTGATATACACAAAATTTTTCCTCCACCTACATTTTTATAAAAACTGCAAATAAAACAATTTTTAAAAACGTATGTGTTACAACATAATCTAAAAAGTAAACAGAAACAGCTGGCTTGTAATCACAGTTCTCCTCCGACAGCACTATCTGTCGGCTGAAGTTGTAACAACAATGACAGCCACAACTACAGCCATGATGAAGTTCCCGTTTCAAATTTGATTAGTTAATAAGTAATATTCGTTGGCTGGTATTTTGAATAACATGGATTAAAAGAAAAAAATATAAATTTTTTCTAGTATAGTGATATGAAGTTTGTAATAATAATTTCAGCATACAAACATAAATTTTATATATCGATCAAATGTCTGGTTGAGGTATTGAATTTAGTTGGTTTAATGACTACTCTATATGCTTCCTCATCTGAGCTTAGACCTTCTGACCTATTCCAAATGTACGTTTTTAGAATAGAGATGCTTCCCATGTTATTTAAATGGAGTCACTTTTACTCCCTAGGGAGTTTTTCTGTTTTTTAGTACCAAGAGCGAAAAAGTGACACTTTAGTATCATGTTTCAGGGAGTAAAGTAAGTACTTTTGACAGTAGGTGGAGGAAAAAGTATATTTTGCTTTATAGAATGGATTTGTTGTGTTTATTGATTTGGATACTCTAGGAATAACAATGTCAACGTTCACCGAGCTCCTGGTTGTATAGTCATGTTGGACTTGAGCGTGACAATCAGATTAGATAACATTGGAGTTCTTCATTCATGTATGTCACAATATATGAATAATGGATGATGAATTTATTGCCAAATACAAGAAATATTTTTTACAAATAAAATTATTAAATTACAATAGATTTGGATTGACTGGAAAAAGAAGCCTTGAGCTCCAGTCACGAGTTCTAAAAATAAGGAATACGTTTTTTAATATAAAAACAGCAGTACAAATGATACAATTCTGTTGATGAATGATAATCTATGGATATTGAATATTATCAATAATCAAGTACTTGATGAACAAAATATAGATGCACAGAAAAATAATATAAACATTGTAGATTTTTATAATTTTTCCACAAATAATATTGCCAAAAATTGGTGATTCAGCCAACTCAATTCTCAATTTTGAAATAATTGTTTTGTTTCACCTACGATTTTATTAATCGCAATTTGCTTATACACTAATTTACATCAAATGACAGTGTTGATAGTTATTCAACGTGTTTTACAAAGTATGAAATATAAATTAACGAGAATTAATTGAATGAAAAAGACTAAGAAATTGTCAAAAATCACAGATTTATTGATACATAGCTTTCTAAGACCGGTTTCGGTTATTACACCATTAATAAAAAACTTTTATCAGAGATTGACAATGGTGTAATAACCGAAACCGGTCTTTCTAAGTATCAATAAATCTGTGGTTTTTGACAATTTCTCAGTCTTTTTCATTCAATATGAATAATTACCACAATATCAACTTCTCAACTACACAAAAAATGAGAATTGAAGATTAAATGCAATTCAAGTGGCGATAATATAATATTGTGCTGTAACTTAATAAACAAGCGGTGTTTCAACAAAATTATTTAGAAACTTTGAATAACGATAATATAATTTCGTGAAGTAACTTCATAAATCGGCAGTGTTTCAACAAATAATAAATTGATTCTCTGAAAAGGATATCTTGTAGAATAGTACAGTTTTTTGTAGAATTTCGTTGTTTTTCAGTGAAAATGGACTACATTTTAGAGAAGTGAAACCATATAACCCTATTTCGGACTTTCAAAATGTTATCTAAATTTGGGAGAGAAATAATACAAGGAGTATCCTTAGTTTTTCTCTCGCAATCAGTGCTACTTTGTAAAAATTGTAAATAGATAAATAAAATAAATAATATACTTCTCATCATCACACGACCGGGAGTACAATGGTAGTGCAATGGAGATCATATGGATGTTGAATTTCATTGATTATCAAGTACTTGATAAACAAAATATAGATGCACAGAAAAATAATATAAACATTCTCGAGTTTTAATAATTCTTACACAATGATGATGATGAGTAATCAGTATAATGATAACCTGATACAAAATTGATGATAGCGTGAATCTATACCTGCAAATTTTAATATTGAAATTCAACATCACCCTAAACATTTTACCGCTCCCGATAACAAATCGCGGTTACTATCGGAGAAAGATGGGGCCTTTTGTGCTGAAAATTTTCATGAAAAGTCCTCTAATGGAAAGAACAAAGAGATTTTTTCAGGTTGAATGGTTTCCTGATTGTTGAAGGGAAATGCCTGCTCTGCTCTGCCTTTCCAATCCCTTTATGATCAAGGGCGCCCTTTGCCCTCCTCCATCCCTCCCCTCCAGCCAGCGGGGAACTCCTCATATCATTTATGGAAATGCTTTTCATGCGGAAACGCCAACTTTCCCCGTTTTATCTGCTCCAATGATCATTAAATATTCCATATACTGCATGTATATCACGTGTGTTTGAGTAGCAGCGCGGTAGTGACTTTGACGATTGAAATCAATTATGATAAATATTGCATTATCCTGTTTCTCTCTGGATATTATTCACAAATTTTCGGGATTTACAATCCAATTATGAAGGATACTGAATTTGAACTTATTCTTATAATACTATTTCGACATTCAAATCCATTATCGAATCCTCTTCAATTATTTTCTCATTATATATGTATCTTTTCCACAATATTATTCATATCGATAACGGTTGACTAAAATAAGTGACAATTGTTACAATTCTACATTGTCCTCTCAGTCATGGGACCGTTCATTCATAAAATTGAACGGAAATTCCATCGTAATTTATGAATTATATCATCAATTTTATCCGTCTCATTTTTCTTCATCTATATATATAAAAGCGAAATGGCACTCACTCACTGACTGACTGACTGACTGACTCACTCACTCACTTACTCACTCACTCACTCACTCACTCACTCGCAGAACTAGAAATCTACCGGACCAAAAACATTCAAATTTGCTAGGTATGTTCAGTTGGCCCTTTAGAGGCGCACTGAAAAATCTTTTTGCGATCTTTTAAATCTAAGGGTGGTTTTTAAGGGTTTAAAGTTCTTTTAGCATGTATATTCTTCTTATTCCAATATCTTAAAATTATAATTAGAATCTCTATACTATATGTTAATATAGAACTATAATCTAGAGAGAGTACCTCTTCGAAACGGTTGTTCTGGTAACTAAATTAAAAAATTTGTCAGGTTGGCATTAAGTTGAGTTGACTTTGTTAGGTTGGCACCAAGTTGAAGATTGAAATGCATTTATCCAGGACCTCCTAAATACCAATTTATCCAATTAGTCAAAATTAGCGTTTTCTCAGCTTTTCTGCGTTTCCTCACCTTTTTCAATAATTGATGGAAATATATTAAATTCAGTACACAGGTTTAGCTGAGGTGGAAGAATTTTGTTCGCCAAAGTTACGCCGATAGAGTAACAGGTGTTTTTCGAGATCAGATTGACATAATACGTTCAAATTCGATACAGAGGTTCCGCTGAGGTCTACATGCAGGCGAGCGAAGCGAGCCCGCTGATCTCATTCTTGGACAATCCAGTCGGGGGTCCAGAATTCGGTACAGAGGTTCCGCTGAGGTCTACATGCAGGCGAACGAAGCGAGCCCGCTGATCTCATTTTTGGACGATCCAGCCGGGGGTCCAGGGGGCGGAGCCCCCTGGCTAGACGGATATGGCGAGCGAAGCGAGCTTTACGATTAGTATTTTATATTTGTTCTAAGCGAATAATCTTCGAATGAATATTCATTCCCTGAAATCTTATGCAGTGCACAGTAAAACCTTGAACACTAATATTATAGATGATAATTTTTCCCCTACAATTCCTCTTAAGAATGCAACTGCTGATAAAAAATCTAATGAATATCAAATATCACTTCTCATTAAAATTGAAAGCAGAGAATTTCCTTTCCGTTTAAAAGAAAAACTGATCCAATAATTCACTCTTCTTTGTGAGTATCCAGTGTTATCCACATATAGAATGTAAAAGGGACATACCACTCACTATACCACATACCAGCAACACATTTGTAGCCTACAATGTGGACTTTCAAAGGCCTATGACTAATCTTTAAATAAGTGTAATATTTCTAAAGTTTCTAATTTATTGTGATTCATTCAGAGTACAAAATCAACCTTCAAAATTCAAAATTTTAAATCATCATTTCTGTACCGAAAATCAAGTGACGAAGCAGTGTGTGACTATATAACCTTATCTTTTGGAGAACATTAACATTTTATCAAAATTTTTGGAGAGAAATAGTACAGGCTTTGCCTAGTTTTTCCTCCAATGTCTTGATTGTATTATGATTATAGTATTTTATACAATAAATGAATAAAATGAATAAATAAATCTTTGAAATTTCAAGAAAATGTTTATCATGAGTTGCGGTTTGACCTCTTGAATGTGCTTATTTTTGTTGAGGTCTCTCACATCCTATTTTCAGTAATCTACATAGTAATAATTTTAGTGATGAATTCTTTAATAGTTATCAGTTCCGAAATTTTTCCATCATCAACTACAAGAACGTTTAGCATTCCGAAATAAAAATATGAACGAACATCGTACAATATCATAAAACGATCCAACCAAGATTTGGGAAGTTACTTTCGAACACAAACTTCCCCATATTTCAATTGTGTGTTGGGGCCGCTCAACTTATCCCATAATACGGCAAAATACTTATTTCGAATTTTATCAAGTAGGCTGACATTCTGCTGGAGCGGAATGTATTCAGTAGAAGTCCTGTCGTAAGACTTCTCTGCAGTTCCCAAACTCTTTGCATGAAAATCCAATACTTTGGAGCGCTTTTGAGCTGCTTTTTAAGGGTTGCCTGCATGGCAGAGTTGGAAAAAGTTCTACATACGCAGTCTTTCTCCTATCCTCACTCGGTCTCTCTCACTCTCTCAAGTTGTTAGTGAACCGTTCTCGCACCATTTGGAGAACACATGAAAGCACTTTGAATAGCGTAGCGCCGTACAGTGGCGCACAATTAAAGTTTGCCAGACACCAAAAAAGAATTTGCGTGCAGGTCAATATGAATGGGCCTTCGCTTGTCGATTAGCTTGAATGAAATATTTCGCAACGGTGTCTGCCGTATTATGTAGTCTTTTAGAGTGGAGTGCGTGTTACACTTGAGGGGTTTTGGAGAGTTATTATCAATGAAAATTGTGGAAAGTGATGGAAAACATTCTCATTCAAGCCAGTTTCTCATTCATATTTTTCACACTTCATTGACACTTTTTTGGACTGGAGACACTAGATCTCCCTTATCAGCCAGATTAGCTCTTATATAAGCCTCATTAGCCAGCCTAAAAATATAGTGAGGTCCCCGTAATAATAGCAGTATTTTTCCCTTTTTGTGTAGTTGAGAAGTTAATATTGTGGTAATTATTCATATTAAATGAAAATATCAAGAAATTGTCAAAAACCACAGATTTATTGATACTCAGAAAGAATGTTAATATTGTGGTAATTATTCATATTGAATAGAAATATCAAGAAATATTCAAAAATCACACATTTATTGATACTTAGAAAGACCGGTTTCGGTTGTTACACCATTGTCAATCTTTAAGAAACTGAGAGATTGACGTTTATTAGAGATTGGCAATGGTGTAACAACCGAAACCGGTTTTTCAAAGTATCAATAAATCTGTGGTTTTTGACAATTTATTAGTATTTTCATTTAATTAAAGGCAGTATATATTTTTTCCATTAATATTGTGTTGCTATCCCTGACTATTATTCGAAACATCTGATAGCGCTATCTTATTTTAGCTCTGCAACGTTGCCAAATCGTGTTTTAACAATGTATAAATATAATTGATTAACATTTTTTTTTTCATTTTTCAGTGGACTCGCTTACCTTTATTTTGCGTACCTATTCCTCTGTTACTTCCTTACCCCATTTCTCCCTTCCCTTTTCTCCTCATCACTTCTCTCTTCTCTTCTTTACATAGGAAAGAAGATAGTTGGCTAGGTATCTTTCTCTCTTTTCTTCCTCTTCTCCAACACACCCAACCACAAGGCCCATGGTTTTCTACATGTGTAACATTTTATTGTATTTTATTTGTTTTGTAATTCTTTGTTATTTTGTTTTGTGTGTTTTTAATAATGATAATAAATTTGGAAATATTCAATCTTAATTATGAAATTTGGTAATTTAATCATTGAAAATATATTCTCTTGACGAATAACTTTTAAACAAGAATGAATCGTAAATATTTCTCATGGAAGATGCCAATATGAGCTATCTTCTATACAAGGCAGAGAATTGACAACGCTGCACTTCAAACTTTTTCCGCTTCTTACATGAAATGGACCTCATTATGGCCGTATTAACCCTCTTATTATTAAACGAAAATCCAAATTAAATATCGAATGGAAAAGACTAAGAAATTGTCAAAAACCACAGATTTATTGATACTTAGAAAGACCTGTTTCGGTTATTACACCATTGTCAATCTCTGATAACTGGTTTACAATGGTGTAATAACCGAAACCGGTCCTTCTAAGTATCAATAAATCTGTGGTTTTTGACAATTTCTTAGTCTTTTTCATTCAATATGAATAATTACCACAATATTAACTTCTCAACTACATAAAAAGTACAAATTTAATGTTGTAAATCACCCCGAAGGCTTCTGCTACTGCAAATATCGACAACAGGGTAAACAGCTACATGAAATTCGATGAGCGCTACTATTTAAAAATTATTTGTCAGCCCTCTTATTATTATTTCTACTCACTCTCCAAAACAAACCAACACAGTAATAAAAGACATCGGAGTGAGACATCCATATCATGCCGACATACCTATTTTAAAACTAAAGAATGTGTGTATGAGAACAGCCTTCGGGATTCATATGAACTGTGACTGAGCTGAAATAGTATTATTGTGAGAAAGAAAAATATCATTTTCATTATTTAAGGACTCATTCTTTAATAACTTTCAAATAGATTCACATTAATTGCCACCAATTTATTTATTCATTTATTTATTTATTCACAATGCAAATGACACAAATGTAATAATATTGAAAGATAAAATAATAAGATAGTCCTTGTGCTATCTTTCTTCTAAATTTATAGGTGAAAAAGTTCGAAATAAGGTTAGAATTTCACGTGTACAATTTTGATAAAATTTCAGTCCAAAACAAAAATGAAAACTATAAATTTTGAATTTGGATGTCTTGAATTAATAAATTAATTAGAAATTATTGTAATGATTTCCAGTTGCAGTCTCCGATCTTCAATTTTTATCCGCCCGTGTTCAATGTTTTGAATATGAAAGCATCTCTCATTCAGCTTTCTTGAGACTTCTTAATTCCTCTCCAAGTTTAGATAATCATACCTCACTCCCTTAATTCAGCTTTCTTGAGGCTTCTTAATTCCTCTCCAAGTCAAAATAATCATACCTCCCTCTCTCCATCTTCAGAATTTCAATACGATTCCAGTTTTTGTGCGATATACAACCTTTCCCGCTCGACTGGCTTCGTTGAAAAGCTGTTTAATCCAGCGTTAACCAATCAACATCTCAGATTTTCACCGCTGAGTTCGAACGGAGGGGATTCTGTTTGCTTCCCCCCTTCTCAAGATGCTGACTGACGTCTTCAGGATTCTGACAGATTGGAGTCGTGTCTATAGTGAAGTCCACGTTATAAAGGCAGTTTTTGATTTACATTGGGGTTGCTATCCTTGTCTATCATTCGACAAAGCAGACAGCGCTATCCTTTTCTAGCTCTGCGACGTTGCCAGATCGTCTTTTAGCATTTTATTAATATGGGTACTCAATAAACAGGATATTCAATCTCAATTTTGAAAACTTATTATTAACTGTATATTTGTAATATATTTTCTTGGCATATAAAATATGATTAATCATTATTAAACAAAAATGAACACTGTTAATATTACATCATATATTCAGGTATATAAACATCCGATACAATGAGGTCTATATTATAAAGGCAGTATTTCATGAACATTGGAGTTGCTATCCTTGTCTATCATTCAGCAAAGCAGACAGCGATCATCAGTCCCTTTCTAGCTCTGCAACGTTGCCGGATCGTCTTTTAACAATGTAGGAATATACTCAGTCAATAAAACATTTAATCTTAATTATGAAAATTCATCAATTAATCATTAAAAACTATATTTTCTTGACACATAACAAATAGTTCACCATTTTAAACAAAAATTGACAGTTAATAGGGGAAAGTGGGGCAAAACCGACATTGTAAACAAGCACAACAGAACGTTCGTGGCTGACAGCGATCTCCAAATGGCGCACGTTTCTTCTCCTTGATACAGAGCGTCTACCGCACATGTGCGGAACTGCGATCGCAGTGCTGCAGCGGATATAAATTGAAACGGAACTTACTTTCTGCACGTGCTATCGTATTAAAAATTACTTTTTCATACCATATACAGTTCAATAATTATTTTCTTAGTCTATATTATGTAAATTCATCTATAATTTTGCTGTATTGTAAGCTATTGTATTAAGTGTATAAGCCAGTATAGATTGTAATCTACATAAATAAAGTACTCAATCAATCAATCAATCAATCTTCAATATTCAGCCGCCCGTGTTCAATGTTTTGAATATGAAAGCACCTCTCATTCAGCTTTCTTGAGACTTCTTAATTCCTCTCCAAGTTTAGATAATCATACCTCACTCCCTTAATTCAGCTTTCTTGAGGCTTCTTAATTCCTCTCCAAGTCAAAATAATCATACCTCCCTCTCTCCATCTTCAGAATTTCAATACGATTCCAGTTTTTGTGCGATATACAACCTTTCCCGCTCGACTGGCTTCGTTGAAAAGCTGTTTAATCCAGCGTTAACCAATCAACATCTGAGATTTTCACCGCTGAGTTCGAACGAAGGGGGTTTTATTTGCTTCCACCCTTCTCAAGATGCTGACTGACGTCTTCAGGACTCTGACAGATTAGAGTCGTGTCTATAGTGAAGTCCACGTTATAAAGGCAGTATTTGATTTACATTGGGGTTGCTATCTATCCTTGTCTATCATTCGACAAAGCAGACAGCGCTATCCTTTTCTAGCTCTGCATCGTTGCCGGATAGTCTTTTAACAATGTAGGATGATAGAACAGAATATTCAAATTCAGTTTTGAAAACTTATCATTAACTCTTCATTTAGAAAATATTTTCTTGGCACAAAAAATTCATCATTTTAAACAAGAATGAACTGTTAATATTAATATCATAAATTATAACATCCGATACAATGAGGTCTATATTATAAAGGCAGTATTTGATAAACATTGGTGTTGCTATCCTTGTCTATCATTCGACAAAGCAGACAGCGATCATCAGACCCTTTCTAGCTCTGCAACGTTGTCGGATCGTCTTTTAACAATGTAGGAATATACTCAGTCAATAAAACATTATTTAATCTCAATTTTGTTATCCATCGTATCTTAATCTTTTTAATTCAAAATTAATTGTTGCAAGTGTTTGTGTTTTGTTTTAATGTGGAAATTAGTGAAGAATTGGAAAGTCGCACATAACCTTTATTTGGACAATTTATTTTATGAAATTGGGATGAAAAGAAGTTTTGGACTGTAGTCTGTTTCTTTGTCCTTAAGTTGATTGTAAATGATAAATAAATAAAGAAATGAATAAATAATTATGAAAATTCATCAATTAATCATTAAAAAATGTATTTTCTTGACGCATAACTCATAATTCACCATTTTAAACAAGAATTGTTTATATAGCATATACAGTTAATATAGCATCAGATATACCGGTATCAGATAAAGTAATAGCTATTGGTCCCCGTTGCCTGAAAAGCAGTCGTTAGGTCATGCCAGAGGCCCTGAAATTGATCAGATGTGACCTGAAAACTCTGACACCAGACCTGAACCAGCCAGGTCAGTCAATATTATTATTGTTAGCTACCGTCTATAGAAGACAGTGGCAAGGCAGAGAATCGGCAACGTTTTGTTCCTATCCTCCTCCACTGCCATTACAACGTTGACCACTCTCCATAAGCAAACTGAAAGAGGCTCGCTGTTTTTGAATGCTTGAGGGAGTGATGGGCCATTAGCCGATGCTAGTACTATATATTGTACCAATATCTGTTGGTATGAGGTAGTTGAATACACCTATAAAGAAGCAGTTGCTTCGTTAAGTATACAAATATACCAATACCCACTATTGCTGAGGTAGTTATATATAGGCCTACCTATAAAGAAGCAGTTGCTATGCTGAGAGTGATGCCGTGAGTATTTTGCGGCTGGTAATTGAATAAGACCCTAATTGAGTTGTTTTCCTTGCGTCAGTGCAGCGGCACAAGAGCCCTTAAACGACTTTCAGTATAAATTTTCTATCGAGTTTGGCAGCCTGGTTCTGGGACGCCACCCACCCAGTTCTTCTTTGCTTGAAACTTGTAATGAATGAGGTTTTGTTGGAGTCGCGGTGAAGAGGAGCGCTTACCTAAATTGGCATACAAAATGAGCTTGTAATTCAAAACAAATCGGGATGGTTCTACTGAACAGTGGCTCGTTAATTTTGCTGCGCCTCTTTCACTCACTCATCCCGTACAATACTCGCGAAGTTTGTCTGTTTTGGGGATTTTTGTATCGCTAATGATTTCCCAAACTTCCCCCGATTTCGAAGATGGTACACTCCATTATCATTGTGTTCATTGATTTTATTAATATGGGTACTCAATAAACAGGATATTCAATCTCAATTTTGAAAACTTATTATTAACTGTATATTTGTAATATATTTTCTTGGCATATAAAATATGATTAATCATTATTAAACAAAAATGAACACTGTTAATATTACATCATATATTCAGGTATATAAACATCCGATACAATGAGGTCTATATTATAAAGGCAGTATTTCATGAACATTGGAGTTGCTATCCTTGTCTATCATTCAGCAAAGCAGACAGCGATCATCAGTCCCTTTCTAGCTCTGCAACGTTGCCGGATCGTCTTTTAACAATGTAGGAATATACTCAGTCAATAAAACATTTAATCTTAATTATGAAAATTCATCAATTAATCATTAAAAACTATATTTTCTTGACACATAACAAATAGTTCACCATTTTAAACAAAAATTGACAGTTAATAGGGGAAAGTGGGGCAAAACCGACTGGTTGGGTCAAACCGACCCCTCACCGATTGACTGACTGGTGCTGTCACCATGCGGGAAAAAATCACTAATTAAGCCTACACAATATGAGTCAGATGTAGCTTGTATTCACAGCTGTAAACTGAATCATATGAGTTCTACAAATTCTTACTGTTTTTTCTAAAAATTTGTTCGATTTTCCAGTCACATATGATTATTTACCTGTCTTAGGTGCTATTGGATACAATTCCAATACGTTTGCCACCTGTAACATAAGATATACCGGTATCAGATACCGTGATAGCTATCGGTCCCCGCTGCCTAAAAAGTAGTCGTAAGGTCATGCCAGAGGCCCTAAAATTGATCAGTTGCGACCTGAAAACTCTGACACCAGACCTGAACCAGCCAGGTCAGTCAATATTATTATTGTTAGCTACCGTCTATAGAAGACAGTGGCAAGGCAGAGAATCGGCAACGTTTTGTTCCTATCCTCCTCCACTGCCATTACAACGTTGACCACTCTCCATAAGCAAACTGAAAGAGGCTCGCTGTTTTTGAATGCTTGAGGGAGTGATGGGCCATTAGCCGATGTTATTGCTATATATTGTACCAATATCTGTTATGAGGTAGTTGTATATACCTATAAGGAAGCTGTTGCTTCGTTAAGTATATAAATATACCAATATCTACTATTGCTGAGGTAGTTATATATATAGGCCTACCTATAAAGAAGCAGTTGCTATGCTGAGAGTGATGCCGTGAGTATTTTGCGGCTGGTAATTGAATAAGACCCTAATTGAGTTGTTTTCCTTGCGTCAGTGCAGCGGCACAAGAGCCCTTAAACGACTTTCAGTATAAATTTTCTATCGAGTTTGGCAGCCTGGTTCTGGGACGCCACCCACCCAGTTCTTCTTTGCTTGAAACTTGTAATGAATGAGGTTTTGTTGGAGTCGCGGTGAAGAGGAGCGCTTACCTAAATTGGCATACAAAATGAGCTTGTAATTCAAAACAAATCGGGATGGTTCTACTGTACAGTGGCTCGTTAATTTTGCTGCGCCTCTTCCACTCACTCATCTCGAACAATACTCGCGAAGTTTGTCTGTTTTGGCGATTTTTGTATCGCTAATGATTTCCCAAACTCCCCCCGATTTCGAAGATGGTACACTCCATTATCATTGTGTTCATTGATTCTGTTATGATCATTGTAATATTCACAACTTGAAACCACTATTGATAATTAATACTTGAATATCAATTGATAAGTATATACCAATTATCTTTTTAATGATACAAGTCGGTGCTAATACCACGGATAGGACATTTCTTATAATGAAACTCATTGGCATTCAATTCTCACTCAGAACTTTCAATCATGTACATTTCTCATTGAACAAGTAAATCTCAATCATGTACATTTCTCATTGAACAAGTAAATCTCAATCATGTACATTTCTCATTGAACAAGTAAATCTCAAGTTATCTCATGATGTGAGTATAATAATTTTAAACAATTCAACCAGCATTATCCGTTCATTCTTCCATAATATTCATTCAGTCATTGAGTTATAAATTTATGCCAAGGTCCATAAATACAGGTCATGATACTCGTGTTCCTTATGAAGCGGCCATTATGTGAGGTCTTTATGGCGGTACATTTGAAATTCCAATCTGCTTATAGCAAAATCATGCATTATGCTTTTTAAAAACAATATTCTGGTTCAACTAATGTGTAAGTTTAGGTTTTCCATTTTTTAATAATGAAATGTCGATACTAAATGGTTCAATCATTCATTTTTTATTATTAAAAATTGTTGTTATCCTTGTAAATTGTTATGATTCATAAGGTATTGGAACAAATAATGGCTAACCTCAAAAACAGTTTGAGGTTCCCAATCATTTAAATATGAAAATGAACAATTCAGTTCCTACTTGGTAGAAAGGTCTTTCAGGAAAGACGGCTTCTCTGATTGGTTCTTGTGGAATTAATCACGGTTGAAATTTAATCGGCTTTTGTGCAACCAGCACTCTATGATTTGTTTGTATAGTTTGTCCTCCTTGTATAATGAACAAATAAATCCTATTCAAGTTGAACAAGCCAAAATGAGAGAGCCATGTGTATTCAGGTAACTTACCAAAGAAAATGAATATAATGTACTCAATATAAAATATGAAATTGAAAAAATTGAATGTACGAGTATCATTAAATCAAATCAATTCTATTGAAAGAAATAGAATGTATCGTATTGAAAAAAGACATTATTTTTGTGAATAGGCCTACCATTATATTTGTTCACTTCAGGTATATAATATCGGGGCACCGAGCTTTGCTCGTTATTTTTATTTGTTGATAAACAGAACACAATTCTCTAAAATGATCGTGTTCATATTTCACAGCTGGCTATTTATGTCATTTTATGAATTTCGGGGATGCGATATTTTGATTTTTCACATACTCACTCGCTCACTCACCTTTTTACTATCCATAGCTGTTTCAGCCAAGTATGAATTATCCTTTTGATGTCGTTCAGCAAGTTTCCCCAAGGATGAGACCTAGTGTGATCGAATTTTTATATCATAAACCTACTATGTTCCAAATTTAGTGAAAATCGTTAGAGCCGTTTTCGAGATCCGTTAAACATAAATAACCAGATATAAAAATACAGAAATTTCTCGCTTAATATATACTAGTAAGATTAATCCACATTATAAGGTCTTGACAACATCAATATCTTTTTCTCTCAATTATGAAGGAATACCACTACATATTATTATGTTCTCACACAATCAAATAACAAGTATCCTATTCTCATCCTTTTCACCTATATTATAGATGAAATAATACTAATACTGAGTAAAATATCTAGTAATATAATCATCTCTGCTTAAGTTATACTTATGACAACAAATCCTCATACTTCTCTCATAAACAATACTAATTGAAAACTGATATCATCAGTTACAGTGTAAGGCATAAATATTAACGTATAAGGGTAAACAGTAAGTTCTTACACAATCAAATTACTAGTAGTTCTGTGAACAGTAGACCTCGCGCTCAGTAAGTTACATTGACCTGTTGTTATGTTTTCTCAAAAATTAATAAATAATTTATCAATTTAAAATGTCTAGAAAAAATCCTAAATAAATATAGAGCTTTCTGTCCTATCTTACCGTGACGTGTCGTCCCGGAATGTGAGTGTGAGCGCTGTTATCAGGTCTGGCTGCAACTGTCTACAACCTTGATGGAATGTAACATTTTCAAGATGTTCGATGTTTTTGAACTGGTAGTATTATAAATAGTCAACTGTCTACTAACGTTGATGGAAAGATACATTTTCAAGATGTTCGATGTTTTTGAACGGGTAGTATTATAGTCCACTAGACAGCTGATTTATGATGAATAATTATAGTCTGATTTTTACGGTAATATTGGCGTATGAAGGAGGCTCCTTTTTCCTTTTATATTATCCTTGAAATGCGAAATTTCCAAAAACCTTGTATGTACGTCGACGCGCAATTTGAAAAGGAACATACCTGTCAAATTTCATGAAAATCTATTACCGCGTTTCGCCGTAAATGCGCAACATAAAAACATAAACATTCAAACATTAAGAGAAATGCCAAACCGTCCACTTGAATCTTAGACCTCACTTCGCTCGGTGAACAAGTAACCTATTCTCATCCTTTTCACCCATATTATAGATGGAATAATACTAATACTTAGTTGAATATCTAGTGATACTTCATCTCTGCTTATACTCTTATGAAAACAAATCCTCATACTTCTCTCATAAACAATACTATTTGAAAACTGATATCATCACTTGCAGTGTAAGGAATAACTTATGAGGCCAAGCAGTGTGTGATTGTAGGAGATTAGAGGTGAATGAAATTCATCATAATGGCGGGCGTTTTGCAACAATCAGCCGCGACCATTTATTCGCAGCGTTTGTGTTTGAGTTACGACCTCAGCTGAGGTTTATAGTCGGATCCCAGCCAACACATCATTGTGCGAATAGAATGAGAGGAGGAAAAGAAAGGGAGGAGAAGGAGTGGTGAAGAAGAATCTTAACCTCAGTTCGCACTCCTTAGAATATTCGTATCGTTTATACTCCTGTGGGAGACATGTCTGAAATATATTTGAGCGGAGTGTGAGGTTGTGGAGCTGCAGCTTCTATGAAAAGTAATCTCCAGTCGCGGAAGGACAACTCTGAGAAATATAGTGGTGCACATCCTTCGTATAATAAATGTTTTGTATCCCGAGGATTAATTGCCCGGTTAAATTGCTGTTAACGACCTAATAATAGCGTTTGGAGGATTACTGGGCGTCAGTGTATTAGTTTTAGTTCTACGACCATAAGTCTCAACTTGACCGGGGCGACCTACATTATAGGATAGAGCGCTGGCTGCAAATATTTCTGGGTTCTATTGCTCTCCTTCTTACTCTCCTCTTTGAACCTTCGGCTCTCCATCTTCCTCTCCTCCTGGAGCCTTCAGATTCTCCTTCTTCATCTCATTCTGAAGCCTTCAGATTCTCCTTCTTCCTCTCCTTCTAGAGCCCTGAGGCTCTCCTTCTTCTGCTCCTTCTAGAGCCCTCAGGCCCTCTCTCTTTGGCAGCTCCCCAGCCCTTAGGCTCTCCTTCTTCCTCTCCTTCTAGAGCCCTCAGGCTCTCCATCTTTCTCTCTTCCTAGAGCCCTCAGGCCCTCTCTCTTTGGCAGCTCCCCAACCAGCCTCACAAAGACCTGCCCACACTGTATAGCTTGCCATTTCTACACTCTATACATCACGATAAATTCTGAAGATTATATACATTCCACACTACACACATATCTATTCCAAAGATCACATATATGATATATTTTGTACGCACATGCGCAGTTACTGGTTCGAAACGAGTTCGGGAAAGTTTGATTAACGACATCAGTACGAGAGAAAACCTTGGCAGCCGACTGGGCGCACCTTAAATTCGAAACAATGGATGTTGTCAATATATTATGGCTTTGCAGGTGATCTAGTGTGGGATAAGATCTGTTTGTTGGGCAGGGTTGTAGTGGTTATTGGAAGAGAATTCTGTAGGACTGCAGGATAAGGTGATGCATAATTTCCTTGTGTTTCTAGAGAGTGTACATAGTATACTTTATACTAATAGATATTATCTATTATTATCCAGAGAAAATCATTATTGAATGCAGTGTATCACCCCGAAGACTTCTGCTACTGCAAATATTGATAACATTCAATTATGATTTTCGATTAATTGACCGAGCGAAGTGAGGTCCAAGATTCAAGTCGACAGTTTGGCATTTCTCTTAATGTTTAAATGTTTGAAAGTTTATAGGTTTATATGTTGCGCATTTACGGCGAAACGCGGTAATAGATTTTCATGACATTTGACAGGTATGTTCCTTTTCTAATTGCGCATCGACGTATGTACAAGGTTTTGGAAATCTTGCATTTCAAGGATAATATAAAAGGAAAAAGGAGCCTCCTCCACACGCCAATATTAGAGTAAAAATCAGACTATAGAATTATTCATCATAAACCAGCTGACAAGTGATTACACATATGTGTGGAGGAGCCAGTCTATTGCTGTATTTCCATAAGGTCTATAGTTTCAGGTACTTGTGAATGAGAATACTGAGTGAGGTCTACTGTTCACAGAACTACTAGTATTATTAATTATTAATTCATTAGCATTAAAAAAAATGCAATTTCTCAGTAACTTCCATTAATAGATAGTATATTAATCAATCTATTTTCCACCACCTATTTGCGCTGGTAACTTTTTCAAAGTTCTTAATCATTTGAATCAAAGACATTTTGTTTGAATCAAATATTGTTTACATTTTTGATATCGACATCTGTCAACGATGATATCGGTTATATCAATAATACAGCAGTATCTGTCAAAACAAAATAAGTACCATTCATTTAAACTGTTTTCTCTACTTACTAAAAATATATTATGACAATATATTTTATGTGGCTTGTAATCATTCTTCTTCCGCTTCCAACCTATTCAATTTTTATCTGTAACAACTGCAAAAATCCTATTTTGGGATATATCTCCATGATATATCATCTTATTTTCTGAATACCATCACCATTCATCAATCAGCAAACATCATGGCAATTTTTACCTGGTTCACCGCCGCTTTAAATAGGTCATTAATTTGTTGTGCAATTAAAGGCTTCCCTCAGGCTTCTACTCCATGCAAATCTTCTTCAGACTTGGAGGAACTTGCGGCGTAGAGAAATGGAGGGAGATCAGCCAATGGCAGTGATGGATTGAGTCATAGGTGGAAGCGTAGTTGCCAATTTGTCGAATAGAGTCAGTCGAGTCTGTGATTGCAGAGAGGAAATTTCCCAAGTTCAACATGAGCGCTTGAATACTCACTGGAAATTAGAGAACGCTGGCCGGTACACAACGGTAACATAGCAGCCGTTGTATCCCTGCCGCTGTATGCATTCTCTACTCCGCATGTCCATCCCAAGTCGGAAGTCAATTTGAACGAAGTATAGTAAATGTGGTAAAGCATGTAATACATAGTATATATTATATCTATATTAGTTTATTATACTGTATTCCACCTGTTACTTTTCAATTGATGTTAGCCATGAATTCTTACAATGTCATCCTCCATTTTCAATTTCCACTTTCAATTTTCATTCTTAAGTAATATATTAATAATCATTTCCAATACTAATCAAGCAAGAAATAAGTTGTTCATGTAGGTAGACCTTAAGAGTACCTTTATTCCATGATACATTATGAAACGATGGTATACTTACGGGAAAAATTGTTTCCCAAGTGGAAAAAATACAAAAATAGTGAAGAGAGAGCCAATCACTTGGGCGGAGATTATTTGGTGGCGAAACGGGAGTCGAAGCACATCTATTAATTGCGATTGATGCCAGCCAGGCAGCGACAGGTGATTGAAGACTCAAGTGATGAATAGCTCGGCCTCAGCACTCGGAAAACACAAACAACGTCATTGAATAATTCATCATTGCTGCACGATTTGTTATTTTGTACGCTTATTCTGTGTGTTGCAGGGATCCGAACGGACCGGCGTCCCCTCGTCAGGGAGCACCCCATTCGGGACCTCCCCATTCAGGGAACCTCCATTCGGGGTCACCCCATCCGTCGGCCGACCCCTCGTCCACGTCTAATCACGAATCGCCATTTTGGGACACGTACGACTCGATTAATCAGCTCTATCTCGAAATGGGTGAGTACCTCGAAAAAGTCACATCTCTTCTCTGGAATATTCAGAGAAAGGAGTAACAACTCATCTAGTCCCGCTTTTAATACGTTTACAGCGTCCCGTCGCATCGAGTCTACTGTTCAGAGAGATTCCTTTCAAACTGTCATCATCCCTTATAACCAACCTCAATGCACCCCATTCATCCAATGGTGTCAGTTCTAAGTACAGTCAGAGCCAATCTGCCTGTTTTTAATTCAGTTATGTCAACAATAGCCGACGGTCGTTTGCTGACAGTGGATTTTTTGTTTTTTACGAGGAAAAAGTGTTGTCAAAAAATTGGGCAAAAGCCGTTGATACAAATAGTCTAGATGCGCGCGCATGCAAAATGAAGAAAGTTTAAAAACGTCGATTGACTTTCAACGGTAGGATAGCTTCAGTTGGCTTCAACATTCATGATTCAATTGGTCTGGTGGGATGCATTGTAGATAGAGGTACAGTGATTGATTTTTATGATTTTTATGATGCTCGCATGAGCTCCAGGCTTGTGCAATGAAAATGATGATAATGAGATATTCATTTATTGCTTGAAGATATGATTGCTTGAAAGCTACTGACTTTTCAGTATCAAATTTATTTTCAACCAGAAGGTAACCCGTGCTCCGCAAGGGTCCAATTAAAAACTTGACGTAATGAAATCTTGAAGAATTGAAAATTAGCCTATGATCATCCTTGATGAATGAAGAATTCATTCAGTTAATCAGTCCAGTAGTTCAGACGTGATGATGCGTCGTTCGTGAATTTCCTACCCTTTACGGGTAGCCTGTTAGTCAGTTCTTTTCATCATTATAATATACATTGATACAGTGAATAATGAGAAATAATTATTATTCTATTTGAGCCATTGACATAAGGGCTTTTGTTAGTTTCAAATGAGACTAATCGTACCCTTGTAATTAATAGAGGAGCAAACTCCGCTGCAAAACAGTAACCTAATTTTGATAAAAAGCAAATGTGGATTTTGATATACGAATCAAGGAGCAAATTCTGATACAATTTTGAAGCTGATTTGCATATGATTCAAGGAGCAAGTGCTGATACAATTCAGAACCTCATTTTGCTTTTCCTTATTTCTAGAGAATAGAAACTCCAATTGAATTGAAATTCCAAAACATTCATTTCGTTTTTGTAATATTATAGAATGGTGGGACAGATTCTCTTCTATCACTTTTCAAACCAATCTCATAAAGAATGGAGAAAAGGCTTTTGGGTATACTTTGGAGTTTTCTCGAAGGTATGATGTTTTTGCAATATCATTTGATATTAGGACGAATATTATTTTATATCACTTCTCAAGCCAAGCTTATAAAAAATGAAAAAAAAATGTAAGCCATTGAGTATACTTTCAAGTTTTCTCGAAGGAATTATACAATATAGAATATAGGAAGTTTCTTTGATCATATATAACTAGGCCTCAAAGTTAGTAGACAGCCTAACGTTGACTATGCCTATCGTTTTTTTGTTTTTGAAGCTTGTAAACTTATTAAATCTATATTGGCTTACTCCAATAAACGAGTGGTTCACAATTAATTACTAGCATAGAGAAAGGATAAGCTCAACCTTTTTGTTTGTCTCTGGTACTAGTCCATTTCAGATCCATTTACATACAGTAATCCAATCATGACTGCTTGACTGGTATAAAAAGTACAAGTACAGCAAATCGCTCTTTGCTCTCTAGCCTCTAAAAGAGCTAATAACATTTTCATGATGTATATATATTTAAGCATTGAATGAACGAAAAGCGTTTGTTTGTACTAGAAAATTAACTGATATTTCCCTTTCGGATAAACTGAAATTGATTGAGTTTTTTATAGAACGAATCTACATCTCTTTTCTCCCTGTTTTCTCATTTACTACACTGAATCACTCTCGCTTTCTCTTTGTGATTCACAAAATTTCCAATCAACTTTTGGATAAAACACAATTAGTGGTCCAATCTTCTAATTATAATGAATAATTTTTCAATCAGTAACTAATTGCATCAGGTCTGGCATAGCGATTTGTTTGCTCTTGGATTGTGTAGGAGGGCTTATATGGTTTGTTGGGATATGTATCACATACATATGTGTGTATTACGTAAGTATCAGTTTGATTTGTATGCGAAGCAGCATCTGTATGGTGAGGCTTAAGGGTTATAGGTCCCAATTAAAAGTTTCAGCCTATAACTTTTCCCATAAAATTGTACGAATAGGCCAGTTCTGTAGCTGTATTCATGAGGGGATTCAATGGGGAATTTTGAATCCCTCACAAAATGATTTTTTAACAGGTGAAACATCATTTGATTCATTTTTTTTCAGTTTAGTTTTTTTTAGCTATTATCTATTATGAATTGTCATTCATTTTGGAGATGCTTCAAAAACGTTTGACTCATTCATGAAAATGTCATGGATTCATTGTGGGATACGATTTTTTTAAATATAGTTGAAACATCATTATTTGATTCACTATTAATAATATATTCTCATTCATGCTAGAGATTCCTTGAGAAGGATCGACTCATTCATAAAAGTGTGATATATATTCAATGTTGAATACAGTTCTTTAGTAATATAATGAATATAATTATTCAGATGCTTCGATAAATGTAATCACTTCATATAGGTCAATAACTGCTATTACAGTCACTTTATTACTTTCCAAAAAAATTCAAGGTACCCTAATTTCATGTTTTCTATGCGTTTCATTACTTTTCCTTGCCCTATGACCATAGGTAAGGAAAGTATTGCTTTCCAAAAAAATTTAAGGTACCCCAATTTAATGTTTTCTATACGTTTCAAGGTCCCCTGAGTCCAAAAACATGATTTTTGGGTGTTGGTCTGTGTGTGTGGGTGTGTGTGTGTCTGTGAACACGATAACTCCATTCCTAATTAACCGATTGACTTGAAATTTAAAACTTAAGGTCCTTATACCATGAGGATCCGACAATAAGAAATTCAATAAAATTCAATTCAAAATGGCGGATAATGGCTAAAAAACCATGTTTTTCACGGTTTTCTCGAAAACGGCTCTAATGATTTTCTTCAAATTTATACCCTAGATAGCTATTTACTATCAACTGACGTGAGTCTCATTTCTGGGAAAATTGCAGGAGCTTCGTAATATTCCTGAGAAGAATGAATTTTGTTAAATTTCTATCACGATTTTCTCAAAAATGACTTGACCGATTTTTTTCGAATTCATAACCTGTATAGTTATATATCAGCTCTATTAACTGGCATGAGTTTCCTCCCTGAGAAATTAACAGGGGGTCCACCCCATCCTTAAGAAATTTACTTTGTAGCCTCCTCGTGCGTGAGGTAGGTAGGTAGAGCAGTTTATTCAAAAGAACACAATCATGTTCTTTATTTGTAGAACAGCTGTTTCGACAACTTTTAAAAAATCCTCAAATTTCATAAATATTCAAACAAAGGAAAATGTACTCTGGACACAATCTCAATAGTATAATCGTAGTTTTAATTATTATTTAGCCACCAATCGGCATAATGTTATTCCCTAAATTGTCTTCGTTAATGAGGCTTATAGATCAATGAGCAAGGAAAGTTGTGTGAGTGTACCACACCAGATCATAGAGGTGTCATCCTCTTCTTATACAAATAATTGAATTTCATACTTTTATATCATTTTGCTAAACGTTCCCTTATCTATAGTTCTATCAAATAAATGAAGAAATATTTAATTGGTCATAAATATCACAATAGTACATGAACATTGTCAGACAGCTTACACATTGACTTCTTAGATCTGACAGAACGGTTTCTTTTCTCCACGGTTCTGATCAACTACAAACCTATATTTACGAATTAATTAGTATATATTTCTCATGTTTTGAATACCCTGGAATATTTTTCACCTTTGAGGATCACCACATTGTGCTCTAAATAACTGGAAAGCAAATTTTAGATCAGTCAAACTTGGTATACTTAAATCATGAAAGGTATGAAGCTGAATGGGCAGAATATTCTAGACAAATAGAGGATGTATTGAAATTTAGATAATCTTGAATGTGTCATGTACTACAGATAAGATAAACGTTTCTCATAATAGATATACACTAGATAATTGATAGCATAGAAGAATGGAGAATGTGTACTTCTTATTAATAGGTGAATTTTAGGCTTGAATTTAGGTATAGGCTCCAATAATAATAGTAATAATAATACTGGGGGTGATGCCCACATAAGCTCTTTGGCTTGTGCGTGAGTAATGAGTGAGAGGGATGATGATGAGAGATCATGACTACTTTTTAGGTAGACGGGATCGACGACTTATCGTCTCCTCCGAAAGACGGTGTGGCCGTATCTATGTGATTGCTCTATGGTCAAAAACTTTTGCCCCGGTCGAGATTCGAGCTCGAATCGGGTTCTCTTGATTATTAGATTAGGTACTGTCCAGTCCTGTCCATTCCTGTCCTATCCTGTCCTGTCCTGTCCTGTCCTGTCCTGTCCTGTCCTGTCATGTCCTTTCCTGTCCTGTCCTGTCCTGTCCTGTCCTGTCCTGTCCTGTCCTGTCTTGTCCGGTCCTGACCTGTTCTGTCCTGTCCTGTCCTTTCCTGTCCTTTCCTGTCCTTTCCTGTCCTTTCCTGTCCTTTCCTGTCCTTTCCTGTCCTTTCCTGTCCTTTCCTGTCCTTTCCTGTCCTTTCCTGTCCTTTCCTGTCCTGTCCTGTCCTGTCCTGTCCTGTCCTTTCATGTCCTGTCCTGTCCTGTCCTGTCATATCCTGTCCGGTCCTGTCATATCCTGTCCGGTCCTATCATGTCCGTTCCTGTCCGGTCCTGTCCTGTCCTGTCCTGTCCTGTCCTTTCCTGTTCGGTCCTGTCCTGACCTTTCATGTTCTGTTCTGTCCGGTCCTATCCTGTCCGGTCCTGTCTTGTCCGGTCCTGTCCTGTCCGGTCCGTGCCTGTCCTACCCTCTCCTGTTCTGTCCTGTCCTGTCCTGTCCGGAACGGTGAAGCCTTCATCTATGGTGCAAATCTCAGCCAAATCGGATAAACTTTCTCTACTGTTCCAAAATGCATAATAGTTAGTCCATGATTTTGCTAATTTTTTTTGTGAAAAATAAAAATTGCTCAAACCTCATGACCTTATGCTCTTTGATGCGAGAAACACGAATCTGGAATCTGATTATCAATCATTGGCTACGTTTACTTAACAACTCCAATCTCGTGATAACTAACAATTAGAATTCAATAAATATCTTATCATCCTCCAATAATCAATCCTCAATCAATAAATAAATATTACAGTTGTGTTGTGAGTGAAATTGTGGTACTTTCCCATAATGAAAGCACAAATTTAAACTGTCAACCACTTTTAAAAAGTGTTTGACAATTCAAATTTGTGTTTTCACAATAAATAAATCACCGAATATTGAATAATAATCCTGCAATAACCCTAGGCTCAGATATCAATATTTGTCATGAATATTGAGACTAAATGTTCAATTTATTGTTCAAAAAACATAGAGCCGTTGTACTAAGGCAATTACTATGACTGACACACTATTAGCAATATCAATAGAATTCCATGAAAACAAGAGTTGATTTTGGTGTTCGTTTCCCATCCACCTGCAAAATGACCGATTAATAGTCATTTCTGAAACACGATTGTTTCCCCTTCACTCAATCAGTTTTAAATGATTATCGGATGGGCACGTTAAACTGTCGGTCCCGGCTGAAGTATGACAGTCGTAAGGCCCATTGACGGCTCAAATTATATATTCAGGCGGTGGGACCTTCCCGCAAGGGACTCCCCACCAACAAAAGCCATACGAATTTACTAATTGATAGGAAATCGTGTTGTAACGATTGAATAGCTATGATTGTTTCCTGTGGAGTGGCTATTGCTAATTGGCACTTCTGATGGATCAATTTTATCTGTAGAAAGCTTGTTGTTTCAATAGGATTGTAGTGTCCATTTTGATTCTTGTTAATTCTCTACGAAGATTGATCTATGTTGATCATATCCTAATGTGAAATCTCCATCTCATATCTTGAGTCACTCTGGGAGCTTATTAAGTTATCTAAATACTAGATGCATGCCACAAATGTATTAATAAGTTAAAATGTTTGAAGTTTTCTTGTTAATGTTTATTTGATGTAGAATGGGAATTATTACATGTGTTGCTGAGAATATGAGTTTGATATGAATAAATACATATTCAAAGAACATAGTCGATCTTATCCTATACTATTAAACGAGCAACTTCTGTTTATATAAATATAAAGAAAATAAAAATCTCAGTACCCTTTTTTAAAATATTTTATCACAACATGTTTCGGTCATTTATGTCATTTTCAAGTGATAGCCTATGAATCGTGTAGAGCCGTACATAGCCTTGTAGAGCCGTTGTACTAAGGGAAATTACTATGACTGACACACTATTATCAATATCAATAGAATTCCATGAAAACAAGAGTAATTACTAAGGTAATTTCATATCACTTGAAAATGGCATAAATGACCGAAACATGTTGTGATAAAATATTTTAAAAAAAGGGTACTGAGATTTTTATTTTCTTTATATTTATATTACAAGTAGCCCTATACAGGAAGGAGATAAATTCTGTTTATATGTTTAGATGTTTGAATGTTTAGATGCTTAGATGTTTAGATGGTTATATGTTTAAATGTTTGTATTCCACCGGATCTCGAAAACGGCTCTAACGATTCTCACGAAATTCAGAACATAGTAGGTTTATAATATAAAGATTCGATTGCACTAGGTCTCATCCCTGGGAAAAATCGCTGAAGGACATTTAAAGGATAATTATTATTCATCCTTGGGAAAACAGCTGATAATAATGATTTCGTCGTCTGTTGATGATGGAAGTGAGTGAGCGAGTTCATGTGACTAAAATTTTGATGAAATGATAAAATATGCTGTTACGACAATGCTGAAATGAACAAAAAATATGATTTGACTGACAAAATTGATCTTTTGATAATTATTGAGATTTAGTTTTTCAAATGCCAGGTTCGATTATTATTATTCGATTGACTGTGTCAAAATTATGACCCAGCTGTTGCACTTTTGTAATCATTCAATCAGGTACTTAGTGCCGGTTGCAAAAAAGCCGGGCTATTTTCAATCCTGATTAGTTCCAGTAGATCCATCTTTTTGGAATGGTCTCCTCTGATTTGGTTCACGTGAAGTTAATCTGGATTAAAATTTAACCGGCTTTTGTGCAACTGGGCCTTTGTGAGGGAAATTTTTGCATTCCTCTGGGAATTAATCTTAATTTACTGCCATTAGATAGAACATTTCTGTATGAATGTTATTTTGATTTCTTCTTTCGTAATAAATTTTTCATGCTTGTGTACTCCAGAGCGAAGCTCGGTCAATGATATTTAAATTTAATCTTGAACAAATCCTGTTGTATAATATTTTATAATTTTATAATTCGAAATAGTAAAGTAAATTCGTATGGCTTTTGTTGGAGGGAAGTCCCTTGCGGGAAGGTCCCACCGCCTGAATATACGAGATATAATTTAAGCCGTCAATGACTTACGACTGTCATACTTCAGCCGGGACTGACAGTTTAACGTGCCCATCGGGAGTAACACGGGAGTTATCTTGTTAAAATACTTTTGGTATCGAGAGGGATTGAACCCGGGATCTCTATGCTGCTACGCAAGCACTCTATCCACTAGACCACGGATCATTCCAATAATTCGAAATGTATTGAGATGAAAGAATATTATTGATAGTAACCCATTTTTTTCAAAACTCATTGAATAATTCTAATTTTAAATAAGTGCAATATTTCTAAAGTTTTTACTTTCCTTGCCCTATTACCATAGGTAAGGAAAGTATTGCTTTCCGAAAAAAATTAAGGTACCCCAATTCTAAATTTCTATATGTTCAAGGTCCCCTGAGTCCAAAAAAAGTGGTTTTTGGGTATTGGTCTGTATGAGTGTGTGTGTGTGTGTGTGTGTGTGGTTGTGTGTGTGTGTGTGGTGTGTGTGTGTATGAGTGTATGTGCGTCTGTGTACACGATATCTCATCTCCCAATTAACGGAATGACTTGAAATTTGGAACTTAAGGTCCTTTTCACTATAAGGATCCGACACGAACAATTTCGATCTGATGCAATTCAAAATGGCGGCTAAAATGACAAAAATGTTGTCAAAAACAGGGTTTTTTGCAATTTTCTCGAAAACGGCTCCAACGATTTTGATCAAATTCATACCTAAAATAGTCATCGATAAGCTCTATCAACTGCCACAAGTTCCATATCTGTAAAAATTTCAGGAGCTTCGCCCCATCAATGCAGATAGATTCCCAATTATCAGGCTTCAGATACAATTGAAACGAAAAAAATCAAGTGGAGTAGATTGAGCATGAAAATCTCTACAATTAATGTTCAGTAACATTTTCACCTAAAATTGAAAATAAGCTTTAAATTCGAGAAAATGTGATAATTCAATTGCAAATTATTGTTGATTCTATTAAATCATTTAATATGAAGAGATAGCAAACCTCATGTGTGTCTCCAGCGTTATTGCCCTGTCACCAGCTGGCTCAAATCTTTGAATAGTAGACTTGAGATGCGCGGGAACACTAGCGTCAGGTGATCAATTTTCATAACGGCAAGGAAAGTTGTGTGAGTGCGCCACACCAGATTTTTAATTTATTGTGATACATTCTGTGATTCATTTAGAGTATAAAATCAACCTTCAAAATTTTAAATCATCATTCCTGGACCGAAAATCAAGTGACGAAGCAGTGTGTGATTACATAACCTTATCTTTTGGACAACATTAACATTTTATCAAAATTTTTGGAGAGAAATAGTACAGGCTCAGCCTAGTTTTTCCTCCAATGTCATAATTGTATTATGATTATAGTATTTTATACAATAAATGAATAATTCATAGAAACCCATGTTGTATAATATGAGAAAAAGAAGGGGAGATAAGATAAATATTGTAACATATTAAATCTGGGCAGATAAAAAGCCCTAACAGAAACAGTAATAGGTCTGAAAATAAAGTAACTGGCTAATATCGCCAAATAGATAATAACTAAGATTAGATAGCATCAGCTTGTTCTGGCTAAATGGTACAAAAACCTAAAAAGGATTTGAAGGAATTTTATTGCTCATAAATAGATTATTATATAAAATATTTGAAGATTGAGGTTATGTACATGTATTCACGGATCGGTGACCTAGAGAGCGATCAAACCGAGAAACGTAGAATCTGACCAAAACCCCTTGGCAGAGCTTTATTGCAATCAGATGGTGTGCAATGTGAAAAAACACCTGTCCACGTGGCTAATTATTAGGTAGCATGGAATTAATATTAAATGTATAGAATATTAACTAGCATGTAAAGAGCATAAATAAAAAACCAAATAAAAATAATTTAATGTATTCAGGAAATAAGAGTTACCAGGCGCATGAATACCGAATAAAATTTGCATGCACCAATAGTAAAACGGCAGTTAATAGGCGGCAACTGTAGGCCAGTTCAAAAATATTTCTATATATTTATATAAATGTACTAGATTTTGTGTTAAAACTTTGTATATCTATGTTATCGATATGGCTCGAATGCAAAGAAATTATTAATCATACAATCTAAGCAATATTTTGGCATTTTTTTGTAAGATCTATTTGAACCTAATGGCGGAGGACTAAGATATTTAAATTTTATGCTAATTTGAAAGTTGGAAAGAGGATCTGTAAAACTTGAGAAAGAAGAACCAGCACTCGCCAGCCAAATGCCACCATAAGAGGACCCCAAATATTTTAGAGCGTAGTACCTTACTAATGATTTTGTAAAAGTTAAAGTTAAAGTAAATTATTAAATTTCTTAAAAGACTTCGTGATGCTATTGTGAAGCAGAAGTCATTCTCATTTCAATTAAACTTATAACCCCTTGGAGGAGACGATTCCGGCTACCATATTCCCGGACCACATGGAGTTAGATCGACATCGGCGGCTTACAAGAAGATTTTCGACACGTGAGTGATTAAATTTGAATTAGTGATGGGCGCCCTAGTGCTTCGAATTAATCTGATGATCAAAGCTAGCTCGCCGAAAGGGTTTTATTATAAATTGAGAAATTAATAAGAGTAATACTTGCGCAAGTAAAATTAGTATTAAAGGTATTTAATTGAAAGAAAATATAGATCAATATTTTAGAAATTCTATTAAATCAAAGAAGTACAAAATCTAGGCTATTAAAACATATGCATATAATATTTAATTTTTTGCAATACAATTTGCGATAATTTATTATAGTTCTAATTCACTAGATGAATGGCTCTACCTATTCCGTCAGGTGCCGAATCTTGCACCCTGAGATAAAAATATATTTCGATACAAAGAATCTACTAAGTACTAGAGATTTTAATATATATATATATTTGGATTATTAGTGGCTAATTTATCAAGCTGATCTTAAAGCACATATTTTTAATTGAATTGTCCAAGTCGACAAGTATTAGCAAGTGCATATCGCAGCTACATGCAAAAGAATGCATATGATTTTAAGATAAAGGCACATGGTAATGATTCGTGCCATAAATCTAGAATATAAGTTTAGCCTGTGATATTTTACTGATTTCAATTATTGTTCTATTTTTATATTATATTTTTTATCGCTCTTTATATATTTTCTTGCCTCGATTTATTTTTTGCATTATTTGTGTAATATATGTATGAACGTTCATGGTGTGCAATTTATTTTTTATTCCTCAACACTATAGTATAAGTATCATTTATAATATATATTATTATTTATTGAATTACAAGAGTTATAGGAGAAGCCCATATCTAGGCCTATCAAGATTTTTTAAGACTGAATACTATTAGAAAACCACGACCTAATTATATCAAATCTCATGCTTTACCGACTGATGCCAAGCAGGAGGCTAATCGTTATTTAAATAAAGAATAACGTGACATAAGACATGCGCCAACGTGAGGCACGGATACGCATAAAACATGCCGTACCAACGTGGGACTGATGATGAGAGCCAAGCTCATTGAATAATTATTTGAAATTAAGTCAATAACCATATTGAAAATTATAGATAACTTATACGAGTTGGAGGAAACTGACGAAGAGAATTTTGTATTACTTTTTGGGGAATCAATAGCTTAAATAAAGAGAAATTATATGTTTTAAAGAAAATTTTATATTATTAGTACTGTAAAAAATTACATGTTTATAGAGAGAGATTATATTTTATAAGCCTAAACTGCTATTACTTTCTAGTCAAAAATATATTATGTTTTAATAAGCCGTTGGAAAATAAGTCTCAGCCTGTAAACTAGCCAAGAATAAATCAACACAACATTGGGGGCGCTAGAGCATTATAAAAAACTTAAGTATAAATACCTTGTTGTAAGAGTATCCAAACACTTTACACATCACTGTTTCACTGTAAGTCCCGGTTTGTGTCTCTTTTTTAAGCATTTTCGCTTATCATTCTTATCACTGTTTAATTAGCATTTATCATATTTGACATAATGAATCACACTCCCGCAAACTCTGAAGTTTCATATATGTACGGCGGTTGCACAGATCCCACTTTGTCGACTCCAACACATCAAACCCCACCACGGTAGATGCCAATACGCCACGAGAAAGGGAACCAGGAAGCGTCGGGTCGATAGTCTTCGATCCACCAGGTCTGCAACCTCTATCATCCACTCGAATCGACGCCGCTGACACACCATTGAATCAACGGATAGCAGAGATCAACTTTGAAGGGGGCGAGGAGCAGCCTGCAGAACCCGCATCGCCGGAGGCCGAGTCACACCTGAGCAAACAAAGTATATTTTCAATCACAGAGTTAGATCCGCTTCAAAAGGTAATAATGGAACAAACTAGCAGTACTTTCAATATTATGTTACAAAAAACAATGGATAATATGATGCAGGAGATTAAAAAAGAGATTGCTACAGTAAAAGAGGAAAATAACAAACAGTGGAACAGGGCATGAAAGAGACCGCAGGCGCTATAAAATCAGTAGAACACGGTTGGATAATATTGAAACTAAAGTAGAGAATCATAGGGAAGAATTAAAAGCAATGATAACCCTACAAAAAGAAAGTCAGGATAAAGTTACGGCAGGATTATCGGAAAGGTTGGATACGGTTACATGTGAACTCAATGAAAGGATAGATAACCTAACCATACAAATCACTACACCCATTCAGGATATAACCAATAACATTAAGGCCGATTGCCACCAAGAAATCCACAAACAAATTACCGTTGCCAATCAAAACTTAACAACTACAGTTGACAAAAATATTAACAGTATTAAAGAAATACAAAGTAAACAGATTAATACGTCCACAAAAATGAACCAACTGCAAGGTAGCATCAATCAAAATACTGAAACCTGTAAAGCTTTAAATGGAACTCTACTAATTCAAATTCCACTCTGACTCAATTAAATCAAGAATAAACGCAAATAAAATTACACATAATAGTCAATGGCAGATAACACAGGAAAAAATAATAGCATTGGAAAATCATATTCAACAACAACCTCAAGGGATTCAAACAGACAACCTCAACGTACATAGTATATTACAAGGACTAGGAAAATTTGATAATACTGATCGCCATTTGCAACCTCAACCATTCATTGATCAGATAAAATTAGTACAACTCTTGCACCTACCTCTTGGAATTTTTGGCGTCTCGTTTGACTAATTTATTGATTGGCGAACCCCTGATGTTCTTTCGGAGTAGAGCCCATGAATTTACATCATTGGATGAGTTTGTCGCTGTCTTCCTGGAACAGTATTGGAGCAGAAGTAAACAGTTGGACGTGCTAGCGGACATCATATCATGCGATTTCAACCCTAACTTAGACGGTGCATGTACCACTTTCGTCACTGCCATACAGTTTAAAAATCTCAATTGAGCGAGCCCATTAATGAATCGGCATTAGCAAGTATTATTTTAAGAAGCTACCGTATCAAGTTAGAATGGCACTCGCCACACAACCCATTACTGATTGTAAGCAGCTGATAAATCATTTATATGGCATGCAGTCTGCAATGGCCATATCAAACCACCGTTCAGACCAGAGATACGCACCAAATCAACATAACTCAAAATTTAATCAGTATAACAGCCAAAATTATGAACCGGTATCATATGATCGCTACCGATCTGCTCCTCAATTTGAACGCCGCTATGAGCACAGGCAAAATGGTAACTGGAATAATGAAAAATTTCAAAATCGTACAACCAACCACTATGCCCAGCAGAGCAATCGTAAGAATCACTATGATGGCCGTGATCGATTAAACTCAAATAATAATCACACACAGAACAATTACAACAGAAATTATAAACCGCCACCTCAACAAGTAAGCACAAATTATACATTAGCACATGCAATAGGATTGAATCAACAAAAAACCCGAACCCAGCACCCAACGACCCGCCACCAGAGATACAGAAAACTACAGCTAATAAACCAGGACTATATGATACCCCCGATATAACAAGCACAAGCTCAAATGAAACAAACCAAGAAAAGCAGGATATTTCAACCTCATACACCACCTTTAGAAATGATTTACCGAAAATAGTATTAGAAGAACCGAAGCCAATACAAGACAGCCCACCACCAAAAACCGCCGCCCACCATGCAATTAAAACCAGCCGCAAGCAACAACCTCTATTAAGTATCCTGTTCCCCACCGAAGAGCAACCCGCCGAAGATCCATCACCACAGGTAGAGCAGCCCGCCCATCAAGAGACCGCCACAGAACCCATGCACCCGCACCAATGGACACCACCGAAGGAGACAAAGGACCCCAAAATTTTTGACCAAGAGGCTGACACCAGGGAGGACGGACTACCGGACAAGAGGGGCGAGCACCGCAAGGCCCGGAGACGGAGGCGCCCGAGGACACCCGACCGGCATCAGGACGAGGAGTACAGACTACAGGACAGAAAGAGGAGCATGCATCGCAAGGCCCGGAGGCGGAAGAAGCGACGAAGGAGGAACCGCGCGCGCCGATGGAAGCCGCATGCACGGTTCAAACGCCCGAAGAGGACACCGGACTGTCACCGAGGAGGACAGGAGCGGACCGACGGCGTGCATCCGCGGCACATTCGTTTTAAGGAAGATGATCAACGATGTGACCGGAATAATAGGCCAAAGAAATATGACAGAAACGGAGCTACTGATAGAACAAATATGGATTCGTGCATGGGCAATAACAAATGGATTACTTGTGGGAACTAATAAAGGATAAACGGTGTTTGAGAAGATGGAAGCAATAAAAAGTTATATAATAAAATGGAAGTAAATAGTTATTATATGATGAGAGATTATGCTATTAAAAAGATAATAAATGTTTGTATATGGTGTTTAATATTTGTTATAATGGCTGTGATATTAATAAAATACTGTGTTGTAGATATGATGGAAAATATTGTATTGTTGGTATTGAAAGAATCTATTATTGATAATTGGGAAGCTAATATTATAAAAATGTTTATTGTTGTAAGCCTAATGAGTTATAATGAGCCGAAATCAAGAATATTAGATGAAAATAAGAGGAAAGGTGAATTAAAATTACAGGATGATTGGAATGGATTGAAAGGAACTACAATTAATGAATCAAGGAATTGTTTAAAAAAGTATACAAGGTACAAGGGCTTTAAATTCATGAAGATAAATTATCAATTAGGACAGCCTCAACAATCAACAACCGGACAGAAGATAACCGAACGGCCTACAGCAGCAATCTACCAACAGAATGCAAGAAGATGCAAGTAAATCACAACATTTCCACATGCAATATCGTCGAATTTAAAATAAATATGATAAGAAATCAAGGAAAACATTATTATCAAACCGATTACTAACCTTCCTTAATAATTTTAATCTTGGCATAGGACCGCATGGCAACAATCCAGTGTTTTAATTCCTTCCAACCGTTAGAAGCCTGCAATAAGAAAAAGAATAAATTTTAAATGTGTAATTAAATTAGCTACATCCACTAAAAAAGGACACAAGCGGGGATAATATATTTAAAATTTGTAAATTACCTTTAAAGAGAAAAAATGCAGCAGTTAGGTTAATAATTATGAAATTCGACAGCAAATATGTAGAACCAGTGACCAGCTGGGCAAGGCCACCTGAATCAAATACGTAATGCCTGCAAACATATGATTATGAAAAAGTATGATAACCAAAATTGTTATTTATTATTGTTATTTATTATATTTATTATGTCGGTATATTTATTTATATGTTTTATATTATTACTTTTAATTATGCCACGTTTGTTACCTGAAAAGACTTAAAGTGAATACAAGCTACCAAAAAACCAAAGAGCCATTAGCAAAAGAAAAGTATTGTACCTGAGTATAGAAAATTATTTATATTAAGACCTAAGGAATACTATAAGATATAAGCCCAGAAGTTTTGTGAATCGAAATATTGTCTAAAAGGAATCATTATGAGAATTATGAAATGTGTGTAGTTAGGTTGGCGGCCCTGCAAGCGGCGAATTTAAAAATTACTATGTTTTAAGTGTTGTCAGGAGGAGTGCGTTTAGAAGTTTATATTTATGATATTTTATGTGTGTTGAGGAGGAGAATTTGTTATTGTATTTGATAAAGGTATAAAGGAGATGCAGCAAATATGTCTGCGAACTGTGATAGAAGTATGAGAGTATAATTTATAAATAAGTATAGTGTATATCGATGTATGAAGGGTGGGTTTTCATTAAAAACATTGTGATTCTCAAATATTTTGAATTCAAACCCAGGGGCGCGTGTAACATATTAAATCTGGGCAGATAAAAAGCCCTAACAGAAACAGTAATAGGTCTGAAAATAAAGTAACTGGCTAATATCGCCAAATAGATAATAACTAAGATTAGATAGCATCAGCTTGTTCTGGCTAAATGGTACAAAAACCTAAAAAGGATTTGAAGGAATTTATTGCTCATAAATAGATTATTATATAAAATATTTGAAGATTGAGGTTATGTACATGTATTCACGGATCGGTGACCTAGAGAGCGATCAAACCGAGAAACGTAGAATCTGACCAAAACCCCTTGGCAGAGCTTTATTGCAATCAGATGGTGTGCAATGTGAAAAAACACCTGTCCACGTGGCTAATTATTAGGTAGCATGGAATTAATATTAATGTATAGAATATTACTAGCATGTAAAGAGCATAAATAAAAAACCAAATAAAAATAATTTAATGTATTCAGGAAATAAGAGTTACCAGGCGCATGAATACCGAATAAAATTTGCATGCACCAATAGTAAAACGGCAGTTAATAGGCGGCAACTGTAGGCCAGTTCAAAAATATTTCTATATATTATATAAATGTACTAGATTTTGTGTTAAAACTTTGTATAATCTATGTTATCGATATGGCTCGAATGCAAAGAAATTATTAATCATACAATCTAAGCAATATTTTGGCATTTTTTGTAAGATCTATTTGACTTAATGGCGGAGGACTAAGATATTTAAATTTTATGCTAATTTGAAAGTCGGAAAGAGGATCTGTAAAACTTGAGAAAGAAGAACCAGCACTCGCCAGCCAAATGCCACCATAAGAGGATCCCAAATATTTTAGAGCGTAGTACCTTACTAATGATTTTGTAAAAGTTAAAGTTAAAGTAAATTATTAAATTTCTTAAAAGACTTCGTGATGCTATTGTGAAGCAGAAGTCATTTTCATTTCAATTAAACTTATAACCCCTTGGAGGAGACGATTCGGCTACCATATTCCCGGACCACATGGAGTTGGATCGACATCGGCGGCTTACAAGAAGATTTTCGACACGTGAGTGATTAAATTTGAATTAGTGATGGGCGCCCTAGTGCTTCGAATTAATCTGATGATCAAAGCTAGCTCGCCGAAAGGGTTTTATTATAAATTGAGAAATTAATAAGAGTAATACTTGCGCAAGTAAAATTAGTATTAAAGGTATTTAATTGAAAGAAAAATATAGATCAATATTTTAGAAAATTCTATTAAATCAAAGAAGTACAAAATCTAGGCTATTAAAACATATGCATATAATATTTAATTTTTTGCAATACAATTTGCGATAATTTATTATAGTTCTAATTCACTAGATGAATGGCTCTACCTATTCCGTCAGGAGGCTAATCGTTATTTAAATATAAAGAATAACGTGACAATATGAATCTCGAGTAAAACGTTGATTGGCAATTAATATCAATGATCATTCTTTGGAAGCAAAAAGTAGCGTGATGCCATTGCATCAATATTTCAAGAGAATCTGGAAATGGAGATACATATTGTTTATGAATGAAGAAATATTCCCGCTGATGAATACGAATTTCATGAAAAATGGGAACAACCATCATGAATTCAACCAGATTGGGGATTTTCGTACTCAATATTTCATCAGCATATTACTCTGTGATGTTGAATTGTTTATTCATTTATCTTTACCATCTCCATGAAAAATTGAGGAGATTAGCACAGCATTTATTTCGAAGTAGAACGTCCTTGCTCATGAAATTAATCCCAACATGTCTGCCAACCTTATTTTGAGGTGATACATTTTTCAAATCCAGGAGAATCAGCTGGATTGGACATGTATAAAGAATGAGCGACAATAGAATACAGAAACAGATGCTTGAAGGCAGGATGCTGGGCACAAGGAAGAGAATAGAATAGAATAGAAAAGCTGCCTTTATTTTTACCTAGGAGGGCGGATTTAGGGCGCAGCCGGCCCTCTCTTACACTCAACCCTCCAATACAACGCTGAATTATTACTAGATTAAACAAATCAAATTCAGAAAAAAATATATATATATATACAATATTACAAACAACGTAGATAAATATTATTGAAATACAAAAAATAATCAATGGGGAAAAAATAATAATAGCAAAACCTAAATTATAATAAGGATATGAATAGAAATTGAAGACTAAAAACTGAAAAATAATACAATGTTACAAAAGAGGAAGTAGAAGTAGAAAAAGAAGAAGAAGAAGAGGAAGAAAGAGAAATAATAAATTTATTGAATTGTTTTGAGTAGAAGAAAAAAGAAAGAAAAACTGGCCAATGAACCATGTGATAGAGAGGTGGACCGAGGAGACGATGGCTGGAAGTGGTTTGATTGATTGATTGATTGAGTACTTTATTTATGTAGATTACTATATACTGGCTTATACACTTATATACAATAGCTTACAATACAGCAACATTATAGATGAATTTACATAATATAGACTAAGAAAATAATTATTGAACTGTATATGATATGAAAAAGTAATTTGTAATATAATAACTATAGATAATTATATTGTTATGCATCTACATAAATTGGCGGAGCTTTGGACATATCAATGTCCATTCTTCGGAAAGAATATTAAAAATATCCTCCCCACTAACTCTCTACCAAAGTGGTGCGAGATGAATGGAGGTAAATAGTTGAGAAAGCCAAGGTCCACCCAGGACTGTAGCGCTTAGAGAAGAAGAAGAAATTTCTCAAAGATGGTGAATGGAAGTCCACGTCTGATTCGAACAAAATCTCTCATAAAATTGCAGCAGTAAACTTCACGAGTGATGGGTTGCAACAATTTTGTATACTATCTCCTGGCCACAGAATGAGGTGGAGAAAGATAAGAGAACAGCGTTCACGAATCTCTGCGTTGCCACTGCCTTTTAAGGAAGATAGTTGATAAAATTTACTGTACATTCTTTTTGAAAATAATCACTCATATTTTATGCGTCAAGAAAGCATATTTTTCAGTGAATAATTAATAGTCTAATAAATTTTTATAATTATTGGGATTGTCCATTTTCTTAATTAATTATAATTTCCACATTGTTGAAAAACGATCAGGTAACGTTGTGGAGTTACCCTAAGAAAGGATAGCTCTGTCTGCTTTGTCGAATGATAGAGACACCAATGTTTATCAAATACTCTCATTATAATGTGGACCTCACTTTAGTTGTTCATCAATGAGTAATGTGCAGTGGTTCATAGATATAGTGAGGTCCACATTATAATGGCAGTGGATAAAGATAAAACAATAGCGATGCCGATTTTCTGCATTAATTAATCATATTTCTACACTGTCCACCGTTGTGGACCTATAAAAGAATAGTATCACCGGCTTTGTTGAATGATAGACAAGGATAGCAAAACCAAAGTTGATCAAATACTGTCATTATAACGTGGACCTCACTATACTATAGTGAGGTCCACGTTAAAATGGCAGTGGAGAAAGATAGGAGAACAACGTTGCCGATCCTCTGTCTTGTCAATGCCTTCTATAGATGTTATACAGGTTTATCAATGTAATACTAACTAACTGTTCATCCTCGTTTTAAATAATCAAATTATATTTCATTAAGCAAGATATTATTTTTTCAATAATTTAATAATGAATTTTCGTAACTAAGATGAAATATTTTGTTGATTAATTTATTACTAGTAGTTCTGTAAGCAGTAGACCTCACGCAGTGTTCTCATCCACAAGTACCTGATGTCACTTGTTCTAAATGTTAACAAACTCAGTTCACGTTTGAATTTGTTTTGTTTTGTTTTCATATGATATAATTCATCCAGTTCCGTGATAATCTTTCTACTTCTTCATCAACATATTTATTTATCAAAAAATAGCACTGATCAATGATTCAATTAAAAAAAGCACTGATCTAATTAAAAAATAAAATTACCAAAAACCACCGTTTTCAATTATGATGATTCTGTGTTGATGAAGCTTATCACTTTCGCTACTAGGTGGCGCTAGCGCCCTAAAGTGAGAAACACTTAAAATTGTCAGTATTGGATGATTAAAATAAAATAAGAGAATAAATTAGACGATTATGGCAGGAATGTGCACAATTCCTGCCAGTCAAAAATTTACACCACATAAGTTTCCGATGCAGTCCAAGGAACAATTAAGCCAACTTCCAACTTTCAAAGCCATGATGACAGACTATATTCCACGACTGTTAAAAGAACCATGCGAGAGTTAGTAAAGAATTGTCAAATTAAAACCACTTAACGCAATATTTATACACATTTAATCATTTCACTACGTAGGCCCGCTACTTCATCAACATATTTATTGAACAAAATACTGATAGGTATCTAATTTGAATAGAAAAATTACCAAAAACCACCGTTTTCAATTTTGATGAGTTTGTGTTGATGAAGCTTATCACTTTCGCTACTAGGTGGCGGTAGCGTTTTAAATTGAGATTCACCTATAATAATCGGTATTGGATGAATGAAATAAAATAAAAAAGAGAATAAAATTATACGACTATGGCAGGAATGTGCACAATTTCTGCCAATCAAAAATTTACATCAAATCAAATAAACTAATATTGCCAACCCTAATGATGACAGACTATATTCCACGACTGTTAAAAGAACCAAGCGAGAGTTAGTAAAGAATTGTCAAATTAAAACCTCTCAACGCAATATTTATACACATTTAATCATTTCACTACGTGGGCCCATTACTTCATCAACATATTTATCGAACAAAATACTGATAGGTATCTAATTAATAGTAAAAAAATACCAAAAACCACCTTTTTCAATTTTGATGAATTTGTGTTGATGAAGCTTATCACTTTCGCTACTAGGTTGCGCTAGCGCCCTAAAGTGGGATTCACCTGATACTGTTAGTATTGGATGAATAGGTGGGTGGCTCGTTTGGAGCCACGATAACGTGCCGATCTGATAATCAATAGAACCCGAGTTCGAATCTCGACCGGGGCAAAAGTTTTTGACCACAGCATAATCACATAGATACGGTCTCCCAGTCTTTGGAAGGAGACAATAAGTTGTCGGTCCCTAAAAAGTAGTAGTTATCTCTCATCATCATCCCTCTCACTCATAACTGGCGCACAAGTCCAAGGGCTTATATGGGCATCACCCTCAGTATTATTCATTATTATAACTAGTAGTTCTGTGAACAATAGATCTCACGCAGTATTCTCATCCACAAGTACCTGATGTCAACTGTTTCAAATGTTAACAACATCAGTTCACGTTTGAATTTGTATTCCATAATTTATTAATATTAATTTATGTTAATTTGAACAATGAAAAGAATATATTTCTATTCCAGAATTTATATAATATTCATACAGTTCCGTGATAATCTTTCCATCTAATGAAAATTAATTTTTCTCAATCGAAAATATTATTATTTTTTCAGCATTATTTAGTTCATTTGATTATTTTTAATCACCTATTAAATTAGTTTTTTCGAATGTGAGAATATTGATACTGATGGACACGCATATTAATACCATGACTGCAAAACAAAATATTGAAACCAAAGACCTTAAAGCTGCGATTAGACCAAATTTATTAACAAAAATGTTAATAACTCAATCCTTCTAGATTATATTAGATTGAACATAGCTTATCTTACACATGATGAACATGTGTGTCTGCTAACGCCAACTTGCGTTCAATCTAATAGAATCTATAAGGTTTGAGTTATTAACATTTTGTTAATAACTTTGGTGTAATTAAACCCCAGCTTAAAGATGCATACCTCTTCAAGGTCTTTGATTGAAACTATAGACCTTATACAAATACAGTAATAGACTGGCTTCTCCACACATCTGTGTAATCACTTGTCAGCTGATTTATGATGAATAATTCTATAGTCTGAAATTTACTCTAATATTGGCGTATGAAGGAGGCTCCTTTTTCCTGTTTTATTATCCTTGAAATGGAAAATTTCCAAAAACCTTGTATATACGTCGACGTGCAATAAAAAAGGAACATACCTGTCAAATTTCATGAAAATCTATTACCGCGTTTCGCCGTAAATGCACAACATATGAATATATAAACATTTAAACATTAAGAGAAATGCCAAACCGTCGACTTGAATCTTAGACCTCACTTCGTTTGGTCAATTAATACTGATAGTCGCGATGAAGCCAACATCTACTGCCATATCGTGACGTCAGCATCGGATAAAAAACTTTTCTGCAGAGTTTGTTTACATTGTTTCCTATTTCTTTTTCAACGGTAGTTTACAATTTGCATGAACAATAATTCCATTTTCCATTTGAAATAGACACAATCAGCTATGGAAAACAATGTAAACAAACTTAGCAGAAAAGTTTTTTATCTGATGCTGACGTCACGATATGGCGATATGGCAGTAGATGTTGGCTTCAGAAGCTAGACTTCCTAGCGTGTCTATTCTATAACTGGTCTAAGCTTGATAGTGATACGAATCCATTCACGCCACACACACAATTTCAAGCCCCGCCCATACTCTCTCCTGATTGGTCGGTTATCGACAGTTGCACAGTGATAGTTCAGAACTCAGCCGGTAGATGGCTGCTGCTACCGGGTTATGCTCGTCTTGCTATGTAAAATTGTCCAAATAAATAATATCAAATATCTTCATGTTATCCCCCTGATAATAAAACAGGGCGATGGCCTGTTTTTACTTTCCTTGCCCTATTACCATAGGTAAAGAAAGTATTGCTTTCCAAAAAAAATTAAAGTACCCTGATTTCAAGTTTTCTATACGTTTCAAGTCCCCCTGAGTCCAAAAACATGATTTTTGGGTGTTGGTCTGTGTGTGTATGTGTGTGTGTGTGTGTGTATGTGTGTGTGTGTGTGTGTGTGTGTATGTCTGTGATCACGATAACTCCATTCCTAATCAACCAATTGACTTGAAATTTTAAACTTAAGGTCCTTATACCATGAGGATCCGACAATAAGAAATTCAATAAAATTTAATTCAAGATGGCGGAAAAAATGGCGGATAATTACTAAAAAACCATGTTTTCACGTTTTTCTCGACAACGGCTCTAACGATTTTCTTCAAATTCATAACACATTCACAATGATCCATCAAGAAAATAATAATTCTAGTCATTAATGATCAATGTTCAATTTTAACTAGTTTCTTCAAAACAACTTCATCATTTAATTTATGTTAAAGGTGATTAATGGAACCATCGTGAGTTCAAACGTTCACAATGATCCTCCAAAAAAATAATGAATTAATTCTAGAATATGTACATGTAATTGACATGAAGTTCCTAGTTACGTGCATTCTACTATACAAACTCTTCCACAAATCTACAACGAGAGCCAGCAGCTTAAAAGGCAGTTATAAGTAACAAATCCAATGTTAATCGCCTTGAAATTCATTTTGTGAGTTCTTTACACATGAAAAAAAGGTTTTCGATGGTGAAATACGTAAAAATTCAACACTAAATATCTTAAAATCCTCTATTAATGTCGCCTTTACGGAAACTTGAGTAGGAAAAAGCTTAATGTGGTTGTAAAACGTCACGCTAGATAGCGCTGGCAGTGAACATGGTACGAGCCATATGATACTGTATCATTCGACATGCAACAGAATGATACCATTTATAAGCCCTATCAACTGGCATGAGTCTCATTTCTGGGAAAATTTCAGGAGCTCTGTAATATTCTTGAGAAAAATGGCGGATAATGACAAAAAACCATGTTTTTCACGGTTTTCTCGAAAACGGCTCTAACGATTTTTTTCAAATTCATACCCTGTATTTATCAGATTTATCAACTGGCATGAGTCTTTTTTCTGGGAAACTAATGGGGGGTCCACCCTATCCTTGAGAAATGGACTTTGTAACCTCCATCTCGTGCATGAGGTAGGTAGGTAGGTAGAGCAGTTTATAAAAAGTACACAGTCATAGTCAAGATATTTCATCTGTAGAACAGCTGTTTTGACGACTTTAAAAAAAAATCATATAATTTCACAATTTACACGAAGGAAAAAGTACTCTGAAAACAATAATTATATATACACATATACAGTAGTCTGATCGTAGTTGCAAACAATATGTTGCCGCCAATAATTGTCATGATGTTATTCCCCTAAATTATTCTCGTTTGAGAATGAGGCTTACAGTTCAATGAGCAAGGAAAGTTGTGTGAGTGTACCACACCAGATTTTTTTCTTTTCTGATCGTTGTATTGTCTTTTGCCAACCTAATAAATGAATAAATAAATAGATAATGTACCGAATATGGTAGTAGTTTATAGCTGGATGCACTGATTGTTATTCGATGATAATGGATTAAATCTGCTACAGAGTATTTACTACAAAGTTTAATGTTTTGATAAATTATAGTATCAAATTCCACTGTTAGCTCAAGCCGATAGTCCAAGTAGTTATTTTTCGTGAAGGTATTGTGACGCTGGCATAGTCTCCCATCCTGTCCCGTTCCTACACTCTCACACCCTGCCAAAACATTAATAATCGACAGTAGTAGGCATAATCGGCTAGAGATGACAAGAAACTACTTGAAATTTGGAACATAAACGACATTTTTCATGGGATATCTTTCTATGCTTTCTTTTTTCTATGTATAAAATAGCATTATATAGTATTTTTTTGAAATTAATATGAAATCATAGATTAAAAACACAAATTAAAACTATTAACTTCGATGTTCCACATCATCTTCAGGTTTTAAAACCTCAAACAAAGGGGTACTAAAATGCTATTTTATAAATAAAAATAAGTAGCCCTGAGTACATACTTTTCTCTATGATATTATTTACTAGTATTATATGTCAGTATCCAGTCATAAGTGATACATGTCACAAATCCTTCAAGAATATCTCTCCAATTAAAAATTGTTGCAACAAAACTTCAAAATAGGCTTAGGTTGAATTTCACCAAATTAACGTTAACGCTTCGCTTAGTAATCTCCAGTTAACACTAACTGATGACTTTAACGATTTTTTTTATTATTTAAAAATTAGCACCTTATCAGACACTAATAAGCTATTTATTTTATCCTGATTTTACTAAATGGACTCTTTTAAACCTCATCCTATGATTCAGTTTGTCTAGTTTTTGACTACAATTAATTAGTCTAGTTTGTATCCTATAAAATAGTTTCATACAATCAAGTTAGTAGGCCAATAATAATTTGTTTGGTTTAAAGGGATGAACATTTCACTATCACTAACACCAGCTTCAAGCCATCAATTTACAACACAAATTTCACTTCACTAACTCATGCGGTTTTGTTCTTTTGAGCCTCCTGACCAGATTATCAACATCAAGCAGCTGGATTGCCTCTATATTGTCGTGCTGGTGGAGTCTCTCTTCATGCTTGGCCGCCAAGTGCTCAATAACTTTCGTGCCTGTCTCCAATTGAAGGTCGCGATGAAGATCAGCATTTCTGATGTACCAAGGAGCGTCAACAATATTTCTTAGTACCTTATTTTGAAATCGTTGGATAATTTGTACATTGGATGGTTTAGTACAGCCCCAAAGTTGAATGCCATAAGTCCATACTGGTTTCAGTAGCTGTTTATAGTAGAATCTTGTTGTATATGGACAGCCTGGATCCTCTTCCCAGCAACCAATACATATTTTTACTTTCCTTGCCCTACTACCATAGGTAAGGAAAGTATTGCTTTCCAAAAAAATTAAGGTACCCCAATTACAAGTTTTCTATACCCTGAGTCCAAAAACATGATTTTTGGGTATTGGTCTGTGTGTGTGTGTGTGTGTGTGTGTGTGTGTGTGTGTGTGTGTGTGTGTGTGTGTGTGTATGTCTGTGAACTCCATTCCTAATTAACCGATTGACTTGAAATTTTCAACTTAAGGTCCTTGTACCATGAGGATCCGACAATAGGAAATTCAATAAAATTCAATTCAAGATGGCGGAAAAAATGGCAAATAATTACTAAAATCCATGTTTTTCACGGTTTTCTCGAAAACGGCTCTAACGATTTTCTTCAAATTTATATCATGGATAGCTATTTATATGCCCTATCAACTGACATGAGTCTCATTTCTAGGGAAATTTCAGGAGCTCCTTAAAATTCTTGAGAAAAATGGTGGATAATTACTAAAAAAACCATGTTTTTCACGGTTTTCTCGAAAATGGCTCTGACGATTCTCTTCAAATTTATATCATGGATAGCTATTTATAAGTCCTATCAACTGACATGAATCTCATTTCTGGGAAAACTGCAGGAGCTCCGTTATATTATTGAGAAAAATGGCGGATAATTACTAAAAAAAAACAGGTTTTTACGATTTTCTCAAAAATAACTTGACCGATTTTTTTGAAATTCATACCCTGTATAGTTATTTATCATCTCTATCAACTGGCATGAGTCTCCTTTTTGGGAAACCAATGGGCGGTCCACCCCATCCTTGAGAAATGGACTTAATAACCTCCTTCTCGTGCATGATGTAGGTGGGTAGCGCAGTTCATAAAAAGAACACATAGTCGAGATATTTCATCTGTAGAACAGCTGTTTTTACGACTTTAAAAAAATGATGACTAAAAAAAATCATCGAATTTCACAATCCACACAAAGAAAAAGGTCTCTGAAAACAATTATATATACACATATACAGAAGTCTGATCATAGTTTCAAATATGAGCAAGGAAAGTTGTGTGAGTGTACCACGTCAGATTTTTGAATTTAATTCCTAGTTCTTCCGTTTTCTTCTTGACGTGTGCTTTCCATTTGAGCTTGACATCCAGCGTCATACCCAAATATTTGGCAGTATTAGCATGTGGAATGACTTTCTCATTTATATATACTGGAGTATATTGAATTCTTTTATTAGTAAAATTCACATGTACAGACTTGGTATCATTTAGTTTAATTAGCCAATAATTGGTCCATGTGTTTACTTCATAAACTGTTCTTTGTAGCTTTTCTGTAGATTACTCAATATCTTCAGCGACTGAGAGAATAGCAGTATCATCTGCAAATGTAGCTATAGTTACTCCTGCTGGTTTTGAATGTCACTAGTGTACAGTGTATACAAAACTGGTCCTAGCACACTTCCTTGGGGTACACCAGCTTTAATTTGCCTTAGTGTAGAATATTCATCATTCAGCTTCACTCTGAAATATCTCTCGTCCAGGTAAGACTTCAATAATTGGCTATTATGCTGATGGTAGAACTTGTTCTAATTTATGGCACAAGTCTTGTCACGTTATTCTTTATATTGAAATAACGATTAGCCTCCTGCTTGGCATCAGTCGGTAAAGCATGAGATTTGGTATAATTAGGTCGTGGTTTTCTAATAGTATTCAGTCTTAAAAAAAAAAAAAAATCTTGATAGGCCTAGGTATGAGCTTCCCCTATAACTCTTGTAATTCAATAAATAATAAATATATATATAAAAATGATACTTATACTATAGTGTTGAGGAATAAAATATAAATTGCACACCATGAACGTTCATACATATATTACACAAATAATGCAAAGATCAATCGAGGCAAAAAATATATAAAGAGCGATAGAAAAATATAATATAAAAATAGAACAATAATTGAAATCAATAAAAATATCACAGGCTAACTTTATATTCTAGATTTATGGCACGAATCATTACCATGTGCCTTTATCTTAAAATCATATGCATTCTTTTGCATGTAGCTGCGATATGCACTTGCTAATACTTGTCGACTTGGATAATTCAATCAAAAAATGTGTGCTCTAAGATCAGCTTGATAAATTAGCCACTAATAATCCAAATATATATATATATTAAAATCTCTAGTATTTAGTAGATTTATTTGTATCGAATATATATTTTTATCTCAGGGTGCAAGATTCGGCACCTGACGGAATAGGTAGAGCCATTCATCTAGTGAATTAGAACTATAATAAATTATCGCAAATTGTATTGCAAAAAAAATTAAATATTATATGCATATGTTTTAATAGCCTAGATTTTGTACTTCTTTGATTTAATAGAAATTTCTGAAATATTGATCTATATTTTTCTTTCAATAAAATACCTTGAATACTAAATTTTACTTGCGCAAGTATTACTCTTATTAATTTCTTAATTTATAATAAAAACCCTTTCGGCGAGCTAGCTTTGATCATCAGATTAATTCGAAGCACTAGGGCGCCCATCACTAATTCAAATTTAATCACTCACGTGTCGAAAATCTTCTTGTAAGCCGCCGATGTCGATCCAACTCCATGTGGTCCGGGAATATGGTAGCCGGAATCGTCTCCTCCAAGGGGTTATAAATTTAATTAAAAATGAAAAATGACTTCTGCTTCACAATAGCATCACGAAGTCTTTTAAGAAATTTAATAATTTACTTTAACTTTAACTTTTACAAAATCATTAGTAAGGTACTATGCTCTAAAATATTTGGGGTCCTCTTATGGTGGCATTTGGCTGGCGAGTGCTGGTTCTTCTTTTTCAAGTTTTACAGATCCTCTTTCCGACTTTCAAATTAGCATAAAATTTAAATATCTTAGTCCTCCGCCATTAGGTTCAAATAGATCTTACAAAAAATGCCAAAATATTGCTTAGATTATATGATTAATAATTTCTTTGCATTCGAGCCAAATCGATAACATAGATTATACAAATTTTTAACACAAAAACTAATACATTATATAAATATATAGAAATATTTTTGAACTGGCCTACAGTTGCCGCCTATTAACTGCCGTTTTACTATTGGTGCATGCAAATTTTATTCGGTATTCATGCGCCTGGTAACTCTTATTTCCTGAATACATTTAATTATTTTTATTTGGTTTTTTATTTATGCTCTTTACATGCTAGTTAATATTCTATACATTAATATTAATTCCATGCTACCTAATAATTAGCCACGTGGACAGGTGTTTTTTCACATTGCACACCATCCGATTGCAATAAAGCTCTGCCAAGGGGTTTTGGTCAGATTCTACGTTCCTCGGTTTGATCGATCTCTAGGTCACCGATCCGTGAATACATGTACATAACCTCAATCTTCAAATATTTTATATAACGATCTATTTATGAGCAATAAACTTCCTTCAAATCCTTTTTAGGTTCTTGTACCATTTAGCCAGAACAAGCTGATGCTATCTAATCTTAGTTATTATCTATTTGGCGATATTAGCCAGTTACTTTATTTCCGACCTATTATTGTTTCTGTTAGGGCTTTTTATCTACCCAGATTTAATATGTTACACGCGCCCCTGGGTTTGAATTCAAAATATTTGAGAATCACAATGTTTTTAATGAAAACCCACCCTTCAATACATCGATATACACTATACTTTATTTATAAATTATACTCTCATACTTCTATCACAGATCACAGACATATTTGCTGCATCTCCTTTATACCTTTATCAAATACAATAACAAATTCTCCTCCTCAACACACATGAAATATCATAAATATAAACTTCTAAACGTATTCCTCCTGACACCACTTAAAACATAGTAATTTTTAAATTCGCCGCTTGCAGGGCCACCAACCTAACTACACACATTTCATAATTCTCACAAATGATTCCTTTTAGACAATAATGTCGATTCACAAACTTCTGGGCTTATGTCTTAGAGTATTTCTTAGGTCTTAATATAAATAATTTTCTATACATCAGGTACAATACTTTTCTTTGTTAATGGCTCTTTGTTTTTTGGTAGCTTGTATTCACTTTAACTCTTTTCCGGTAACAAACGTGGCATAATTAAAAGTAATAAATATAAAACATATAAATCAATATACCGACATTAATAAATATAATAAATAACAATAATAAATAACTTTTTGGGTACAGTATTTTTTCATAATCATATGTTTGCAGGCATTACATATTTGATTCAGGTGGCCTTGCCCAGCTGGTCACTGGTTCTACATAATTTGCTGTCGAATTTCATAATTATTAACCTAACTGCTCAATTTATTCTCTTAAAAAGGTAATTTACAAATTTTAATTTTACTATCCCCGCTTGTGTCCTTTTTTAGTGGATGTAGCTAATTTAATTACACATTTAAAAATTATTCTTTTTCTTATTGCAGGTTTCTAACGGCTGGAAGGAATTAAAGCATTGGATTGTTGCCACGCGGTCCTATGCCAAGATTAAAATTAATAAGGAAGGTTAGTAATCGGTTTGATAATAATGTTTTCCTTGATTTCTTATCATATTTATTTCAAATTCTGTGATATGGCATGTAAAAATCCCGTGGTTTACTTGCATCTTCTTGCATTCTATCTGTAGATGTTGTTGTAGGCCGTTAGGTTATCTGCTATCCGTTGGTGAGGCTGTCCTAATTGATAATTTTTTTTTTCATCATAAATTTAAAGCCCTTGTACCTTGTGTACTTTTTCAAACAATTCCAAACTTCATTAATTGTAGTTCCTCTCAATCCATTCTTTTTCCAATCAATCTGTACTCTTAACTCATCCTTCCTTTCATTATTTTCATCTAATATTCTTGATTTCGGTTCATTATAAATTAGTAGGCTCACAACAATAACTATTTTTATAATATTAACTTTCCATTCATCAATACTAGATTCTTTTAATAACCACAATATAATATTTTCCATCATCTCTACAACACAGTCTTTTATCAATATCACAGCCATAACTATCATTACACACAATATCCAAACATTTATCAACTTTTTAACAATATAATCTCTCATCATATAATAACTATTTACTTCCATTTTATTAATATAACTTTTTACTGCTTCCTTTCTTCTCAAACACCGTTTATCCTTAATTAACCTCCACAAGTAGTCCACTCCATTATTTTCCCGGCATGAATCAATAGTTGCTTTGTTACCAGTTCCATTTCTGTTCCAATTAGGCCTATTTGATTCCTTTTCTCGGTCACATAGCTGATTTGCCCTCTTGAAACGTATGTGCCGCGGATGCATGCCGTCGGTCCGCTCCTGTCCTCCTCGGTGTCGGTCCGGTGTTCTTCTTTGCCCCTTGAAGCGTGCATGCGGCTTCCATCGGCGCGCGCGGTTCCTCCTTTTCCTTCGCCTCCGGGCCTTATGATGCATGTTCTCCCGAATGCCGTCCTCCTCGTCCTGATGTCGGTCGGGTGTCCTCGGGCGCCTCCGTCTCCGGGCCTTGCGGTGCTCGCCCCTCTTGTCCGGTAGTCCGTCCTCCCTGGTGTCGTCCTCTTGGTCCGGGTCCTTGGTCTGCTGTGGGGTCAAATGATGCGCGGGTGTGGTGTGCAGATACATGGTGGCGGTCTCTGGATATGCGGGCTGCTCTTCCTGCGGTGATGGATCGTCGGCAGGGAACAGGATATTTAATATGGGTTGATGTTTGCGGCTGGGTTTTGGTGGTGGTTTATCTGGAATTGGCTTTTGTTCTTCTAATAATATTTTCGGTAAATCATTTCTGAATGTGGTGTATGACGTTGAAATATCCTGCTTTTCTTGGTTTGTTTCATTTGAGCTTGTGCTTGTTATATCGGGGGTATCATATAGTCCTGGTTTATTAGCTGTAGTTTTCTGTATATCTGGTGGCGGGTCGTTGGGTGCTGGGTTCTGGGTTTTTTGTTGATTCAATCCTATTGCATGTGCTAATGTATAATTTGTGCTTACTTGTTGAGGTGGCGGTTATAATTTCTGTTGTAATTGTTTTGTGTGTGATTATTATGTGAGTTTAATCGATCACGGCCATCATAGTGATTCTTACGATTGCTCTGCTGGGCATAGTGGTTGGTTGTACGATTTTGAAATTTTTCATTATTCCAGTTACCATTTTGCCTGTGCTCATAGCGGCGTTCAAATTGAGGAGCAGATCGGTAGCGATCATATGATACCGGTTCATAATTTTGGCTGTTATACTGATTAATTTTGAGTTATGTTGATTTGGTGCGTATCTCTGGTCTGAACGGTGGTTTGATATTGCCATCACAGACTGTATGCCATATAAATGATTTATCAGCTGCTTGCAATCAGTAATGGGTTGTGTGGCGAGTGCCATTCTAACTTGATACGGTAGCTTCTTTAAAATAATACTTGCTAATGCCGATTCGTTAATGGGCTCGCTCAATTGAGAATTTTTAAACTGTAGGGCAGTGACGAAAGTGGTACATGCACCGTCTAAGTTAGGGTTGAAATCGCATGATATAATGTCCGCTAGCACGTCCAACTGTTTACTTCTGCTCCAATACTGTTCCAGGAAGACAGCGACAAACTCATCCAATGATGTAAATTCATGGGCTCTACTCCGAAAGAACATCAGGGGTTCGCCAATCAATAAATTAGTCAAACGAAGACGCCAAAAATTCCAAGAGGTAGGTGCAAGAGTTTGTACTAATTTTATCTGATCAATGAATGGTTGAGGTTGCAAATGGCGATCAGTATTATCAAATTTTCCTAGTCCTTGTAATATACTATGTACGTTGAGGTTGTCTGTTTGAATCCCTTGAGGTTGTTGTTGAATATGATTTTCCAATGCTATTATTTTTTCCTGTGTTATCTGCCATTGACTATTATGTGTAATTTTATTTGCGTTTATTTCTTGATTTAATTGAGTCAGAGTGGATTTTTGAATTAGTAGAGTTCCATTTAAAGCTTTACAGGTTTCAGTGTTTTGATTGATGCTACCCTGCAGTTGGTTCATTTTTGTGGACATATTAATCTGTTTGTTTTGTATTTCTTTAATATTGTTAATATTTTTGTCAACTGTAGTTGTTAAGTTTTGATTGGCAACGGTAATTTGTTTGTGGATTTCTTGGTGGCAATCGGCCTTAATGTTATTTGTTATATCCTGAATAGGTGTAGTGATTTGTGTAGTTAGGTTATCTATCCTTTCATTGAGTTCACATGTAACCGTATCCAACCTTTCCGATAATCCTGCCGTAACTTTATCCTGACTTTCTTTTTGTAGGGTTATCATTGCTTTTAATTCTTCCCTATGACTCTCTACTTTAGTTTCAATATTATCCAACCGTTGTTCTACTGATTTTATAGCGCCTGTGGTCTCTTTCATACCCTGTTCCACTGTTTGTTTATTTTCCTCTTTTACTGTAGCAATCTCTTTTTTAATCTCCTGCATCATACTATCCATTGTTTTTTGTAACATAATGTTGAAAGTGCTACTAGTTTGTTCCATTATTACCTTTTGAAGCGGATCTAACTCTGTGATTGAAAACATACTTTGTTTGCTCAGGTGTGACTCGGCCTCCGGCGATGCGGGTTCTGCAGGCTGCTCCTCGCCCCCTTCAAAGTTGATCTCTACTATCCGTTGATTCAATGGTGTGTCAGCGGCGTCGATTCGAGTGGATGATAGAGGTTGCAGACCTGGTGGATCGAAGACTATCGACCCGACGCTTCCTGGTTCCCTTTCTCGTGGCGTATTGGCATCTACCGTGGTGGGGTTTGATGTGCTTGGAGTCGACAAAGTGGGATCTGTGCAACCGCCGTACATATATGAAACTTCAGAGTTTGCGGGAGTGTGATTCATTATGTCAAATATGATAAATGCTAATTAAACAGTGATAAGAATGATAAGCGAAAATGCTTAAAAAAGAGACACAAACCGGGACTTACAGTGAACAGTGATGTGTAAAGTGTTTGGATACTCTTACAACAAGGTATTTATACTTAAGTTTTTTATAATGCTCTAGCGCCCCCAATGTTTTGTTGATTTATTCTTGGCTAGTTTACAGGCTGCGACTTATTTTCCAACCGGCTTAAACACCTAATATATTTTTGACTAGAAAGTAATAGCAGTTTAGGCTTATAAAATATAATCTCTCTCTACAGACATGTATTTTTCACAGTACTAATAATATAAAATTTTCTTTAAAACATATAATTTCTCTCTATTTAAAGCTATTGTTTCCCCAAAAAGTAATACAAATTTTCCTTCGCCAGTTTTCCTCACAACTCGTATAAGTTATCTATAATTTTCTGTATGGTTATTGACTTAATTTCAAATAATTATACAATGGGCTTGGCTCTCATCGTCAGCCCCACGTTGGGCGCCATGTCTTTGTGTCACGTTATTCTTTATATTGAAATAACGATTAGCCTCCTGCTTGGCATCAGTCGGTAAAGCATGAGATTTGGTATAATTATTAGGTCGTGGTTTTCTAATAGTATTCAGTCTTAAAAAAAAAAAAAAATCTTGATAGGCCTAGGTATGAGCTTCCCCTATAACTCTTGTAATTCAATAAATAATAAATATATATATAAAAATGATACTTATACTATAGTGTTGAGGAATAAAAAATAAATTGCACACCATGAACGTTCATACATATATTACACAAATAATGCAAAGATCAATCGAGGCAAAAAATATATAAAGAGCGATAGAAAAATATAATATAAAAATAGAACAATAATTGAAATCAATAAAAATATCACAGGCTAACTTTATATTCTAGATTTATGGCACGAATCATTACCATGTGCCTTTATCTTAAAATCATATGCATTCTTTTGCATGTAGCTGCGATATGCACTTGCTAATACTTGTCGACTTGGATAATTCAATCAAAAAATGTGTGCTCTAAGATCAGCTTGATAAATTAGCCACTAATAATCCAAATATATATATATTAAAATCTCTAGTATTTAGTAGATTTATTTGTATCGAATATATATTTTTATCTCAGGGTGCAAGATTCGGCACCTGACGGAATAGGTAGAGCCATTCATCTAGTGAATTAGAACTATAATAAATTATCGCAAATTGTATTGCAAAAAATTAAATATTATATGCATAGGTTTTACTAGCCTAGATTTTGTACTTCTTTGATTTAATAGAAATTTCTGAAATATTGATCTATATTTTTCTTTCAATAAAATACCTTTAATACTAATTTTACTTGCGCAAGTATTACTCTTATTAATTTCTTAATTTATAATAAAAACCCTTTCGGCGAGCTAGCTTTGATCATCAGATTAATTCGAAGCACTAGGGCGCCCATCACTAATTCAAATTTAATCACTCACGTGTCGAAAATCTTCTTGTAAGCCGCCGATGTCGATCCAACTCCATGTGGTCCGGGAATATGGTAGCCGGAATCGTCTCCTCCAAGGGGTTATAAATTTAATTAAAAATGAAAAATGACTTCTGCTTCACAATAGCATCACGAAGTCTTTTAAGAAATTTAATAATTTACTTTAACTTTAACTTTTACAAAATCATTAGTAAGGTACTATGCTCTAAAATATTTGGGGTCCTCTTATGGTGGCATTTGGCTGGCGAGTGCTGGTTCTTCTTTTTCAAGTTTTACAGATCCTCTTTCCGACTTTCAAATTAGCATAAAATTTAAATATCTTAGTCCTCCGCCATTAAGTTCAAATAGATCTTACAAAAAATGCCAAAATATTGCTTAGATTATATGATTAATAATTTCTTTGCATTCGAGCCATATCGATAACATAGATTATACAAATTTTTAACACAAAAACTAATACATTATATAAATATATAGAAATATTTTTGAACTGGCCTACAGTTGCCGCCTATTAACTGCCGTTTTACTATTGGTGCATGCAAATTTTATTCGGTATTCATGCGCCTGGTAACTCTTATTTCCTGAATACATTAATTATTTTTATTTGGTTTTTTATTTATGCTCTTTACATGCTAGTTAATATTCTATACATTAATATTAATTCCATGCTACCTAATAATTAGCCACGTGGACAGGTGTTTTTTCACATTGCACACCATCCGATTGCAATAAAGCTCTGCCAAGGGGTTTTGGTCAGATTCTACGTTCCTCGGTTTGATCGATCTCTAGGTCACCGATCCGTGAATACATGTACATAACCTCAATCTTCAAATATTTTATATAACGATCTATTTATGAGCAATAAACTTCCTTCAAATCCTTTTTAGGTTCTTGTACCATTTAGCCAGAACAAGCTGATGCTATCTAATCTTAGTTATTATCTATTTGGCGATATTAGCCAGTTACTTTATTTCCGACCTATTATTGTTTCTGTTAGGGCTTTTTATCTACCCAGATTTAATATGTTACAGTCTTCATGCCAAACCTTGTCGAAAGCTTGGGCAATATCTAAGAAGACAGTAGAACATACTTTTTTCTCCTCAAGGCATCTTTCTATTACATCTGTTAGTTTGTGTACTTGATCAATAATTGTTGAATGCTTACTACAGAATCCAAACTGGTGAGAAGGTATAAGTTGTTCATCCTGTAGAATTGGTTTTAATCTTGCCAACAGTAATCTTTCAAAAAGTTTTGATAGCACCGGTAAGAGTGATATTGGTCTATAAGAGGCTACTTCATTTAGTGACTTTCCGGGCTTAGGTAGCATTATATCTTTAACGAATGATTAAGAAATTTGATTTCATCAACGAAAACTAATGTTACGTTACGAAACGACAGATTAGAGAGGATCAGGGTGGCAGTGAGCCGACATGACACTTGTTTCATGCTGTAAACATGTAAAACCTAACTTAGAAGATCCGATCAGATTCCGAAACTGCAAGTTTTGTTTGCCAAATTGAGTGGAGATTAGCCTATAGATTTTAGTGATTATGATGATAATAATTATTGTGCAATTTTCTTAGTTCTATGATTCATTAAATTTGATTTAGGCTGTAGTGTTTTAATAATTGTTCTACAGTTCGTTTTTTTCATATATAATTAAAATTTTAAATTTTACAGGGTGTCTTCTAGCCATTCTCTCAATGTTGTGTTGCCTAAAGCTATCAAAAGAAGGAGGGACCCAACATTCTCGAACAGTGAAAGAACACATCTTGTCAATCTTATTGAAAAATAAGTAGATTTCGTCCAAATTGCTAAAATCACCAACCCTTTCTCTTATCTATCTAGGTCGGCGAACAACATAATTATCATCACTGTCACTCTCAAATGCCAATTCCTATGCTATTCTTCTAGCATTGTTATTAAACTTTATTGTCGATAATAATATAGTGTATGTAAATTATGTATCTATTTTGATTGATTGATTGATTGAGTACTTTATTTATGTAGATTACAATATATACTGGCTTATACTTATATACAATAGCTTACAATACAGCAAAATTATAGATGAATTTACATTATAGAGACTAAGAAAATAATTATTGAAAGTATATGATATGAAAAAATAATTTGTAATATAATAAATATGGATAATTATATTGTTATGCATCTACATAAATTGGCGGAGCTTTGGACATATCAATGTCCATTCTTCGGAAAGAATATTAAAAATATCCTCCCCACTAACTCTCTACCAAAACAAATTGAAGAGACAATAAAGCATTATTTGACCTCTCCATATTGAAACAACAAATTAATCTAATAGGAAATAATCCTAAAAACCGCGAATAAATAATTAAACATAACCGCAACAAACTACTTTCAACATGACAGTAAACAGAACGCCGCCATTTTTTTATTAACGACAGATTACAGATGTTAAATGTCCTAATTTGGCCAGGTAACTCCATAACGGCTCTTTAGCTCTTGTGGTGAAATCCGATTTTGTCAGTTAAGGGCTAATTGGAGTTTACGCTTCCTCTAACGACACGTTTAGTTCCTGGTGAAACCCGGCCTGATATCTTCAAGAATAAGATGGTCATCTAGGTGTTAATTTTCATCAATTTCCTACATTTCAATCAATAAAAAACCTACAATACTTGGAACTTATTACTTTGGTTATACAATAACTTTTATGAGTTGCACTCATAAACTTTTATTGTAAGGAAACTGCGAAACTTCTTATTTGTGCAGTAATCGCTTACAGAGTGCTAGCAATAAATTCAAGTGCATAAGGGCTATTGCCCTATTTGTTGAATGCAACCTACTTCCGCGTACTCATTCCGCTCTCTCACACACTCTCTTTCACTTTCTCTCTCATTCCCTCTTTCATCCACTCTCTCACCCAAGAAGGGTTGTGTGGCAGAGAGGACCAGGAGTCCTAACTCCGCCCTACTAAAGGCATATAATCAATCAATCTCACTCTACTCACTCACTCCCTCTCTCAGCCACTCAAATTTCTCACTCAACCCCTCTTTCACTCACGCAATCACTCAATCTCTCTCTATTTGGTAGAGAGTTAGTGGGGAGGATATTTTTAATATTCTTTCCGAAGAATGGACATTGATATGTCCAAAGCTCCGCCAATTTATGTAGATGCATAACAATATAATTATCTATAGTTATTATATTACAAATTACTTTTTCATACCATATACAGTTCAATAATTATTTTCTTAGTCTATATTATGTAAATTCATCTATAATTTTGCTGTATTGTAAGCTATTGTATATAAGTGTATAAGCCAGTATATATATATTGTAATCTACATAAATAAAGTACTCAATCAATCAATCAATCAATCTCACTCTACTCACTCACTCCTTCTCTCAGTCCCTCTTCCACCCACTCAAATTCCTTACTCAACCACTCTTTCACCCACACAATCACTCTTTCTCTCTTCTCTGAGTCTGTCTCCCTCTTCTCCTCTAAGTCCCTCTCTCTCTCACTTCCTCTCAGGGGACTGCATCCCATGCCGTTGCAACAGCTAGTAATTTATTTCACTCGGGCATAAGATAGTTTTCAAGAATGAAATAAAACTGGCGATACGAAATGATTCAGAGTGTGGTAGTTGAAAACAAATTCATGGCACACAATAGCTTGCCGAAATAAAATAAATCTCCCAGCGCCACTGTGCGAATAAATCAAATGGGAATGATATGTGCATAGCATCACTGCTGCAACCTTATCACCCTTGCAATAAACTGCTGCACTTTTTTGCAATGTTTTGTTGGAATCGGAAGAGGAATTTCACCACGTTTGAAAAATTGGTCAGCTCAAAACGGACATGTGTTTGGGGGAAAATTCATGAGTATAGACGCTCTATTTCGAAACAAATGGAAATGCTTCTCTAATCTTCTCAATTTTTCATCCAGATAGTAGAGACAGATAATGAATGAAAAATAACTCCACATCTCAGAATAATATGCTGATGAAATATTGACTACCGGTATGAGAATCATGTTTTTAGAATTCAAGTTTAATTTTAACAGTGAAAAAGTATGGATATGCAACAGAGAATCATCTCTTTTTTGGTTGAATTTGTGTTGATTGTATACCATTCTTCATAGAAATAGTAAGATTATATCTGCTTCCAAAAGAATAGGTATTTATTTTCAGATTTTTTTGAAGTATTGATGCAATAGTCTATAGCTTGGTTTTTCTTTCTTCTTCAGATTATGATCATTGATATTAGTTGTCAATCAACGTTCTACTCGAAATACATTATTCCTTAGTTCCCTATCTGGTACGGTCCTCATGATATTTTAGATGATTCTTTTAAAATTCTATCATTTCAAGATATAGGCCCAGTTGCACAAAAGCTGGTTGAATTTTAACCGTGATTAATTCCACGAGAACCAATCAGAGAAAGCGTTTTTGAAAAGACGGCATCTCTGATTGGTTCTCTTGGAATTAATCACGCTTAAAATTCAACCGGCACTCAATCAATTATAATTTTTATGATTTGTGCATGATTAGATTGTATGTATAACTTCAATTATTTTCTTGGAATATTTATTCTTTCATAGTAGGAAATATGGAGGATTTGGATATGGAATAGTTTTTAGATACTCAGTTTTAAACAAGACTCAATATTTTTTCCATACTTTTTTGCCCAACTCTCTATCAAACTAATATAATCAGCAACACATTTCCATTTTGAGTCCCATTCCACTTTAAATCACCATGAACAAGAAGACTGGTGATTTTGAATACACACGGAAACAAATACATTCATAATAAATTCTCCTTGTCATGTTTTTGTTTGTGAGGGAAAAGAGTATAAATTAATGAAAAGACTATATTAAATGAAAAAGACTAGGAAATTGTCAAAAAGCCACTGGTTTTGTTAATATTTTGTATGAATTTCGAGTGAATTTCAAGTGAATAAAAAGTATGGTAAAAAGTATTTATTGATATTTAGAAAGACCGGTTTCGGTTATTACACCATTGTCAATCTCTGATAAACTCTAAAAGACTATATCATTATGAACGACATTATCATATCATGACTCTATATCACTAAAACTCTGAATCCTATTACAATATTTGAAAAACATCATTATTTTGGAATTATCTGCTCTGAGGAAACGCTTCTTTTTCTGGAACAAATGATCCCAATCAATGATTCAAGTCATTCAACGTTTTAATGATATTACAGTTTATTACAATATTGCAATCCGTAGTAAACACTTTGTCTTGTAGCATGATACATTATCATCCTTCAAATAATAATAACAACTGTATCACCATGGAGAAATATGGTATTACCATAGAGAAACAATAGCGTAAGTGGATATCCCATGGTGTCGGGCGTTTATGTCGCAACTTTTACTGTTATCTCAAGCCGATTACTGTGGATTATTGTAGATTTTTACTGTTTTGACCGGGTAAGAACGTATGAACAGCACAATATGAGAGACAGCGTCACACAACATCACGGGAAGGAACTACGTGGACTATCGGCTTGAGATAACAGTAAAAGTTGCGACATAAACTCCCCATATCATGGGATATCCACTCATGTAATTGTTTCTCTATGGTATTACCCAGCCATGCTACTAACTTCCCTCATTTCCAGTATACAATTTCAGAAAATACATGAAAAGCTATTAATACGAAGCTGTGTACACAACCCGGTAGGTGCAGCCACCTACCGGCTGAATTCTGAATTACATTAGGCATTGGTGACCGAACAATCAGGAGAGAGAATGGGCGGAGCTTGGAAGTGTGTCTGTTGGCCTGGTTGGATTCGTACACTAGCCAGTAACTGCAGCCATCTACCGGCCGAATTGTGAACCACATATTTTGCATTGATGAACAAAAAACAAAAAACCTGATATAATTCGATTCAATTCAACTCAGTTCAATTTGATTCAAACCAGGAATTCTTTGGTTCACAGCTTGTGATAATGAATATTTTCTCTATGAGCTCTATCAACAGCCACGAGTCCCATGTTTGTGAGAATCTCAGGAGCTCCACATCATATATGCAAAGTTTGGTTTTAGATTTACAATTATCAGGCTTTAGATACAAATTAAACGAAAAATTTCAAATGGGCAAGATTAAGCATGAAAATATCAACAACTAGCCGTCAGGCTCGCTTCGCTCGCCATATCCGTCTAGCCAGGGGGCTTTGTTCAAAAATGAGATCAGCGGGCTCGCTTCGCTCGCCTGCATGTAGACCTCAGCGGAACCTCTGTACCGGATTTGAACGTATTATGTCAATTTGATCTCGAAAAACACCTGTTACTATATCGGCGTATCTTTGGCGAACAAAATTCTTCCACCTCAGCTAAACCTGTGTACTGAATTCTTTTAATATAAATATCCATCAATTATTGAAAAAGGTGAGGAAACGCAGAAAAGCTGAGAAAACGCTAATTTTGGCTAATTGGATAAATTGGTATTTCGGAGGTCCTGAATAAATGCATTTCAATCTTCAACTTGGTGCCAACCTAACAAAGTCAACTCAACTTAATGCCAACCTGACAAAATTATTAATTTAGTTACCAGTTAACAACTGTTTCGAAGAGGTACTCTCTCTAGATTATAGTTCTATATTAACATATGGTATGAACATTTTTCAATTATAATTAAGAGAATAAGAACACAAAACATGCTAGAAGACGAACTTTAAACCCTTAAAAACCACCCTTAGAGTTAAAATATTGCCAAAATATTTCTTAGTGCGCCTCTAAAGGGCCAACTGAACATACCTACCAAATTTGAACGTATTTGGCCCAGTAGATTTTTAGTTCTGCGAGTGAGTGAGTGAGTCAGTCAGTCAGTGAGTGAGTGCCATTTCGCTTTTATATATATAGATTAATGTCCAGTTACATTTCCACCTAAAATTTAGAATAATAATGATAGTACATATTCAATTCTGTGATTCAAATCACAGATGCTGTCTGTAATGATAGTAGTTGTAATCCCATCAATAAGGAACAACATTTGAAAGGTCATATCCTATTTCCAGATGAGAGGAGAAAAATCATGTGTTGAAAGAGTTTCAATAATAATTTATTCAGTTCTGAGAAATGAGGAAACTTTGTTCCATGATGATGAAGACTGTTTGGTAAGGCAAGATGGTAAGAGAGAGAGAGAGCAAATCTATTCCCAGCAGAGGAGTGGAAAAGGATGGTGGAGGAGAATAGGAAGACATGATGGGAGGAAGAAAGAGAGCGATTCTTTATCTTAAGGGAGGAAAAGAGAAGTATGATGAGAAAGGGTTGATTTAGGAGCAAAAATTCGACAAATACAGAGATAGTTTGCAAGATGACGCCCTTATTGTCTGGAACCTTCCGTTAATCAATCAGTTCAATTTTGTGAAGTTTGCGAGTCGATTTGACTAAGGAGCTTTGAGGCTGAGAAGATGGACGAGTGTTCGTAAACTGCAACGATGAAACCAATATCGAGTCTCATTCCTTTTATTCCATTTCTTTCTTGATTATGAGGATGTTACATTACTGTAAAACACTCCTTTCTCACCTGATGCCCAGTCACATAATATATTATAGAAGATATTATTATATGATATTATTATTATTATATATTTCCTTCACTTTCTCCTTAATTCCATTATTTTCATCACTTCCATTTTCTTCTATTCTTCATCACTACGATTCTCAATAATTGACCGAGCGAAGTAAGATTCAAGTCGACGGTTTGGCATTTCTCTTAATGTTTAAATGTTTATATGTTGCGCATTTACGGCGAAACGCGGTAATAGATTCTCATGAAATTTAACAAGTATGTTCCTTTTTTAATTGCGCGTCGAAGAATATACAAGGTTTTCGGAAATTTTGCACTTCAAGGATAATATAAAAGGAAAAAGGAGCGTCCTTTATACGCCAATATTAGAGTAAAAATCAGACTATAGAAATTATTCATCACAAATCAGCTGACAAGTGATTACACAGATGTGTGGAGAAGCCAGTCTATTACTGTATTTGTATAAGGTCTATAGTTTCAATCAAAGACATTAAAGAGGTATGCATATTTAAGCTGGATTTACACCAAAGTTATTAACAAAATGGTTATAACTTAATCCTTTTAGATTCTATTAGATTGAACGGAAGTTGACAAACATTATATATTCATCATGTGTATGATATTAAGTTATGTTCAATCTAATAGAATCTAAAAGGATTGAGTTATTAACATTTTTTATAAATTTGGTCTAATCGCAGCTTTAAGGTCTTTGGTTTCATTATTTTGTTCTGCAGTCATGGTATTATTATGCGTGCCCATCAGTATCAATATTCTCACATTCGAAAAAACTAATTTAATAGGTGAATAGAAATAAACAAATGAACTAAATAATGCTGGAGAAATTATAATATTTTTGATTCTAAAAAATTAATTTCCATCAGATAGAAAGATCATCACGGAACTGGATGAATTATATCATATGAAATACAAATTCAAACGTGAACTGAGTTTGTTAACATTTAAAACAGTTGACATCTGGTACTTGTGGATGAGAATACTGCGTGAGGTCTACTGTTCACAGAACTACTAGTTTAATGTATCCAATATTGTTTTAAAAGATGTCTATTACTCTTAAGGCCGTTTGCACAGTCGAAGCTGAATTTAATCAGCTGGTGGCTTCAGCTCATAATAAACCTCATTATAGCGAACGAGACTTGATATGGATCTACTCCAGTTTGAAATTAAATTGAGTGTAAACTGTCACTGTAGAAAAGACACTCTTTATAATTATTGTTTATTTATTCATCCATGCCAAATCAACAAGATACAGTCAAAAAATAATAGTATCTAACGTCACAAAGATGGGAAGGGGTCTTTTGCAGGCGAGAATGATGTTTCTAGTCGAGGCGTTAGCCGAAACTAGAATTTCATTCCAGCACTGCAACAGACATTCACGTCCAAGTAACGTACACTATTTCTTGTCATAATAATCTAAAGGAGAATAATTGAGAAATAGAAAACATTACCTGTTTGTGCTGAAGTTATTACATGCATTCTACAAACATAACCTAGTTTACAAATTCCGAATCAGGAATTTTGTGGAAGTTAACAAAACTTTCACCTGGAGCGCCGAAGATGGTTTTTTCTTAGACCAGTTATAGAATAGACACGCTGGGAAGTCTAGCCTCTGAATCCAACATCTACTGCCACATCACCATATCGTGACGTCAGCATCGGATAGAAAACTTCTCTGCAGAGTTTGTTTACATTGTTTTCTATCCGATACTGACGTCACGATATGGTGATATGGCAGTAGATGTTGGCTTCATCGACTTTCAGTATGAATATACAATGGGCCGTGTCTATTCTATAACTGGTCTAAGGTTTTTTTTGTAGCAGTTTTGCTGTTCCTGTTTCGGAAGTAGGAAACATACTCGGCTGTAAAGAAAACATATGGTTTCATTACAGTACAGTATGCTGTAATGAGAATCATATGTTCATTTGTTTTGCAAACAGCTGTTTACCGGCTTGATTTCATGCAAGGAAAACAGCTGATATTGAATGACTGTGACAAAAACAATATTATGTTTGATCTCATGTAATCAATATTCTTTTGAACGATTCTCATCATCCTCATTGCACATTCAGGGCCGTTTGCACAGTCAAAGTTTGAACTGAATTTAATCAGCTGGTGGCTTAAACTTGAAATTTATCACATTGTAACTACAGTAACTATTTTAGTAATACAGTTACTGTAATTGTAACGAACGAGACTTGATATAAATCCATATCAAGATTTGAAGGAGTTCAAATTGGAACTGTGCAAACTTATTCTCATAAACTCATCTCTGCCAAGATAACTAGATACACTAGACGATTGATGATAGTCTGAATAAGCACAACATTGACACAAAAAATTGAAGTTGACATTGACACACATTGGCACAATCACAATATAGAATACGGCGTTTCTCCTAACCCTCTTCCATGAAAGTAATACAAATAATAATTCTGAGCCAACCTCTCAAAAGACGTAATTTATCAGTTTTTCCCCTGAGACGAGAGGTACTCCAAAGCGAACAACCCACGTGTTGGACCCGGATGAATTATTCAATGGAATAATACAGTCGTATTGCTGACAAATCTATCGCTCCAAATCCTTGAGCTACACTTATGTGATTGTATCGCACGGCAAGCCCTTTTCCGACCTCTTTCTCTGTTCCCCACGGGGGCAACAGGGCTCTTTCCACTTTATTATGTTTTTCGATTTCGTTTCTCTGTTGCTCATTCTTATCATCACTCGCTGTTATTGGGAATTGACACAGAGGAGGAGTAAAGTGTTTATCGAGGAGTTGGGAGAATGTATTCTGGTAGAGGAGTTCATTTATAGAGTTGAAGGGTGTTTCAACAGTTGGCTGTTGTCGATTCCCAACTTCAATTTTCAGAAACTTCGTAATTAGAGAAATAAAATGTCATTTTGAATACTTACAAAAACATTTACATGAGTACCCTTTTCAAAATTATTGTCACGACATGTTTCGATAATAAAAGCATAATAATAACTTGATAATGGCATTATATAGCCCAAACCAAAGACCTTGGAGATGCATAGACTCACATGCAGCGCTAGTGTCGTACTTGGAATTGAAATCGGCCATTGAGGGGGCAACCTATAGCCTAAGATTATTACATACTTTGTAATCTATGCCTTTGTAATCTATAGAATTACAAATATATGTATATAATATATCGTGCTAAAATACCCCAATGGCGGTAGTAAGTGCTATCATTGGGAAGGCATAGGCATTGTGGGTGCGAAGTGAGGTCTAAGATTCAAGTCGACGGTTTGGCATTTCTCTTAATGTTTAAGTGTTTAAATGTTTGCATGATTAAATGTTTATATGTTGCGCATTTACGGCGAAACGCGGTAATAGATTTTCATGAAATTTGACAGGTATGTTGCTTTTTAATTGCGCGTCGACGTATATACAAGTTTTTTGGAAATTTTGCATTTCAAGGATAATATAAAAGGAAAAAGGAGCCTCCTTCATACGCCAATCTAAGAGTAAAAATCAGACTATAGAACTATTCATCATAAATCAGCTGACAAGTGATTACACAGATGTGTGGAGAAGCCAGTCTATTGCTGTATTTCAATAAGGTCTATAGTTTCAATCAGATACTTGTGGATGAGAATACTGCGTGTGGTCCACTGTTCACAGAACTACTAGTTATTGTAGAGTTGAAGGGTATTTCAACAGTTGGCTGTTGTCGATTCCTAACTTTCAGCAACTTTATAATTGGAAAAATAAAATCTTATTTGAATACTTACAAAAACATTTACATGTGTACCCTTTTCAAAATTATAATGTCACAACATGTTCCGATAATAAAAGCATAATAATAACATGATAATGACATTATATATCCAAAACATGTCGTGACTAAATAATTGAACGAGCGAAGTTAGGTCTAAGATTCAAGTCGACGGTTTGGCATTTCTCTTAATGTTTAAATAATGTTTAAATGTTTATATATTCATATGTTGCGCATTTACGGCGAAACGCGGTAATAGATTTTCATGCGATTTGACAGGTGACTATGTTCTTTTTTTAATTGCGCGTCGACGTATATACAAGTTTTTTGGAAATTTTGCATTTGAAGGATAATATAAAAGGAAAAAGGAGCCTCCTTCATACGCCAATATTAGAGTAAAATCTGGTGTGGCGCACTCACACAACTTTCCTTGCCGTTATGAAAATTTATCACCTGACGCTAGTGTTCCCGCGCATCTCAAGTCTACTAATAAACAAAGATCTGAGCCAGCTGGTGACAGGACAATAACGCTGGAGACATACGAGGTCTGCTATCTCTTCATAGTGAATCATTTAATAGAATCAACAGTTTGCAATTGGATAATCACATTTTCTCGAGTTTCGTGCTTATTTTCAATTTTAGGTGGAAATGCTACTGAACATTAATTGTAGAGATTTTCATGCTCAATCTTTTCCACTCGAATTTTTTTATTCAAATTGTATCTGAAGCCTGATAATTGGGAATCTAAAATCAAACTTTGCATTGATGGGGCGGAGCTCCTGAACTTTTTACAGATATGGGACTTGTGGCAGTTGATAGAGCTTAACATTGACTATTTTAGGTATGAATTTGATCATAATCGTTAGAGCCATTTTCGAGAAAATTGCGAAAAACCCTGTTTTTAACAACATTTTCGCCATTTTAGCCGCCATCTTAAATTGCATTTGATCGAAATTGTTCGTGTCGGATCCTTATACGGAAAGGACCTCAAGTTCCAAATTTCAAGTCATTCCGTTAATTGGGAGATGATATATCGTGAACACATACGCACATACACTCATACACACACACACACACACACACACACACCACACACACACACACACACACACCACACACACACACACACACACACACACACACCACACACCCACACACCACACACACACACACACACACACCACACACACACACACACACACCACACACCACACACACACACACACACACACACACACACACACACACACACACACACACACACACCACACACACACACACACACACCACACACACACACACACACACACACACCACACCACACACACCACACACACACACACCCACACACACACACAACACACCACACACACACACACACACACCACACACACACACACACACACACACACACACACCAACACACACACACCACACACACACACACACAACACACACACACACACCACACACACACACCACACACACACACACACACACCACACACACACAACACACACACACACAACACACACACACACACCACCACACACACACACACACACACACACACACACACACACACACCACACACACACCACCACACACACACACCACAACACACACACACACACACACCACACACACACCACAACACACACACACACACCCACACACACACACACACACACACACACACACACACACCACACACACACACCACACACACACACACACAGACCAATACCCAAAAACCACTTTTTGGACTCAGGGGACCTCGAAACGTATAGAAATTACAAATTGGGGTACCTTTATTTTTTTTCGGAAAGCAATACTTCCTTACCTATGGTAATAGGGCAAGACTCGTCAATCAGACTATAGAATTAATCATCATAAATCAGCTGACAAGTGATTACACAAAAATGTGTGAGAAGCCAGTCTATTGCTGTATTTACAAATACAAAAATTTCCATAAGGTCTATAGTTTCAATCAGGTACTTGTGGATGAGAATACTGCGTGAGGTCTACTGTTCACATAACTACTAGTTTTAAAAAGGGTACTCAGATTTATATTTTTATTTATATTCAAAAGTAGCCCTAAAGAAAAAAGACATTCACATGAATATGTGTGACAACTTTATCAACAACAAATCAAGACAAAATATGAACCATGAAGAGTCTATAATTAATTTCGGCTAATTATATGAATCTAAATAAGTCCCTCATGCACTGCGAGAATTTTTGCAAACTTTCATGAAAATCTCGGACCAAGAATGGTTGTCTTTCTTAGAATTATCTCTCTTCCAATTTCCTATCACTATTTGAGTTTCCTATTCTATATTCTCATGTTTATTCCAGACTACTCACCCACTCTAACTACTATCTCTATATATAAAAATGAATGTCTCTTGTGTGTTAATTTGTTTGTTCCCTATAGACTCGAAAACTACTTGACATGAAACTTTGGGAATATGTTGTGTGAATATTTGGGATGGTTTCTGACCAGAATTTTAATAGGGGGAGCTAATAATAATATATATTAATCCATTTTACAGACCTATGTTTTCGAAATTGTCGGCCGAGTGGCTAACGTAGAACGGAAAGATCATCATGATTCAGGATCATGTTCTGATGATATGATTTAGCATATGAACTTACCAGCTGTAATGAACACGTCACTCTAAACTTGTTTACTGGTATTAAAACGGTAGTTTTAAGCACATGGAGAGTTCGTATTAAGATGTAAATAAAAGTATTGATTGTCAGATGAATTTCATGATTCACCAAATAAAGTCAAGTGTGACATGAGATACATTTTGGCGGTACGAAGATCGTAATTTATACATTGATAGATGCAATATCACTCTCATTATCATGAATGGATGGGAAAGGAACAATCATCACCTGATGATTCTGTAGAGCACATCTTGTCAATGAATTCCTCCATTTCGACTCTATAAGGGCTTGTTCACACAGAGAATCATCGAACTGCGATCTTATAGACGTCTACATCTTCATCTCACTTCGCTTTCTGTGTGACCGGATCTTTCTCTGTGAAAGGATCGCTCTCTGTGTGACCGGGCCCTGAAAAGCACACAGATTAGAAAGCTTGAAGCGATTACTAATGAGTAATTATGAACAAATAATTTGTTTCAGGTGTGAAACCGGAAGTGCGGAATCACTACCGGGGACACAAGATGTCGTTATGGCTGAACCTAATTCCGCAACTGCATCAGCCGGGAATTGCTGAGCTCAGCATGAGGCATCACCACTTCCAAGAGGAGGGCGCTCAATACTATGATGGTCAGTAGCAGAGTTTATTAATTCCACATGATCATTCATTTTTACCAGTAATGTACCAAAGAGGTACGATCATTGTATTATGTGGTCGTATGAATGAAGTTACAAGCCACAAAACCAGTTCAGTGAAATTAAATTTTTTCAAATCCCACTGTGTTACCATGTATTGGTGTACCATGTAGTATTATCATGACAGCTACCAGCTTAAAAACTGTTCATACGGAATCAAGTACGGCCAGCATATTTTGTTTATTGGTGGATTCATTCTCATCTCCTGCAAACTTAGTCAAAATGGGTGAATTTTCTCAGAAAACTGTCTTTTCCATAGAAAAAATATCATAAGTCCTACATTTTTCAGTATTTTTCCATTATTGAGGTGTAGCAGTTCCCTGGTGTTCCAATACCAATATGTTTAGATTCAGCCACTCGAAAATGAATTCATAGAGGAAGTGTTTCAACCTGTCAGTCAGTTTGACATTTATTTCTTCACGGTCATTGTATATTTCTTCAAGACGAAACCGGCCGTGCATTGAAAAAATAATATTAGGAGAGTGTAGACTTCTAGTAGTTCTGAAAATATATCAGCTTCATTCAAAGTATTGCTGAAGTTGGCCTATATCATGCGTCGATCATGATAATAACGAATCTCCAATAACCAAGAGAAAAATCATGCCATCAGTTTATTTTAGATAACGTGGCCGGGAAGTGGTTGTTTGCAGGGCGAGCATGATGTTTCCAGTCTCAGCTGAGGCCTCGACTGGAATTTCATACAAGCCCTGCAGGAGACATTTCACAACCAAGTAGCATACGATATTTATTGCTACACAATCAGCCAATAATATGTAGATTAATATTTATCATTTTCACATAACCTGTAGACTGTGTATTCCAAATTAAGGTTTAGAGCAGTTTTGGGCGAATGCCTGTTGTTTTTACCTGGATTGTATTTGTATATTATGAATAAATCCTATTATATTGAGCGAGCAATTTCTGTATTTTATATCTGGTTATTTATGTTCAACTGATCTCGAAAACGGCTCTAACGATTTTCACGAATTTGGAACATAGTAGGTTTATGATATAAAAATTCGATTGCATTAGGTCTCATCCTTGAGAAAACTCGCTGAACGACATTGAAAGGATAGATAACTCATCCTTGGCTGAAACAGCTGTGGATAGTAAAAAAGTGAGTGAGCGAGTGAGTATGTGAAAAATCAAAATATCGCATCCCTGTAACTCATAAGATGACATATAGCCAGCTGTGAAATATAAAAACGATCATTTTAAAGAATTTGTTATGTTATCAATAAATAAAAATAACGAGCGAAGCTCGGTGCCCCGATATTATAAATGGATAAATGACTGAATAAGTAACTTCAGGTGACTCAACAGAGCCCATAACCAAAAGTTCAAAAAGTTGGGATAGAAACAGCTGATCACACGTCTCCAATGTCATCTGTAGGTAGCGCACGACGAGAAAACCGAATGACCAGGGTCCCTCTTCTCGTGCACAGTATTATTTCTCTCATCCGAAATACACGGAAACTGGAAGTAATCGGAAAGTGACCACTTTCGGATGTGGACCACCACCAAATGTGCTTTTTTTAGGACAAGGGAATGAGCACATTTTTTATAAAGTGCATATTGTAAGAGCACATTTTTAGCACATTTTTTTGGAATCATTTTGAAAGCATTCGGTTGAGTGGGTGGGGGCCAGCCCCACCCACCAAATGTCCTTTTTTTAGTACAATGGAATGGCACATTTTTCTTCAAATGCATATCTTGAGAGCACATTTTTTCTGTGTCACTTTCAAATGAATTGCTTCAGTGGGTGGGGCTGAGCGTGAAGCTGGCCCCACCCACTAAATGTGCTTTTTTAGGACAATGAAATGAGCACATTTTTTCTAAAGAGCATATTCTAAGAGCAAATTTTTTTTGGTCTATTAACAAAAAATGTGCTCAATTGGGTGGGGCCAGCTTCACGGAGCTCACTTTCGGCACGGGTATCGTGACTGACCTTGACTTTTCCGGGCTCAAATTGAGATCAGCTGTTGTTCGTGAAAATGTATCTCAGAAACTGTCCGAGAATTGTATACGTTTGTTCTGTAGCGAAAATGAGACATACAATTGTTGTCTCTGTTTTCAGGCTCGGTGCGACCGCAATCGCTGCAACGACCCAGCCTGCCGACAGCGGCCACGCTGACGACCAGCACGGAAACACCGACGACTACCGGCGCCGCCTCCACACCCGCGGCTGCAGCCGCCCCCACCTCCACCACCGAGTGTCCGCCCAACGCGACCGCCCCCCTGGCACCCGCCGCCGACACGGTCCGCCCCGCCAACAGCCACAATCTGCTCAGGAAGCTGGCCAACAGTCACTACCAGAGCTACACCACTGCGCTCACTGTCACGATTGCCGTCGGCTGCTTTCTGCTGCTGCTCAACATACTCATATTCGCCGGCATCTACCATCAACGCGATCGCGCCGCCGCCCATTCCAAGCACAAGAAGAAGAAGGATGAGATGATGGAGGTGAGTAATCGGTTTATATATTTTATTAGGGCCGGTTTCCGAGCTCGGGATTTACCTAAGTTATAGACTTTAAACAGCTGGAATCAGAAAATTAGCTTTCCAAAACGGGGCGTAGTCGCAGTTTTTATAACAGTAGTCGCAGTTTTTATTTTCTCATTTCTATAATTGGAAACGTTTTTCCTTGACGAAATTAAACATTGCTAAATAATTCAAAATAGCTGAAACTTTACACTATTTTGTCTTTATTTTATTTTGTGTTTAATTGTCTAGTTTTTTTGAAATCTAATTCAAACTTGACTTTGACAATGACTATGACTACGCCCCGTTTCGGAAAGCCAATTTTCTTACTCCAGCTGTTTAAAGTCTAGAACTTGGCCAAATCACGAGCTCGGAAACCGGCCCTTATAGTTCATGTTTAAAAAAAAACTAAAAATGAAAATGACCTATGGTCGAAACTGGTCGTTGAAATATTTCAAAGTTTTCAGTAAAGGTACTACAAGTTTTTAAATTGTTCTTATCAATTCATGTTCTAAGTTTATTCTCAGACACAGTCGATTGACTGGGGAATTGTCATAATGAAAGTCACTCTCTCAACACACTCGACCACTGAAAACTGTCATAAGTTCATGAACGTAGGCTATAACATAAAGGTTTCATAATAAAAGTCATGAACTTTACTGATGAACAGTCATTAAGAGACGTACCTTCACGTATCTCTACCTAGGCATGTACTATCTCTACCACAGGCTATGAAACACGAGGAGTTGAAGCTTCATTCAACTGGTTGTGGATAGTGATTATTATCATCTCCTGGTAAATCTCCTCAGTTATATCCATAAGTAGGAATGAATTCAAAAATGGACAATTTTTATAGGGCATGACTCTGATAACAATTTGTTTTTAATTGAATTGAAGTCAATAAGTAGGAATTCATACTTTGCTAGAATCAATAAATTATATTCATTCTGAAAATGAGTCTAAGATGATGAAGAGAAATAATGAGATAATTATTTTATTTATCAGAAAAACTCATAATACAATTTTTGAAATAATACAATACACAAATAGTAACAATTATTATTGAAAACTAAGAATCCTTCTGAATGAATTTCACATATGCAAAGCTTTAAGGCTGAACAAAGGCTAGAAATGAACATTCTAGGCTACTCGTAATATTTTTCAAAGTTTTTCGATTTGTATATCATCAAGCTATACAAATGAAAAAGTTTTCTCAGGAAAACATTTTTTTTCCTATCATTACCGTACTTTTTGAGATATGAGCGCCTGAAGTTTGAATTTTTGGGACACAACATTCCCATGAGATTTAGAGGATGGATTCTTAATGGTATTGTTGATCTAGTAAAACAAAGATGTTCTGACAATATCAATTTTTGAAAAAGTTATTCAAACTTTTCCTATCATTACCGTACTTTTTGAGATATGAGCGCCTGAAGTTTGAATTTTTGGGACACAACATTCCCATGAGATTTAGAGGATGGATTCTTAATGGTATTGTTGATCTAGTAAAACAAAGATGTTCTGACAATATCAATTTTTGAAAAAGTTATTCAATTCACCAAAAATAACTCAACTAAGAGTTGAAATAACTAAAGTTATTTTTAGTAAATTGAATAACTATTTTAAAAATAGATATTTTCAGAAAATTTTTGTTTTACTAGATCAACAATACCATGAAGGATCTATCCTTGCAATGTCATGAATTTATCTCTTACCGAATTTGAAATGTTCTGTCCCAAAAATTAAAACTTTAGGCGCTCATATCTCAAAAAGTAATGATCACAAAAAAAAATGTTTCCCTGAGAAAACTTTTCCATTTGTATAGCTTGATGATATACAAATCGAAAAACTTTGAAAAATATCACAAGTAGAAAGTTTATTTTTGACCTTTGCACAGCCTCAAAGCTTGGCCGCATATATGGGAATATCTACAAATAAAAATGAATATTCCTCTCGATAACAGAAGGTTGGTACTAAGTCTAAAAGACGAAATAAAGCATTCAAGCACATATATGAGCTTAGCAAGCTGAGCCCACCTTGTGTGGTACTCCTGCTTTGCTGCACACGTCTAGTTTCAGAAATCACCTGATCAATTTTAGGGCAAATTTCAGCAAGAAGGTAGAAAATATCATCTTTTATCTGGTGAGAAAAATCCGTTGGAAGGCCTATTAATAGAGTATACATAATTCAGTAGTATATTAGTATGAATTGTATCGACCATTCAGTTTTTTCGTTGATGTAGGCTAATGATTCACTTCACGTTTGAAAACACAATTCATACAGTACCGATATTCGCAAATCTATATTTGTTATGCACCTATGTATAATGGATGATATCATTATCATCAAATCATCCAATCCAGAGCTCTTAAGGCAAGGCGTCTTCGAGATATAGTAGAACTTTCTCCTGAATGTCTGTGACGAGACTTGAGTCTTATTCATTCTAGATCTTACAATATCAGGACACCAAGCTTCGCTCGTTATTTTTATTTATTGATAAACAGAACACAATTCTCTAAAATGATCGTGTTTATATTTCACAGCTGGCTATACGTCATCTTATGAATTTCGGGCATGCGATATTTTGATTTTTCACATACTCACTTTTTTACTATCCACAGCTGTTTAAGACAAGGATGAATTATCCTTTTAATGTCGTACAGCGAGTTTTTCCAAGGATGAGACCTAGTGCAATCGAATCTTTATATCATAAACCTACTATGCTCCAAATTACGTGAAAATCGTTAGAGCCGTTTCCGAGATCCGTTAAACATAAATAACCAGATAAATATAAATAGCCACATATGAAAAAAATACAGAAATTGCTCGCTTAATATAATAGGATTTGATAGTTTCATTGATAAAGTTTTCAACTTTTTTACTCTTCTACAGCAAGAGTCCCTAGAATTAAAACCGGATATAAAAATAGCCAGATATAAAAATAATCAGATATATAAATACAGAGATTGCTCGCTTAATATAATATGATATACATCCATTTCAAAACTATTATTTATAATATAAAGGATATCATTTCGTTATCATATCTAATTAAATAAATGTATGTATCTTGGTTTAAGTGCAGTAGCATATACTTATATTTATTTTTTGTAAATCTTTTTTGTATTTTGTTTTTGGCAAATAAAATTCATTCATTCATTCATTTGCAATACATACTTCTCTACAGGTAATGTATGTTTATCTACTCTATAATAATTTATTTGCAGTACATACTACAGTACAGGTTCCGAATTTTCTTGAATTTCTGTTAAATCTGAACTGTTTGTGACCTTGTTTGTAATTGTTTGTTGCAGTTAAACAGCTGCAGCAGCGGTTCTGGCGACATGGAACTGAAACAGGCGCTGGCCGACTCTCAGATGTCAGTATCCGCCGCCGGGGGCAGCACAATAGTCGAACTGCCTCTGCAGGAGTTCAAGTCCTCACCGCCTCCCGGGGGCGGAGGGCTGAAGGGAGCCGGAGGCGGTGACCTGCCTCCCGGGTACTGCAGCGGCGGCGACCTCTTGCCCGTCACCAGTCCTTCCATTCCGGAGCCGCCGCCTCCGCCCAAGGCTCAGCCCCCAAACGCTAGCATCCTCAGACAACAGCACATGGCCGGGTGTCCGCAGACGCCGAGCTCCATGAAGAAACGCGTACAGATTCAGGAGATATCGGTGTGATATTTGGGGCGGTGTCCCCTCTTCGTTCTGACAACTTTCACCTCGTAACTTATGTTATTTCCCAATGTGAGTACCTCACATGCGTTCAACCATTTCCAATTTCATACCCTATTTTCACTCCATCTCTTATATTATTCCTTGATGTGAATACACATTGTCTGTATGCCTTATCCATCAAACTTTTAATTTATGAGAAAATGTTCTCCTGTTAATTTGAATTTCTACTTCTATGTAAATCTTATTGTGTCTTGAGAATTTATCACACATATTAAGCTTCCGGTGGTTGCGCTCTACTCAATCACACGAGCAGTCGCGTGTTGTATTTTGTACAACATCCAGTTTTCCAAGTGTTATGTACTCTATTTAATATCAAAAAATATTATTAAATTGTATAATTACTTTTTCCATCTTCTTGGATTATTTTACGCCTATGAACATTTGGATGATTACCATTTCATAGCCCAATAATGTACATCAAGCAAAGCCATCAATTAATTCTGTGTTATTGGCTCGTTTACAGCCCCGGTATATAGTCTTTCCCTATCGTATTTTGTACAACATCCAATTTTCCAAGTGTTATATACTCTGTTTATTGTCAAAACATATTAATTAATCGTATAATTAATTTTTCCATCTTCTTGGATTATATATGAACATTTGGTTGATTACCATTTCATAGCCCAATAAGGTACATCAAGCAAAGCCATCAATTCTGTGTTATTGGCTCGTTTACAGTCCCCGTATACAGTCTTTCCCTTTCTTATGCACAGTGCGACTCATGCACTGTCGCGACTAAATGGCACCTAAAGACTGAACCATTGCTCGGTTAATACTGCAACTCAGTAGAGTGATGGGGGAAAGTTTTGGAATGCATAGGTGACTCATTCACTGACACCACCCCATTCTATAGTTTTGTGCAACAAAAAAACTGACACTGTTGTACTTTTTACAACAGCGCGACTGTCGGAAGGTTAATGATTATTCCTCATTGAATGAAAAAGACTAAGAAATTGTCAAAAAACCACAGATTTTTTTACAATTTCTTAGTCTTTTTCATTCAATATGAATAATTACCACAATATCAACTTCTCAACTACACAAAAAGATTATTCCTCACTTCATGATTATCTAATTAATAATTTTTCATCTCCCTCCATCCTAAGCTATTCCAAATTGCTATCCAAGTTGAAAACCCTCTCCTGACACTAATGACCCTTTCCTTGAACTTAATTGGTCGATCCCTGTTACCAACGTTCCATATTACAACCATAGAAAATTTAATTACATAGTGTACATAGAACACTCAACAACTGTTGTTTATCTGATGTGTGGTGTCCTAGTAACTGTTCGAATAAAATGACTGATTTAAAAATCGAATTTTGAATAGTGCTGTAAATTAACTATTGATCAGTGGTTCTAATCAACATCCATTTGTTGCGAGAATAGCGCAAATTTTGCCATAAAATCATATCCAAAATCTACAGTTCACTAAATCTACTGAAAATTCAATTCATTTGTTATTGATGTGTAACAAATTTTTGATTTATTGTAAATGTTTTCTTGTCGATGCATGAACCCTAATTGGCTCAAAATAATGAAAATTACAAATAATTGATGGTTTGCGCCCAAATTTCAACATATTTTAGTGCGATTACAATGTTATTTCTGTTTTTATCATTCAAAGAAGTTCAATTTATCTTAATTTTCATTTTCACTTTATTTTTTATATTTATTCTTCATGATTAACTTTATAATTTTCTTATTTTTCAGTGTGATCTTATCAGTTAATAGAGAAAACCCATGAGAAAACAAAAATAAAATTGATGGAGAATTCTTGCTGTTTAATAAATGGTGGTCTTGAAATTCTACTATAAAAATTCAGCTCTATCACGTTCCTGGATAACCTCTAAAGACTTGGGAATACTTGTTTCAAGTTTTATGTTCAGTAAGTTATTTTTTCATCATTTTCTTTTTTTTTTGCTTCAAGTGTTTTAGCTTCAAATAATATTGTTTCTTGAGTTGGTTTTCCACAAGATACATGTGGAATGTTCTGGAAGAAAACACTGATAAATCATAGAAAAATCTTAACTTCAATAGGATGAAAGTGTAGTAATGCCTTGAGACTTTTGTAGTCCATTGTTGACAACACTAAAATTTGACGTAGAAGTGTGAATTTTGCAGCCAACGAGATGAGATTCTCATCAAAATCACACATGATTTGGGTATTGATGTCAGAGCTTTGAAACTTACCGTACATAATTTGGCCATTGATATCGGAATATTATTAATTCATACATCATTTTTCTTTTCAATTTTTACTTTTTATTCATCTATTTATCTATTTTTTGTTATAAAAATGACTTCCATTTTAAGATGTTTTCATGAGTCGTTTATACCTCAGTTAACAGTTTGTTCTGAAAATATACCATTGTTAGTATTTTTAGATCTCCCCCGATACTAGACCTAGTTACTGCTTAAATTTCCATGTATTCTTTGAATAATAATTGAATTTTGCTGTGATATGGGTGTTAGTTTTTTATAGACTATGTTTCAATTGAATTGAAAAATCAAAACGTGTGAGATGGTATTCTTGAATTGCTACTCAAGGAATATAATGATTGATCATTAAGCATGGCAAGGAAAAATCAATTAACTATTATTATAGAAATCCTATTATAGTATTGTATAATGTGATGTATGTGTCTGTGTTATTTATTAACTCATATTGAGTGATAAAAACTGATTATTTAAAATTAATTATTTGATCTAATCAATAATTACTATTCCATCGAATTGTACAGTATTGTTTGTTAACGTCATTGTACATAAGTGCCACTGCCTGTAAAATAGGACGTGCCAAAAAATTGTGAGCCATTGAATAGATATATTCATTGTTATTGGTTGTAATTATAAAAACAACGTATATATAAATATAAATCGAACGTTATGTTGATTGAACACGATAAAATAAGGACTTTTCACGTTTTGAATCGAAATATTTTTTAACGTTGTTCTGTGTTATTCTTAGTTTTTATCTGATGTTATTTTCCATTGTAATAAAATCATGGATTTTTAGAGAATCGTTATAATAATAGGATAATAATTCGAATCAGAATAATTTGAACATGCAATGGAATTGAAAATGTACACCCGAATTTATATTAATTTGTTCACTTTTAAAATATAGGTGGCAGCTTTCCAAGTAATTGTAGAATTTTGGATTTTCAAGAATCACATATTATTCTCTCCCATATTATTAACTTCTGAAATTATTATTTACTAATTATCCAATCATTCGAATCCATAACGATTCGTTACTCAATTTTGGTCAGATTTTTTATAAGTATAAACCATTCCAGGACTTAATCAGGTTGAATTTATCTGTCATTGAAGTAACAAATTCGGTAACAATCAGATTGATTCGTGGAAATATAGAAGAATAGGTTGTCCCAAATTTATTATTTCAAACTGTCCAATTCAAAAATTATGAACAAAAATGGGATACAATCCCATGGAAATAATCAAGTTGAGAATACACTACTTTTTGTATTGTGAAAACTAGGTGATGATGAATTAAATATTGGGAATAATATGTTTGTGGCAATGTTGATTGAAGAAATCACACTGTAAAACTTTTTTGAGAATAATATTGTTTGGAATTTGCAAAAATTCAAAATATTGTTCATTCTAAATCTCAATATCCATTTCAGCAACTGAACATAGGTACCTAGCTATATTTTTGAAATATAGCATTAAATTCATTTTGATTTTACATTTTAGGCTTTATTTTTCACAAGAATGTATTTCTGCTAATTGATCAATGAAATCATTAATATTGTCATAAACTCAATACAGTATGTTCATATTAAATAAATTATTGTAATATATATTCCAGAGACATGAATATTTATTTAGCCTATTTAAACTCTACAACCTTGTCTTCAATCTTTTTCAATAATTTACAGGTGAAAGTCATCGATTTGGAGAATTGTTTTGCAGAGTCAACTATAAATTATGATTATGCGGGAGATTCTCAAGCTGGGTTTTCAATGATCAGAAATATCATAATATATGCTTTGCAGTTCGTCAACTCTGGATTAGCTGAAATCGTGATTGAAGATTTTTTGGTGAGATATGTTTCATTTCAAGAGGGGTAGTAGCCTAATAACATTTATCGGGGAAATATGGTAGCTTCTAACACGAAACTAGAGGTGATTGTTGTAGTTGATGTCTGGTAGTTGAATTTTATGTTGGTGTTATAGTAATATAGTAAAAATCCATGGTGGCTTTTGGTGCAAAAACTACCAATGCCAATTTTTTTCAAAAATGAGTTTTATACACTAATACATCACTAATATCGATTATTTTAAGTTGCAGAAGTGCCAATGTCCTATCTCAAAGCAATAAAAAATTATAAGATATATATACTACCAATGTCAAGATAGTCTACCAATTGTCGATGTCAATTTGTCTACCAATCTCAGAGTGCGAAAACTACCAATGAAGTTATATTTTTTTAGATTGTCATTGATACTCCGTGCCAGAACTACCAATGTCGACTTCTGCACTTCTAGCACACTCGCATTTTTAAATCGAAACTAGTACCTACTAGCCGTCAGGCTCGCTTCGCTCGCCATATCCGTCTAGCCTGCCGTCTAGCCTTCGCTCGCCTGCATTTTTCATTTGAGCATTTTTTTATCATATGTTAGGACGATCCAGTCGGGGGTCCAGACTAAACGTCTGGCTAAACGGATATGGCGAACGAAGCGATCCTGATGACGGCTAGTAATATAATATTCCCAGGAATAGCTCTGATTGAAGTAGCAGTGCCCAATCAATTTTTCCGCGATAAATGCATTTCAATCTTCAACTTGGTGCCAACCTAACAAAGTCAACTCAACTTAATGCCATCATGACAAAATTATTAATTGAGTTACCAGTTAACAACTATTTCGAAGAGGTACTCTCTCTAGATTATAGTTCTATACCTATTAGCATATGGTATGGACATTTCAATATTATAATTTCAAGATATTGGAATAAGAAGACTATACATGCTAAAATAACTTTAAACCCTTAAAAACCACCCTTAGAGTTAAAATATTGCCAAAAGATTTCTTAGTGCGCCTCTAAAGGGCCAACTGAACATACCTACCAAATTTGAACGTTTTTGGTCCGGTAGATTTTTTAGTTCTGCGAGTGAGTCAGTCACTCAGTGAGTGAGTGCCATTTCGCTTTTATATATATATAGATAACGTAGTTTGAAAATACAAGGTGGTCTTTCAAGCTGATTTGTGAGAAAGTTGATATTTTGACATGGATAGTTCTTGCTATAATAATTATGTCAAACGATACTGGAATCTCCAGTTCAGTATCGTAGTACCCCTAAAGGTGCGTACAGATATACGCGCCGCGAACATGAGCAATTCACTTTTAATCAGCTGACAATATCTGTATTTTCACAGAAACGGTAAAAGATATAGATATAAAAAGCTTGGCATCAGCTGATTAAAAGTGGATTGCTCATGTTCGCGGCGCGTAAATCTGTACGCACCTTTAAGTTTCTCGAACAAATATTATCACAGGCTTCAGGTCTCAGAAATGGTGGAAAAATCCATCAATATAATTTCTTGATCATGTTTCGATATTGAAAAAATTATAAAACACATTAACATTATTGTTATTGTTTTATAAAAATGCCTCATAAGCTGGGTATGAATAAATGATGTTGTAACTTACATTTCTACAACAAGGAGTACACCTAGCTACTCCTTGTACGCTGAGGATGTGGCTCAGTGCCACAAAACGCGTCCGTCAAACAAGGAAACCGTGAGTACTGTGGTAAGAGTGTAAGTGCGCAACACAATGTATTATAATTGATATCAACAGATCAAGTAGGATGAAGACAAAAGAAGAAATATGAATAATTTTATTGCAGCCTATTAAACATCAAATTTAATACTATTTCAAGTTCCATACTCGCTTGAATCCGGGTTTCTTATCATTTGGTTCTCAACAATTTTGATGCAAAATGTTTTGGAAAAAGGTAGTAGATCCATTTATGATCAAAGCTCTCGACTACAACTCTAAAGAGCTTCAACTTCTTCAGGCTTTTTCTGTCACTCATATTATATTCCTCCTATAACTGAGTGCTGGTTGCACAAAAGCCGGTTAAATTTTAACCGTGATTAATTCCACGAGAATTAATCAGAGAAGCCGTATTTTCAAAAACGCCTTCTATGATTGGTTCTCGTAAAGTTAATCACGGTTGAAATTGAACCTTCCGGTAGTCGCGCCCTTCTCAATTACACGAGTAGTCGCGTGTTGTATTTTGTACAACATCAAATTTTCCAATAAGTGTTATGTACTATGTTTACTGTCAAAACATATCAATTAATTGTATAATTACTTTTTCCATCTTCTTGGATTATTCACGCCTATGAACATTTGGATGATTACCATTTCTTATGGTACATCAAGCAAAGCCATCAATTATTCTGTATTATTGGTTCGTTTACAGTCCCCGTATATAGTCTTTCCCTATCTTATGCACAGTGCGACTTATGCACTGTCGCGACTATATGGCATCTAAAGACTGAACCATTACTCGGTTGATACAACCATAGATGAAGGATAAGTACTATATTATTCTTGTCTCTGATACAACTCAGTGGAGTGATGGGGGGAAGGAAAGTTTTGGAATGCATAGGTGACTCATTCACTGACACCACCCATTCAATAGTTTTGTGCATAAAAAAAGACTGACACTGTTGTACTTTTTACAACAGCGCGACTGCCGGAAGGTTAACAACCGGGCCTAAGTTTTCTACAATACTCAATTTGTTATCGAGTGGAATCCAAAATCTAAAGGAATTTATGTATAAGTATTTCACCAATGTGAAATGCTTTGTAACGTCACATATTTCAAGTTACGGTACCTATATCTCATAGAATCTAGAGGACCTAGGACATTCCGTTTACCGTATGCCTGTCCATTCCATATTACTCCAGATGCCCCTTAGTCTACAGTTCCAATTTTTAGCTTGAATAGTTTCCATTACTTGCATTGCTCACTGCATTTTCAAACTCTTAGGAGAGGTTGACATCATTGAAGACAAGATATGAAGTTGAAATAAATTTATTCAAATTTGGAAGGAGGACCACATGAACATTTATGATACTGCCTCATGATGAACAGTTTTTATTCAAAATTGGTTTGCAATCATCTTAAGTTGATTGCTGTCAATGATACATTTCTAAGAGTATCTGACACCTTTCACTATGTATTTTGCTAAATCTGCAACAAACATACAGAGCTATAAATTATACAGTTTTTTCTTTCTTATCTACACAAATATAACTATTGAATGAAGGTGGGTTGTAAATATCTAAGGACCTTAGCTCCTATTGTAAGGACCTTAAGCTCCAAATTTCAAGTCATTCCATTAATAGTGAGATGAGAAATCGTGTACACAGACACACATACACTCATACACACAGCACACATACAGACCAATAGGCCTACCCAAAAACCACTTTTTTGTACTCAGGAGACCTTGAAACGTATAGCAATTTAGAAATTGGGTTATCTTATTTTTTTTGGAAAACAATACTTTCCTTACCTATGGTAATAGAGCAAGGAAAGTAGAAAGACTGCCAATTTTAGCATTTGTTGTAAAAATGTAGCCTAAGAAATTTGTATATACATGTACGATACCGGTACTTATAATTAAATATGAAGTTTGTGAAATACATTTTACTACTGACTTATCTTATGATTTTCGCGACTTCTTGAGCTCTCTGTAATTATTAATGTAATCAGAATATCAAGAATACATGGGAATGGATTGGAATAATAATGAAATATCCCAATATTTCTAACCTTTTCTCCTATAGTTAGATCCACGTTATAATGTCAGTGTTTGATTAACAATGGTATTGCTATCCCTGTCTATCATTCAATGAAGCTATCTCTTTCTCGCTTTGCTCTGTTGCCAGATCGTCTTTTAACAATGTATAATTAATAATTAATTAACAAAATATTTCATCTTGACTATGGAAATTCATTATGAAATTATTGGAAAATGTAATTTCTTGCTCGATAAAATATAATTGATTATTTTGAACGAGAATGAACAATTAATATTACATCAATGAACCTACGTATCAGCTACCGTCTATAGAAGGCATTGACAAGATAGAGGATCGGCATCGTTGTTCTGCTATCTTTCTCCACTACCATTATAACGTGGACCTCACTATAGGTCTACTCCTTTTATAAGGCGAGCTACACTCTGAGAATTTGTGGCCTAAACTCGACATGAATTTAGACTTTAGAATTTGACGTCATACTGACGTCATTAACCCTCGTTTTTGGACAAATTCCTGAGTGCAAATATTTCAAATGAAATTTTCTTGAACATACCTTCAGATGAAATGTACTTATTATCATCATCCAATTTGAAATTTTCAAAAACGCCTTCTATGATTGGTTCTCGTAAAGTTAATCACGGTTGAAATTGAACCTTCCGGTAGTCGCGCCCTTCTCAATTACACGAGTAGTCGCGTGTTGTATTTTGTACAACATCAAATTTTCCAATAAGTGTTATGTACTATGTTTACTGTCAAAACATATCAATTAATTGTATAATTACTTTTTCCATCTCTTGGATTATTCACGCCTATGAACATTTGGATGATTACCATTTCTTATGGTACATCAAGCAAAGCCATCAATTATTCTGTATTATTGGTTCGTTTACAGTCCCCGTATATAGTCTTTCCCTATCTTATGCACAGTGCGACTTATGCACTGTCGCGACTATATGGCATCTAAAGACTGAACCATTACTCGGTTGATACAACCATAGATGAAGGATAAGTACTATATTATTCTTGTCTCTGATACAACTCAGTGGAGTGATGGGGGGAAGGAAAGTTTTGGAATGCATAGGTGACTCATTCACTGACACCAACCCATTCAATAGTTTTGTGCATCAATAAAGCTGACACTGTTGTACTTTTTACAACAGCGCGACTGCCGGAAGGTTAACAACCGGGCCTAAGTTTTCTACAATACTCAATTTGTTATCGAGTGGAATCCAAAATCTAAAGGAATTTATGTATAAGTATTTCACCAATGTGAAATGCTTTGTAACGTCACATATTTCAAGTTACGGTACCTATATCTCATAGAATCTAGAGGACCTAGGACATTCCGTTTACCGTATGCCTGTCCATTCCATATTACTCCAGATGCCCCTTAGTCTACAGTTCCAATTTTTAGCTTGAATAGTTTCCATTACTTGCATTGCTCACTGCATTTTCAAACTCTTAGGAGAGGTTGACATAATTGAAGACAAGATATGAAGTTGAAATAATTTATTCAAATTTGGAAGGAGGACCACATGAACATTTATGATACTGCCTCATGATGAACAGTTTTTATTCAAAATTGGTTTGCAATCATCTTAAGTTGATTGCTGTCAATGATACATTTCTAAGAGTATCTGACACCTTTCACTATGTATTTTGCTAAATCTGCAACAAACATACAGAGCTATAAATTATACAGTTTTTTCTTTCTTATCTACACAAATATAACTATTGAATGAAGGTGGGTTGTAATTAATATCTAAGGACCTTAGCTCCTATTGTAAGGACCTTAAGCTCCAAATTTCAAGTCATTCCATTAATAGTGAGATGAGAAATCGTGTACACAGACACACATACACTCATACACACAGCACACATACAGACCAATAGGCCTACCCAAAAACCACTTTTTTGTACTCAGGAGACCTTGAAACGTATAGCAATTTAGAAATTGGGTTATCTTATTTTTTTTGGAAAACAATACTTTCCTTACCTATGGTAATAGAGCAAGGAAAGTAGAAAGACTGCCAATTTTAGCATTTGTTGTAAAAATGTAGCCTAAGAAATTTGTATATACATGTACGATACCGGTACTTATAATTAAATATGAAGTTTGTGAAATACATTTTACTACTGACTTATCTTATGATTTTCGCGACTTCTTGAGCTCTCTGTAATTATTAATGTAATCAGAATATCAAGAATACATGGGAATGGATTGGAATAATAATGAAATATCCCAATATTTCTAACCTTTTCTCCTATAGTTAGATCCACGTTATAATGTCAGTGTTTGATTAACAATGGTATTGCTATCCCTGTCTATCATTCAATGAAGCTATCTCTTTCTCGCTTTGCTCTGTTGCCAGATCGTCTTTTAACAATGTATAATTAATAATTAATTAACAAAATATTCATCTTGACTATGGAAATTCATTATGAAATTATTGGAAAATGTAATTTCTTGCTCGATAAAATATAATTGATTATTTTGAACGAGAATGAACAATTAATATTACATCAATGAACCTACGTATCAGCTACCGTCTATAGAAGGCATTGACAAGATAGAGGATCGGCATCGTTGTTCTGCTATCTTTCTCCACTACCATTATAACGTGGACCTCACTATAGGTCTACTCCTTTTATAAGGCGAGCTACACTCTGAGAATTTGTGGCCTAAACTCGACATGAATTTAGACTTTAGAATTTGACGTCATACTGACGTCATTAACCCTCGTTTTTGGAGAAATTCCTGAGTGCAAATATTTCAAATGAAATTTTCTTGAACGTACCTTCAGATGAAATGTACTTATTATCATCATCCAATTTGAAATCTTCATAAATATGATTACGCGACGATTCATCAAGTACTCTCTACTGACGTCATTAACCCTCGTTTTTGGAGAAATTCCTGAGTGCAAATATTTCAAATGAAATTTTCTTGAACGTACCTTCAGATGAAATGTACTTATTATCATCATCCAATTTGAAATCTTCATAAATATGATTACGCGACGATTCATCAAATACTCTCTTCAACCCTTCTCTATTCCAGCCGCGACTTGTAGTCTCACTGAGTAGGAGACCTGGTAGAATTAGACTGGAAAATGGATACTGTTTTAAAATTTGAAGTTCAAATTGTTAGCTCTAACCATTATCACTACCTCCATTGTCCACACATTGGGATCTCGCATAATGATATAGGTTAAGAAGATCATGCACTATCAGAATCACTCGTTAGATGCACTCAACCTTCTAGTCGTGACCCCGGGTCCCAGGAACTCGTGTAATTTTTGTTTTAGTTATAATTTTGCTTCCGTTTGCTTTATTGTCTATTGTGACCCATGTAAATTAATGTCAGTAGACACTTAAACTTGATGTAGAGTGTTAGTGCTCTGTGACTTGTTATTCTCGTGAAATGACGTTTCTGGGTCCCAGAGACCCAAGGGTCACGACTAACGTAACTTTTTCGTTCTTTTCAAATGCACATTTTTATGCAAAAGTGATTGGATTCAAGCAGTCAATATGTTTATTTTGAACAGAGAGGTTTATATTTTTTAAGATGATTAGAATATACAAATTGACTTCTAGATTTCTATTTCAATGACATATTAGTGATGATAAAAATAAATTCATAGTTCAAGATAAGAATACTGACCCTGAGTTGGATGATAGTTAAACCAATGAACTTCAGGAAATCCCATGAATACTTAACCTCCTCTAAAAGTGAACTTTATGAGATCTCATATATTTTAAATATTTCTAGTAGTGTTTCATGTAGGTTTTAGGATTTATAATAGTATTCATCACTATAATTTCATAAGTCTTACAAAGATTGTGAAACATGAAATTGAGGGTAGGGTAGAAGAAACTACCCTAAGAGTGAACTATGACCTTCCAATTTTTTTCCAATCTTTCTAGTATTGTTGCATGTAAGATCCATCATAGTATTTATTGCTATAATTCTTTGTTTACTTTATATAAAATAATAACCAAACGTTACTTTTCACTACCCTAAAAATGCAAGGTTCCACAAACTAATTTTTATTATCATAATAAAAGATCGATTTCGGCTTTATCCAAGTGCTCAATGCGTTCATCAATAACCCTTGGACAATTTAGAATCATGGAATAACATTACATCTTGAAATATTCAATATGAAAGAAGCGGGTCCCTTGGACCCAGGGTCACGACTAACGTCAGAAAAAAATAGGGTCACGATTAACGTCAGAAAAAAATAGGGTCACGACTAGAAGGTTGAATACATTATTTCCCAGTGGAGAGGCGCGCATAAGGACACCTCAAGGATCAACATTTCAAATATATGTAGTTATAACATTCGAAAAAGTGATCGAATCTCCTTGTACTACATCTCATTCTTCTCAACTCGTCAAGGCGGTTTAAAACCATGTATCATAAGTGAAATTCGTTGTAGAAAAGAACCATTTATTGTTGAGTGTATTTTAACCCTTATCTCCATAAGATTTATCTTATGTATCCCAGCTATATATATCGCTGGCTCCGCCCCCTGGACTCCCGTCTGGTTCGTCCAAAAATGAGATCAGCGGGCTCGCTTCGCTCGCCTGCATTTTTCATTTGAGCATGCTTCATTCCATCAGAAAGTCAAAGTACTGAGAAAGCGCAGAAAAGCTGAGAAAAACGTTGGAAGAACGCTGATTTTGGGCGTATATTTGGCGTTATTTCAAATTCCTTCACTAACACAACATATTACACCCTAGCTTAGCTTCTGTACTAAATTTGAACAATTTCTGTTCATTTGTTCTCGATAAATCTGAGAAAAAGCAAAAAACGCTGGAAAAACGCTAATTATGGTCGTATCTTTGCGTTATTGCAAATTCCTTCCAATACAACATTATTACACCCTAGCTGATTTTTTGTACTAAATTTGAACAATTTTTGTTCATTTATTTGTTCTCGATAAATCTGAGAAAAAGCAAAAAAACGCTGGAAAAACGCTAATTTTGGGCGTATCTTCAACGTTATAGCAAATTCCTTCTAACACAACATTATTACACCCTATCTGAGCTTCTGTATGAACATTTTCTGTTCATTTTTTCTCGATAAAGCTGAGAAAACGCTAAAAAACGCTGGAAAAACGCAGATTTTGGGCGTATCTTTGGAAATGTTTTCAAATCCGTTCTTGGTGTGTCTCTAAAGGGCCAACTGAACATACCTACCAAATTTGAACGTTTTTGGTCCGGTAGATTTTTAGTTCTGCGAGTGAGTGAGTCAGTCAGTGAGTGAGTGCCATTTCGCTTTTATATATATATAAATATAGATTAAAAATTAGAACCACAATATAATATTGCAAGCACACCCCTTTTTCTTGACGCGTTGAGTGTATTTTATAGCCATAAAATTTCTCTTATTTATCCCAGCAATATTATTAAAAAATTAGAACTTCAATATAATAGTGCAAGCTCACCCCTTTTTCTTGACCCGTTGAGTGTACTTTATCTCCATAAGATTTATATTATGTATCCCAGCAATACGTATATATATTAAAAAATTACAACTACAATATAATATTGCAAGCACATTCCGCCCCATTCCTTGACGCGTTGAGTGTACTTTATCTCCATAAGATCTATCTTATGTATCTTAGCTATATATTAAAAAATAAGAACTACAATATAATATTTCAAGCAAACCCCATTTCTTGACGCGTTGAGTGTACTTTATCTCCATAAGATTTATCTTATGTATCCCAGCTAAATATAATTATATTAAAAAATTAGAACTTCAATATAATATTGCAAGCACACCCCGTTTTCTTGACCCGTTGAATGTACTTCATCTCCATAAGATTTATCTTAGGCCTATGTATCCCAGCTAAATATAATATATATTAAAAAATTAGAACTTCAATATGATATTGTAAGCACATCCCATTCCTTGACGCTTTGAGTGTACTTTATCCCCATAAAATTTAACTTATTTATTCCAGCAATATATTAGAAAATTAGAACCACAATATATATTGCAAGCACACACATTTTTCGTGTTTATATTGACTGGACTATAAGCAGGGGGAAAAAATGACTGAGACTTACTCCTTATCTGCCAACATGTTGCGAAGCTCAGCGATTAGCAAACATTGATTCTCGGCATTCTGTGCTTCATTTTTCAACTTCAATAACAAACCTAAAACAAACATCAAAAGAACATGAGTTTTGAGCTTATAGTGGGGTCCACATTATAATGGCAGTAGAGGAAGATAGGAGACAGCGTTGAAGATTCTCTGCCTTGTCACTCCTTCTATAAAGAATATATTCTGATACCGGTTATATAAGGTCTTAAATTGAATCTATCTGAAAGAATATCTGATATCTTATGTTATATTAACTGTTCATTATTATTTGAAAGATCAACTATATTATTTTTTTCAATGATTGAATAATGAATTTCCATGATTGAGATTCATTTTTTTGTTGATCAATTGTATCCCTAGATTGTTAAAAACTTGAAGTTGCTTTCCATAACGAAACACTATATAATAACTTTGTTGAAGTTCTGACACTGTGTTAGAGGATGAAGCTCTGACTCTTCTCAGGATGAAGCTCCTCTTCAGGAGTGAAATGCATTCCTCAAGACTCCAAACAAAAGTAAGTGTTTCTTCAAATATTTACTAGTAACACAGTGTCAGAACTTCAACAAAGTTGTTAAAAACTATCTAGCAAAACTGCGTAGGTAGAAAAGGATTGCGCTCTCTGCTTTTTCTAAAGGTGCGTACAGATATATGCGCCTCCAACCCGCTCCGCGCACGCTCCGCCATCGGTCCGTCATCGCTCCGCAATCGCTCCGCCCACGCTCCGCACTCGCACCGATCATGAACGTTACGGGAGACGTTAGCTCTTCTCGCGTTCCACACTTGCTCCCCGGTCGATCATCAATCGATCTGCTCGAGTGACGTTCGATTGTGGAGCAGAGCCAAAGTCTGTACGCACCTTAATAATAGAAAAGCGTAGCAAAACTAATGTTAATCAAATACTTCCATTATAACGTGGACCTGACTATGATATTACATCATGAACTGGATAAAATCATAATTATTGAGATGAAAAACGTTTTTTGTAGAATATATAGTAGCGAGCAGTTATCATTATTGTGTTCACTCCTGCGTGATATTAATTCAATTGTAGAATATAATACTATTTATTTATTCATTTATACAAATACAATCCAGGTAAATACAAGAGGCATTCGCCCAAAACTGCTCTAATCCTTTATTTGGAATACACAGTCTAGAGGTTATGTAAAAATGATAACTAAAGCTGCGTTATTACACCAAAGTTATCAACAAAATGTTAATAACTTAATCCTTATAGATTCTATTAGATTGAACATAACTTATCATACACATGATGATCATATGTGTTTGTCAAGTTCCGTTCAATCTAATATAGAATCTATAAGGATTAAGTTATTAACATTTTGTTAATAACTTTGGTGTAAACGCGGCTTTAATTCGCACACTATTTTGAGTACAAAGAAATGTATCTACTACAATTTTTAATTCATCAGATTGATTCATTTTAAAATACAAATCCAAACAAAAAACTTCCTTCACATCGCAAAAATATTGAAAACTTATCTTAATTTCACAATTATACTCATGTAAACATCAAAACATCATTATTGATACTGAACGTACAAAATAAAACTGGAAACATATTATTTTACACTTTGATACACGGTATAGGCTACAAATATTATATATCTTTGCTGTGTTTGCACCAAAGTTATTATTAAAATGTTAATAACTGAATCCTTATAGATATCCTTAGATTGAACGGAAATTGAAAACAAATATATTTATCATGTGTGAGATAAGTTATGATCAATCTAATAGAATCTATGAGGATTAAGTTATTAACATCTTGTTAATAAATTTGGTATAAACGCAGCTTATAAGGGCTTCTCAATAGTTTTGTAATGGAAAAATAAATTACAGAAGTACACTTAGTTTTCTAAGTACACTAAGACTTGAAATGTTTTGGCGATAAAAAAGTAGAATCGCATCACAATAAAACTAGAAGGGTTTATGTTGATTCATTGAAGAAAAAATCCTATTTACTAGTATAAATAATTCTGTTGTGATTTTGATAACTTCGAATCTGAATATTCGCAACTGGTTTAGATTTGAATAGAGCCAAACATTATCATAAATATATCACACCAACTTAATTTCATCAATTAACATCAATTTCTTCAAGATGTTGTATCCTATGAAAAATCAGTAGCGTTCAACAGATTAGGTTAAAAATGTAAAAAATAATACAAATCAAAATTAATCATAATGTCAAAAATAATACACACTATACATATAATAAAAATATTCATCATTGGTGCAAGGCTTATGAAAACCAAAAGATCGAAAATATTAATAGAATTATCAATAGCATTAATTTTAATTGAACAGTGCATTCACCATTTCCGGGGTAAGATGCCAATTTTTGGTTTATTTCTTGAAGGGTGAGAGGTGGATAGGGCGTGATGATAGAGTCCACCGGTATACCTTTGATACTTGCGTAGAACCCTGAAAAAAATTAATGTTTTTCAGACCTGAATACAAAATGTGTTATTGCCTTATTCACTAAGATGTCAGAAATATTATATTTTTACGGTATAGATGAAGATTGATCCAACATAATAAATAAATAATTCTTAAGTCTATTTCATTCATATACGTATGTTTCATTTATTAATTCATAAAATTCCGTGAGTACATTATCAAAATGATAGGGGAGGAAAAATTAGGTAACCTTGTGCTATTCCTCTCCCAAATTTAGATAACACATAGTCCAAAATAGGTTAAGTCTTGTAGTTCTTCAATTCACAAAATTTTCAGTCCTCAAGTATTTCAACAAAGTAGATTTTACTTACTTACTTACTTCAAGTCTCCATGATCTTCCTGTATTTGTTCATTCTTACTTCAAAAATTGACCTTTAAAGCTTATAGCCATGAGTTTCTGCATCACTGCATCACATGTCAGTGGCTCCAGAATTTACTTGATTCTATTAGTATTTAACATATTAAGTGCGAAATTATTTTTTAACCTTGGCCTAAGAATGCATATGCATATATATTATATACTTACTTACTTTTAAAATTTATATGCTTCAAAACTAAACATAGAAGAAATATGTCACATTATGATAGCTAAAATAGGAAATATTCACATATTAAAAATATAATTTTGAAGAATTAAAAAATAATTTCAATAGTGCGGAGACAATTGGGGTATCTTAGCTCAAAAATAATAAATATCATGCCAAATGCATTGTCAGAATCTCTTTCTAATAGGGGTAGACAGAGTATGGAACAGATGAATAAGTGGGTGATACAAAAATTTTTCTTCGACATCAGTCAAATATCACAATTACTAGTAATTTATTGTTAACTTCGATTTTTTGTAGCTTTGATTATTAGTAAATAAATTTTTATATTGTCTAAACAGCTGATACTCTCACTCAGCGGTCAGGGTTTTGCCCTTGCTGGGTGGTGCCGTGTAATTTTAATTTATTTGTAAAATAGCATAATATTATAATCTAGAATATTTCTTTTGTAAGTTTTCATTTTGTATTTTTTATGGGCAATAAAGATGTTTGAAAAAAAAATTATTAAATATTAGAGTTCCGACTCTAATAATAATATACATATAGTTCTCCTACTGAATTAGGGGCTCACATGTAGGCTACTTTTACTTTTAAAAAAATAATGCATGTTGATAAGTAGAATACCATTCACTCTTTAAATGATGCAGTTACAAGTCGCTGGAGTTGAATCTTACAACTGAATTAACAGAACGGAAAATTCTGCATTAAGCCTACTTACATTATTTTCATATATTTCTGTTAGTCTCAAAAAAATACAATTTTATGCTATAGGATACGAAGCAAGATGTCCTCTCATTACAATAACACTTATTTTCAAAAGCTGTTTGACTTTCCTTATTCTTTCAGAAACATATTGTTCTTATTAATTTATCAGTGGAACTCAAATTCACAAACATTGACTGAAGAATAAATTTAATGGAAAACTTACTTATAGTAAGACATTCAGTATCCCCATAGTTCAGATTCCCCTGAAAAATGTTGGTTCATGTAAGCATTTTATTACTTTCTTATATACTAGTAATCTGTTCTCATAATGTCATTCTTGTTATTTTCACAAGTTATATTTATGGGATTCCCATACGTAGAATCATAGTGAATCTTCATATCAAATCATAATATTATTCCAAAGGTGCTCAATATGCTGTGTGAATATTGTAATTAAGCCAGCTTGAGGTGCGTGCAGATTTACGCGCCGCGAACATGAGCAATTCACTTTTAATCAGCTGACTATATCTGTATTTTACAGAAATGGTAAGATACAGGTATAAAAAGCTTGGCATCAGCTGATTAAAAGTGAATTACTCATGTTCGCGTCGCGTAAATCTGTACGCACCTTAAGCTGGCTCAATTACAATATTCACAGCATATTGAACAAATATTGGATTAGCGCCTATTGCCTAAGTGTCTAATTATAATTTCCGGTGATACATACATGTATATTACAGGAAACTCTCAAAAATATACAGAATCGTGGAATGTTCGTCAAGGTGGGGTTTCGTTTGGGCGTATATGCGTTCGGCTGCGTAAGCGATTAGTCAAAAAGCAACTTTTCCAAAAAATAAATCATATCTATTTGTATTGTATTCACTCAGTTGATATCGTACTTCATTCCATTTGATATAACAGTGATTCTAATACTGAATGGATATGATACAAATAGATTCAATCTATTATTTTGGATAGTTGATATATTTTTACTTGAAGCATAGGCAGCCGAACGGAAACCCACCTTTAGATAATTCATTCTGGAGTTTTTGCAATATAAGAGAGTAGACCTTCCAATACAAATTTAGCCGCGGAACCGCTCCCTCTCGACAAATTTTTCGATAAAAATTGTGAATTAATTGGATAAGATTTACGAATGTTTTCTGAGCATGCTTGATACTACAGGAAATGATGTTATACTAGCCGCAATGCAGTAAATTCCTAGTTCAGGTTCGTGAGGATGAGGCAAGTAGCGATGAAGCTGCAAAATAGCCCTCAAAAATAGGTCCTACAAACACCACTGGATCAATTAGATAACCCGCTACTGTGCAAACAGTGAATATCACAATCACAAAAATGTAAATGCTTAATAAAATTCATTTACACAAAAATTGAAGATAATCTCATACTATCTTTTCTTAATGGTTAACGTTGCTTTCTGTTGGGATGAAATAGAATGCCTATGTTTCTTATGAGAGTGTTCCCACATAAAGTAACTCTTAGTTTGCACTGTCTAAATAGAAAAATAGTAAAATTGTTTCTTTTGGGACGGTTCACTTATTTTTATTTCGTCAATGTGTCAACTTGAAAGAATTATGTTTGGGAGAATATAATTGATAAAGAATTATATTTAGGGAGTGGTCACACAGTCTCATTCTGCTAATGTGTGAATATACGATTGTTTATTAATAAACAATAATTGTTTGTAATAAAAAGAATAAACATAGTGTGGGAGTGTTCACAAAATGACAGAGAACTACCATGATATATACAGTAGAAAAATATTTGTGTAATATTAACAGATATATTATAAGAACCAAAATTATGAATAGTTTAATAGGAACAACCAGAATCGAACACAATTCAATAATTTAATTTAATCACTTTTCGTTTAGATGTCGGAGAAAAAAGGCAGATGAACTCTTCAATATTCATCTCTCAAATTAATTGAAATTAATTTCTGTAAAAAATAAGGTCAATAACATCGAAAAGTCTAATATAAGAGTAAAAAGTCTCAGATAAATTACGACTTTGTTTGCCCCAGAGGTGGAACAAATTGATGCAGTGCAGAAACTGAGTACAATCAGTGACATAAACCAGCAACTCTGTATCATCAGCATCATCAGCTCTTATCTGTAATAGAAAATCAGAATAATGGAGAAGAATTCTATTAGAATTTCAGTGATGCCACTCTTCACCAATTTAATTTTCAAAATTTTTAACAATAATCACAAATAAAATGATTATTCAGAATATTTAAGTCATTAAATAATTCAAAAAGGGCACTGAAATTTTTCTTTTCCTTTCTATTTTCATTACAAGTAGCCCTATACAGAAAAGAGATCTCGTTATTTTTATATCCGGTTATTTATGTTCAACGGATCTCGAAAACGGCTCTAAAGATTTTCACGAAATTTGAAACATAGAAGGTTTATGATATACAAATTCGATTGCACTAGGTCTCATCCTTGGGAAATCTCGCTGAACGACAATAAAAAGGATCATTCTTAAAAAGGATCCTTATTAAAAGAATCTGTTTCATCTTAGCTGTAACAGCTGAGACTTTCGTCGTCTGTGGATAGTAAAAAAGTGAGTGAGCGAGTATGTGAAAAATCAAGATATCCCATCCGCGAAATTCATAAGATGACGTATAGCCAGCTGTGAAATATAAACACGATCATTTCAGAGAATTGTATTATCAATAAAATATCGGGGCACCGAGCTTCGCTCGTTATTTATTTATAAACTATTGATAAATAGAACACAATTCTTCAAAATGGTTGGGGAAGGACTAACACAGTCACAGCCCAAAACTGTTTCTTCTCCGAATTTTGATTTATACTTTATAAATAGTCCAGAAAGAAGGCTATTTCCACACACTTGAATTCAGGTTCAATTTTCAGTCCAAACATTTAAAAACAAAAAAGTTCTAATTTAGATTATTCACAAACCAAATTGAATAACAAAATAGCACTCACTAATCACTTTAAAATAATTGTCAAATAATGATTAAATTTGAAAGATTTATGATCTACTCTAGTTTAGGAGGATGATCATGTCATGTCAACAAATCAGATCGATCAAGTCGATTAAAATTTCTCGCTGATTGATTACTTAGCTGGAAATAATTCTGTCTCTCTCACACACACGTATCTTCTGTTTCGACAGACGACGAAATTATCATCTGTTTTTCCAAGGATGAATAATTGTTATCCTTCTAATGTCGTTCAGCGAGTTCTCCCAGGGATGAGACCTAGTGCAATCGAATTTTTATATCATAAACCTACTATGTTCCAAATTTCGTGAAAATCGTTCAGCCGTTTTCAAGATCCATTGAACATAAATAATAACCAGATATAAAAATATAAACAGATATACAGAAATTGCTCGCTTAATATGATAGGATAAAAATAACGAGCGAAGCTCGGTGCCCCGATATTAGTTACTAAAACGTGCACACGTTTTTAAAAGCATTTTACAGTACTTTTCCCGCAGTTTTTCCTCTGTGGCATATTGGCAAGGTATGGTTCGCGGGGTACTAGTTACGGCTTTTCTCTGTTACATCTTATCTCAAAAAAAATCTGGTGTGGCGCACTCACACAACTTTCCTTGCCGTTATGCAAATTGATCACCTGACGCTAGTGTTCAAGACTACTATTCAAAGATCTGAGGCAGCTGGTGACAGGACTATAACGCTTGAGACACACGAAGTCTGCTAACTCTTCATATAGTGAATGATTTAATAGAATCAACAGTTGTCAACAGTTTGCAATTGAATAATCACATTTTTTGAATTTTCAGCTTATTTTCAATTTTAGGTGAAAATGTTACTGAACATTAATTGTAGAGATTTTCATGCTCAATCTTTTCCACTTAAATTCTAAAATCAAACTTTGCAATCTAAAATCAAACTTTGCATAGATGAGGCGGTGCTCCTGAAATTTTCACAGATATGGGACTTGTGGCAGTTGATAGAGCTTATCAATGACTATTTTTTGGTATGAATTTGATCTAAATCAAAGATATATACAGAAGTTGCTCGCTTAATATTATGGGATAGATTTTCAAGTAATTGTGTGTCTTTCCCCGTCATTGACGGCAGCCAATTATTGAATAATGGAAGGCTTATTTCAAGAAAATCGAACATCGTTACTCGATGAAAATCGTCAATCTAATTATTTCTATTGGGAAAGATCCGCAATATTACTGTGATATCAGGAGGAATATCGAGATAGATTGAAAAACTACTGTACCAATTATTTTTTGATTGACAAGAATCAAGATTTGATCGGAGTACAGATCGATTGTTGATGGATAATTTGTGGATACTGTAAGTCAAGTTACCTGCGAACCTTGTGTAAGTGAACAAAACTAGTAGCTAACTGTTGAATTTTTCCCAAAATTTTTGACTTACAAAGATCAGAACGAAAACTTTTGAAATTTGGTGAGAGAATGATTCCCTGACAAACAGAACACTATAATTATTCTCAGAGCAGTGTTTCCAATTTTAAATAATCACGAGAATAAAAGATTGACGAACGCTGTTTGATCAGTTGCTGCCTGCATTTGTGGCAAGAGTTGCGTCACATAAATGTCAATTTAAGTGAACAATGAACCTAGATGAACGCAACGTTTATTGACAATAAATTATGGTAGCTCTATACTCCTTATTGGTATTAACTCAATAACAGACATCACCTTGTCGTTGTTAATACGTATGAGCAGAGACAAGAATAATATAGTTATTATATATCTTACTTATCCTTCATCTATGGTGTGAGTATTACGAGAGAAGACTATACATTATCATGTTATTGTTTTGTGCTGGCCCATTGCTCTTCAAAAATTTCTAACTTCTGGTGACTTTATAAAACTTAATTACCGTATTTCATCTCCAGTATTTCACTATCATTGCTGTTCAGAAGAAGAAGAAGAAGAAGAAGAAGAAGAAGAAGAAGAAGAGAAGAAGAAGAAGAAGAAGAAGAAGAAGAAGAAGAAGAAGAAGAAGAAGAAGAAGAAGAAGAAGAAGAAGAAGAAGAAGAAGAAGAAGAAGAAGAAGAAGAAGAAGAAGAAGAAGAAGAAGAAGAAGAAGAAGAAGAAGAAGAGAAGAAGAAGAAGAAGAAGAAGAAGAAGAAGAAGAAGAAAGAAGAAGGAAGAAGAAGAAGAAGAAGAAGAGAAGAAGAAGAAGAAGAAGAAGAAGAAGAAGAAGAAGAAGAAGAAGAAGAAGAAGAAGAAGAAGAAGAAGAAGAAGAAGAAGAAGAAGAAGAAGAAGAAGAAGAAGAAGAAGAAGAAGAAGAAGAGGAAGAAGAAAAAAAAGAAGGAATCGATTTTTCTTATTGCTGATGATTTCCACATAAGCTTTCCAGATTGTTACCAGTGACTAATTGGATGTTGTGATGATCTAACGTCCATGCTTACCGGCGGGATTCGAACCTACGACCAGTTAGCGTTAGCAGACTGAAGGATTCAATGACCAAGTCGTCTCGACTATCCGTACGATGTACGGATCCGTCGTACTTAATCCGTACGACGATTAAGACTCATAATTGAGTCTTAAATTTCCTGTCATTAAATTTAATAGAATTTAAATACTGTCACTAGTTTTTAAAGAATTGAAAATTAGAGTATAACAACCAGTACCTATATAATCAAATGGATGGTCATCACACTTCTTCAGTTTATTTATCTTCTGAATTAGAATACATTGCTCCCCTATATATTATTTATTTATCACATCAATATGAAAATTACAACATATAGAGGCTTACAGCTCTATGCAAAACAAGCCTCAGTGAAAATCGATTGTTCACACGAACAATTACTAAATTAATAAGAAAGAAAAGCGAAAATTAAACAATAAAATAGTTTTAGGAACAAACATTATATACGTGTTAATAAAAACAATATAAAATCTTGTAGTACCCTCTATTATTTAAAAAAACTTTAATAGCTTCATTCTAAAGTATTAAAAAAAATAAAACTTTTAAATTTTTTAAGAAATAAAGGGTACTACAAGATTTTATATTGTTTTAATTAATTTGTTAAAAAGTAGTCCATGTGAGTGTTTTTATTATATACGTGTTACACCAATTTTGGAGTTGTATCAAATATAGCTTTAAAGACAGCAAACCACTTTTTCCATTGTGATGTGATCATAATGTCTCGTTAACAAGTCACTCAATTCTACCGAAGACGATATTGATCTAGTATCATTCTATTGATGTTTCTTTGATATTTCACGCTAGATCCACCTACCATACAGTGTTATTCCAAGCGACTCCATTGAGAATCGAGGGAGTCGATATTGGAAACTTTATTGTAACTTCAAATAGAAGTTTTTCATAGCTCTAAGAGTTTTCTTTCTTATAAATGTGTGTCACCTGGTCATATGGGACATATATATGATTCATATATTTATCTCATATTGATCAGGATTTTAGAGTTTTATTTTACGAAAAGTTTAATGAACGGTGTTTCTGCCTTTGAACAGGTTTGTCATCGACAGAAAGATTGTTTATTTCACTTGTTATCAAAATTGTTGTAGTTTCTCTTTTGTTTTTGAAAACAAACGTGCTCGGCTTGTGCGACTGATAAAAATATGTATTTGAAATGGCTTCATGTTGGCATTGACTGAGTTATATATTAATACCCAAAAATTTTACTAGTGTGTGTGAGCTCGTTCGTTAGGACTGAGAGTAAAAGTCCGGCTGTTCTGGTGAAGGGGATAGATTTTGTTCTTGTTTTATAATACAGTTTTCCTGTCACAGTTCGGGCAGTTTAAAGAGAATTGTATTATTGAAGAAGAAGGGATCTGAACCCACTTCATTAGATCAGTTTTTTATTTATTTTTCATTATTAATTAACGTCGCGATTAACCAGTGGATGCCAAATTGGGGGCCATTATCATAAAGGTAGGTGACTACTGAGTCATTGTTTTAAAATTTCCATATTCACAACAAATTTAATCTTCACTAGCAGCCAAGCGAGTAGCCTTTGAAAATATTCATATTTTTATTGTTATTTCATAATTTATAATTATAATTCTAATTTTTGTACAAATAATTTATTGTTTTGTTTTAATTATCAAAACCAGTACGATCATTTCTTGTTTTCATTTCCCCACCTTTACATACTCGGTGTAGGCACATATTGCTTACATATTTGGTGGAGGTTTATCCTGCATCCAGATCTTGTTTACATGTGTCAATTCAATTAAAAAATGACAGCAGGTGTGAGACTCAATAAGTTGTCAACACAATCAAGGCTGGAGTGAAGGGAATCAATTTTTATCAGAGCTTTCAACTTATATTATGTTTGTGATAATTTAATGTCGTCAAAGCTTTATTCAACAATCCCAAGATCTCATCCATCATGACTAGATAACAAACAGCACCCTCCCAATTCACATGCGAGTTTTTCTTATTCTACACTGCAATGAATATATTAATAATTTTCTTAGTGAGAAAAAATGGTGCTTCGAGCCATGAAATACTTGAAAATTAACTTCAAATCGCCCCAGCTTGCTAAACTTCGATAACAGCGCAATAGGCTCATCAAGGTCTTTTGAAGATGAAAACTTTGAATAATTCATTGAATTCACTCGAGGAAGTTACTGCGGCACTTTAAGCAGCATTAGAGTCTGCAGTGGCAGGGGAAATATATTATGGCTTTGATTATTCATTAATATTTAGCAGTGCTTCAGAAACTCTGAAGTCCGGAAATTCGGCTTACTGGTCAGACGTGGAAAACAAGCTTTAAATCTATTTGAGTACCAACACATTCCTAAAATTATTGCTATAATCTGAATAATGACTCCAATATTTAATTTATTTATTTATTCCATTGTCATTACAGATCATAATTATAATAAAAATATAATATGATTGGGAGAAGACAACAGGCATAGCCCAAAACTGTCTTACAAGTGTCAAAAAGAATAAGGGTAAGATTTCACTTTCACTTCAAAAAGTTCAATTTCCACTCCAAAACTAAAGACTAAACTAAAAATTTGCCGAAGATACGTTCAAAATTTAGGGATGTTTTCTGTATTTTGCAGATTTTTAATTATTTCACGAACAGGTAAAATGGAATCAACGTATTATCCTATTTTAGTAATAATAATGTGAAATATTTCTTCTATATATTTTAGTTTTGAAGCATCTTAATTTGAAAATCTACTTTGATAAAATAGATTAGGACTAATGTTAAGGACTAAACATTTTGTAAAGTGAAAAACTACAAGACTAAATCCATTTAGGACTATGTGTAACCTTATCTAAATTTGGGAGAGGGATAGCACAAGTTTACTTTATTTTCTCTCTCCCTATCATGTTGATGATGTACTTAAATATCGATTACTTAAATCACATAAGTTTACTCACTTCTTATACTTCCTTAGTGAACGAGTGTTAGCAAGTTCTCACTTTTGACTTACTAAAGGCCAAAGTCGTTGTCCGTCTGTTTGTATGTTCTACAATAACTTTAGAGAGAATTGAACAATCACCTTCAAATTTTGAACAAGTATTCTTTAAACCTTTTTAAAGGTCAAGTTTGTTGGACAATAAAGTTGACTCATTCCTTCGTTCTTTTCAGGATAAAAAAAAAACATTGAAAGTGTATAAGGAAAAAATGTGTAGTGATTTATCATTTAGTCAGCTGAAGAATGATTCATTGCATGCAATTACAACAGTTTTTCCATCCATTCATTCATAACATCAGATGAGGCTTTTTGGAAGCTATCATATTATAGACAGACCTTCATTCGTTGACATGTTTTCAGGAGGTTGATAATACAACATAATTTACAACTTTTACATCATCAAACTGATACGGGTTCATGTAAAATTCATAAAAAAATGTATTTTACCAAGATTTTTAATATTTTTATAGTGAAGTGATGCGTACTGATTATTGGTACTGATTTTATGGATACAAACTATGTTACTTTTACAAAATGTCAAATATACGTGTAAGCTGGAAGATTTAATTTCTTCTTTCAACTCTTTATCGAAATCATGTATCACATGACCACCTTCTCATTCAAAAAAATAAATTTGGATTCATATGAGACAAAGATGTACGTTGAAGCGACAGAGTAATTTTACTTTCCTTGCCCTATTACCATAGGTAAGGAAAGTATTGCTTTCTGAAAAAAATTAAGGTACCCCAATTTCCAAATTTCTATACGTTTCAAGGTCCCCTGAGTCCAAAAAAGTGGGTTTTGGGTATTGGTCTGTGTGTGTGTGTGTGTGTGTGTGTGTGTGTGTGTGTGTGTGTGTGTGTGTGTGTGTGTGTGTGTGGTGTGTGTGTGTGTGTGTGTGTATGTGCGTCTGTGTACACGATGTCTCATCTCCCAATCAACGGAATGACTTGAAATTTGAAACTTAAGGTCCTTCCCCTATAAGGATCCGACACGAACAATTTCGAACAAATCCAATTCAAGATGGCGGCTAAAATATCGAAAATGTTGTCAAAAACAGGGTTTTTCGCGATTTTCTCGAAAACGGCTCAAACGATTTTGATTAAATTAATACCTAAAAACGTCATTGATAAGCTCTATCAACTGCCACAAGTCACATATCTTTAAAAATTGCAGGAGCTCCGCCCCATCTATGCAAAGTTTGATTTTGGATTTCCAATTATCAGGCTTCAGATACAACTTAAACAAAAAATTCCAAGTGGAAAAGATTGAGCATGAAAATCTCTACAATTAATGTTTAGTAACATTTTCACCTTAAATTGAAAATAAGGTCGAAGTTCGATAAAATAAGATTATTAAATTGCAAGCCTGTTGGCAACTGTTGATTCTATTAAATCATTCACTATGAAGAGATAGCAGACTTCGTGTGTCTCCAGCTTTATTGTCCTGTCACCAGCTGGCAGATCTTTGAATAGTAGACTTGAGATGCGCGTGTACACTAGCGTCAGGTGATAATTTTTCATAACGGCAAGGAAAGTTGTGTGATGCGCCACACCAGATTTTTTTATTTCAAATAGCGTCCCCAATGAGACTCACGATGAGATTTTTCTTGTAAAAGTATAATATTTAGCTGTCTCTATAAATTTCACCAACTCTGTTTAATTTAAAGTTGCGGGTTTCAAAGATTACAATAAAACAGTTCTTGAGCAAGTAGTTCTCTAGTATCACTTCTCTGAGGTGAACATAATATTATAAGTTATTGAAAAACTCTCATTCACTTCTCTTGACAGTCATCAAATTATTTGATGATAACTGATCAATCCAAATCCACATAATTCTATAGGAGTGAGAAATCATGTACTTTATTTTATGATTTTGATAGAACATTCTTTAATTGGAATGACACATAAAAATACATGAATCAAGACTTGAAATAAACTTCCCCATAAAAGAATTTCTCCTGAACTTTATAGAACTTCAAAAGTCTTATTCAATGATACCGTATTTAATCTCATTCTAGCCAAAATTGAAGTTCCAAGTTGACATTCAGGCAATGATATGATGATTATGATTATCGTATATTACACTAGCCGTCAGGCTCGCTTCGCTCGCCATATCCGTCTAGGCAGGGGGCTCCGCCCCCTGGAACCCCGACTGCATCGTCCAAGAATGAGATCAGCAGGTTCGCTTCGCTCGCCTAAATTTTTTCATTTGAGCATTTTTATCATATGTTAGGACGATCCAGTCGGGGGTCCAGACTAAACGTATGGCTAAACGGATGGCGAGCGAAGCAAGCCTGACGGCTAGTTAGTAATATAATATTCCCAGGGGATATCTCTGATTGAAGTAGCAGTGCCCAATCAATTTTTCCGCGATAAATGCATTTCAATCTTCAACTTGGTGCCAACCTAACAAAGTCAACTTAACTTAATGCCAACCTGTTTCGAAGAGGTACTCTCTCTAGATTATAGTTCTATATTAACATAGGGTATGGACATCTTTCAATTATAAGAAGAATAATCTAAGAGAATAAGAAGAATATACATGCTAAAAGACGAACTTTAAAACCTTAAAAACCACCCTTGGAGTTAAAATATTGCGAAAAGATTTCTTAGTGCGCCTCCAAAGGGCCAACTGAACATACCTACCAAATAATTTGAACGTTTTTAGTTCTGCGAGTGAGTGAGTCAGTCAGTCAGTCAGTGAGTGAGTGCCATTTCGCTTTTATATAATTATATAGATAGATAATTATTGATTATTGGTCAGCTTGATGTCGCAGCTTCAGATTCACCGTTTGTACTCTCTCACTCTATTTGATGATGTCTATGGTGAACAAACTGGATATAACACATTAATATTATTACTCATTAATACTCCAAATGCCCCAATTATCTCAAATTTCCTAGCTGTCTCGAGTTATTACTGGTCTTGGTCAGTTCAAGTGAGTATCATTGCACCCGCATTTAATTTGAAAATTGATAAAGATTCACCCATTAAATTAATACTCTTGTCTTACGGTTATGTGGGTGAGGCTAGGAGTTCAGTTTTAGAAAGGTTAATGAAGTTGATGAAATGGTTCAAGCTGCTTTGATGATTCAGTACTCTGCTATAACTGGCTGACTTTTACTATAGTGCGGCAAAACTATAGTGAGGTCCACGTTATAATGACAGTGTTTGATTAGCAATGGTGTTGCTATATCCTTGTCTATAATTTAACAAAGCAGATAGCGCTATCTCTTTCTAGCTTTGCTCTGTTGCCAGATCGTCTTTAAACAATGTAGAATCAATTATAAATTAACAAAATATTTCATCTTAATTATGAAATTATATAAAAATATAATTTATTGCTTAGTAATATATAATTGATTATTTTAAACGAGAATTAACAGTTTATATTACATCAATAAACCGGTATCAGTTACCCTCAACAGAAGGCAATGACAGGACAGGGGCTCGGCAACGTTGTTCTCCTATCTTTCTCCACTTCCATTATAACGTGGAACTCACTATAGTTACACATGCCTGTCAATGCCCAGTCTAGATGTGGATAGAATGACAATTAGTTGACATTTTTTGACACTACTATTTTGAATTCTTAGGAACAACAATGATTATCTTGAAATTTTGGACGAAATAAACCAATTTTGGTTCTGGCATATAGTATTTATGATTGATTGATACGTATCTATATTACACTAAATTATTGGAAGTTAATTAATTGCGTATTAGGTGTTGAGCGGATTTTGAATTTTCAATTTGAAGCTTAGTTTTTACAAGCCGGACTCAGCAATGTCTCCCGGCTACGTCCTTTTTAGAGCAACCCAAATAATTCAAACTTTTTGTTGGTCTATGAGTGCATATTATGTATTATTGAATTGTTAATTACGGATGGAATTGTATCACCAAGTTACAAGAGGATGAAGTATATCGAAATAAATTGATAGTAGTAAATACTGAAATTCTATCAATGGTGTTAGACTCATAGAAATAGTACTATTTGTATATCTAGAGTGAAAAATACAGCTTTTTCTCCTGAGGCGAAGCCAAGGGCAACAATTCCCCTGAGGGAAAAAAGCATTTTTCACTCGTGATGTAAACAACATTTTTCACAACTCCAACTCTAAAAGATCAGTACTATTGTATAAAAACAGTTGAAAGAAAATTGGTAATACGTGGGAAAATGCATATTTATTAAGTGAGTCTCGACAAATGGGAGAAATAATGAAAAAACATTATTTTTGTTCCAATAGGATTGTCAATGGATGATAACAAATATTTCGTCTGGTAAATTTTAGTTATGCAGCAGCTTGTACATAACTGGCAAAGTGTCGCTTCTCTACTCTAGGTGTATAGTTAAAATAATCATCAATTACATTTTTGAAAGTTCATTATCTGGAAGAGAATGCAGCTCCAGTAAACTGTTCGTGATAGATGAGAACAATATAAGGTACCATTTTATCTGGTTTCTTCAGGGGGTTCACAAATTCCTATACCAACAATGTTAAAATTTCTAATATTCAGATACATTTTTCTCAACAACCAGTAAAGATATAGCTATATATTTTTTTGTTTTTTTCTCCTTTTATTTCTCTATTCTAAGACACAGGCATTTTCCAGTATTAAATGAAATATTTTTTTCAAAACATCCAAAACTTTAAATACTTTTTTAACAAAAAACTTATTTTAATAATATTCAGCATCAATATCTATCTATCTATATATATATATATATATATATATAATATATATATATATATATATATATATATATAAGCGAAATGGCTCTCACTCACTGACTGACTGACTCACTCACTCACTCACAGAACTAAAAATCTACTGGACCAAAAGCGTTCAAATTTGGTAGGTATGTTCAGTTGGCCCTTTAGAGGCGCACTAAGAAAGGATTTGGAAAGATTTCCAAAGATACGCCCAAAATCTGCGTTTTTTCCAGCTTTATCGAGAACAAATGAACAGAAAATGTTCAAATTAACTACAGAAGCTCAGCTGGGGTGTAATAATGTTGTGTTAGAAGGAATTAGCGGTTTTTTGCGTTTTCTCAGTTCTTTCATCAAGTGATAGACAGAAAATGTTAAAATTTGGTACAGAGGTTTAGCTGGGGTCTAAAAATTCTGTGATGAGGTGACTTTAATATTTCATCAAAGATATGCCCAAAATCAGCGTTTTTCTCAGCTTTTCTGCGTTTTCTCACTACTTTGACTTTCTGATGGAATGAAGCATGCTCAAATGGAAAGATGCAGGCAAGCGAAGCGAGCCCGCTGATACCATTTCTGGACGATCCAGTCGGGGGTCCAGGGGGCGTAGCTAGTTTTTCTATAATCCTGTGTTAAAATATAGATATCTCCAGTATGCAACAAATTACGTTGAGTTTGTTGAAATATCTCCAATGGTTGCTGAGAAAAATGTACCTCAGTGTAAAAAATAACATTTTGAGAAAAACGCATTTAAACTAATGGCGGTTCGCAAATTCCTATATCAACAATGTTAGAATTTCCAATATTCAGGTACATTTTTCTCAAAAACTAGTAAAGATATAGCTATGATTTTTTTTGTTTTATTCCCCTTCTATTTCTCTATTCTAAGACACACTCAGGCATTTTCCAGTATTACATAAAATAATTTTTCAAATATTTTTTTTTTCAAAAAATCCAAAACTTTAAATAATTTTTGATTGAAATAGTTTTTCAGTGCGGAGGTCTGAAAAATTAATTTTTATTCGTCAAAACAAAGCTCAAACAGCTGCATATTATATATCATTGTCATCAGAAAGACCGGGAGAAATCAAAAATGTAAAAAAACAGAAACCCAATTTTTTACTAAAAATTAATATGGCGAGCCCCCTACGACTCTCCTCCTTGTCGTCAGCTGTTGTTTTCTGTGTTATCGGTTGATAACTCCTTTAGTGAGTGGATATCGAAAAATTCGAGATGCTTCATTTTTCTTGAAGAAATTTTTTCCAGTCTCTATCCAGGTGAATTTGTGGTTGTTTTTCTTTGCGTCAGTCTTGTTTCATTGCAGAGTCTTAATCGAAGTGTTCTCATTTATGTAAATAGATCCATTATCAAGATTTTTATCATACAGAGTGGGTGAAAAGACCGAGAACGGCTTAATATCTCATACAAAAAGTTAATTTGACGGTGAGTGTGATTGTGGATCCTACTCAAATTGAAAAAACTTTTCTTTACAATGACTTTGAAAATCTGGTCCGCCATATTGAATTCAACTTCATTTTTTTGAATAGGAAAGTGGTCATGTGATACATGATTTCAATATGGAATTTCAAGTAAAAATGAATGGCGAAAACCGCACATCGATATCTCAAACCGTTTAGATGATATTCAAATTATTAATCAATACCACTCATGTATTTCATTTCTGATTTGCATGGTTATGATTGATAATGTGGATATCTTCTGAACGGTTTGCGATATCGATGTGCGGTTTTCGCCATTCATTTTTCCTTGAAATTCCGTATCGAAATCATATATCGCATGACCACCTTCCTATTTAAAAAAATAAAGTTGCATTCAATATGGCGCATCCAAGATGGCAGCCCAGATTTTTAAAGTCATTATAAAGTAGTTTTTTCAATTTGAGTAGGATCCCCAATCACACCCACCGTCAAATTATCTTTGTGTATGAGATATCAAGCCGTTCTCGGACTTTTCACCACTCTGTATATGTGTGGTGCGTAGTCCCTTGAAGACATGGGGGTCATTTTGTCTGATTTCCTCCTAATATGCCTCATAGTCTATAATCCAATTATCATCCCTGGTCTTCCTTGACCAGGATAATGAATAATAATGAATAATACTGAGGGTGATGCCCATATAAGCTCTTAGACTTGTGCGCCAGTTATGAGTGAGAGGGATGATGATGAGAGATAACGACTACTATTTAGGGACCGACAGCTTATTGTCTCCTTCGAAAGAGTGGGAGACCGTATCTATGTGATTGTGCTGTGGTCAAAAACTTTTGCCCCGGTCGAGATTCGAACTCGGGTTCTATTGATTATTATCAGACCGGCACGTTATCGTGGCTCCAAACGAGCCACCCATCTATTCATCCAATACTGATAGTTTTAGGTGAATCTCACTTTAGGGCGCTAGCGCCACCTAGTAGCGAAAGCGATAAGCTTCATCAACACAAATTCATCAGAATTGAAAACGGTGGTTTTTGGTAATTTTTTTATTCAATTAGATACCTATCAGTATTTTGTTCGATAAATATGTTGATGAAGTAATGGGCCTACTTAGTGAAATGATTAAATGTGAATAAATATTGCGTTAAGTGGTTTTAATTTGACAATTATTTACTAACTCTCGCAAGAGTCTGTTAAAAGTCGTGGAATATAGTCTGTCATAATGGCATTAACAACAGAAATCCTGTCCAGAGTTGACTGCCGTCAACCTGATGTTATGACTCTATTTTGATTGGCAGGAATTGTGCACATTCCTGCCTTAATCGTCTAATTTTATTCTCTTCATTTTATTTTTTTAATCCAACCGACAATTTTCGGTGAATCTCACTTTCAAACGATAGCGCCACCTAGTAGCGAAAGTGATAACCTTCATCATCACAAATTCATCAAAATTGAAAACTGTGGATTTTTGGTAATTTTTTATTCAATTAGATACCTATCAGTGCTTTGTTTGATAAATATGTTGATGGTGAAGAATTTCTCTTATTTTATTATTATATGTTAACTTACCTTGCCCTTATTACCTGCCATAAGGAAAGTATTGCTTTCCAAAAAATTAAGGTACCCTAAATTACAAGTTTTCTATACTTTACAAGGTCCCCTGAGTCCCGAGAACATGATTTTTTGGGTGTTGGTCTGTGTGTGTATGTGTTTATGTTTGTGAACACGATAACTCCATTCCTAATCAACTGATTGACTTGTAATTTTAGACTTAAGGTCCTTATGCCATGAGGATCCGACAATAAGAAATACAATAGAATTCAATTCAAAATGGCGAAAAAAATTGCCGGATAATATTACTGAAAACCATGTTTTTCACGGTTTTCTCGAAAACAGTTCTAACGATTTTCTTCAAATTTATACCATGGATAGCTATTTATAAGTCCTATCAATTGACATGAGTCTTATTTCTGGGAAAATTGCAGGAGCTCCGTAATATTCTTGAGAAAAATGGCGGATAGTTACTAAAAAAACATGTTTTTCATGATTTTTTCAAAGTTTCATAGCCTGTCTGGTTATTTATCAGCTCTATCAACTGGCATGAGTCTCCTTTTGGGAAACTAATGGGGGTCCACACCATCCTTGAGAAATGGACTTTGTAACCTCCTTCTCGTGCATGAGGTAGGTAGAGCAGTTCATAAAAAGAACACATAGTCGAGATATTTCATCTGTGAAACAGCTGTTTTGACGACTTTTAAAAAAATCATCGAATTTCACAATTTACACAAAGGAAAAAGTACTCTGAAAACAACTATACACATATACAGAAGTCTAATCGTAGTTTCAAATATGTTGCCGCCAATCGTCATTATGTTTTTCCCCTAAATTATTCTCGTTTAAGAATGGGGCTTACAGTTCAATGAGCAAGGAAAGTTGTGTGAGAGTACCACAACAGATTTTTTATATCAATAATAATGAATGTCAGTGTCCACTGTCCATTGTCCAAACTCCAATGTATGTATGTTTATTACACATAACTCTGTATACAACTACATCCTGCAATTACCATTATAGACCTTGCTCCAGTGAAGTGGGTATTTTTCAGGAAACAGCCCTAAAATTTTCTCTTCTCGTTTCTATACAGTATTTTGAGGCACCGAATTCGAATCTGAAACATGCTGACACGCCAGAGGGCGACCCTCACCCCTAAAAACCCCTAAATTTAGGAATGTTTTCCCATTTTATTTCGAAAACTCTCGGTTTTTCAAGAAAAAGCACTCTACATGATAATTGTACACAATTAAATCTATATAAATAAAAATCGAGCCTCTAATTTTGACATTCAATAACTTTTTTTTGTGTGCACCGAATTTGATGATTTTTTTAGTTGTGTTCGTTATGTTCAGGACCAGGTTTATGGCCTATCAAATTCATAATCCGACTTCAGGACTCTCCCCTACGGTCCTTCAAATTTTACATGTAATCCTTATGAGAGAAGATTTGTGAGCTGGCCACACACAGAAATATAAATCAGCTGTTATAATCATTGCGTCATCCAACAGCCGTCGGTAGATCTGTTTTCAATATTTTCTCTCTCCTGATTCACAAAATTTAAATTCTTAATAATGCGGCGGTACGAACGTCGTACAAACTTGGGTCGTAGAACTCGAAATGCTGTGAATTTAGAATATGCACGGGAAAATCAGCAGCAAGGAGATATACCATCCAATTCTCAGCAAGCTACATTCAAATATAACTAAAAATACAAACTGCTGTACAACTAACTAAGCACATAGGAAGTACGTATTGAGATATAAATATGTAAATACTGATTATTGGATAATTTTCATAAAAAAATATAGTGCATCAGATTAAGCTAAGGCTAAGAACACCTTTGGAGGGGCGGCTTGGTGATACAAAGTGCTGATCTTATAGAGATTGCCTTATCACAGCGTTCCACGCCATGCCCGATTCAGTGTGTGAGAGTTATTCCATTCAAACCAATAAGCAAGAACCATCTGGATGCAAAATGCCGCATCGCGACTCCTCAGGTGTCGATCCGTGTGCTAAAGTTTGTCATGAGATGCATTAACTATTTGGTGGTACAAAGTTCGACGGGCCAGCTAGTTTCAAATAATTTTTGAGTGGTCTCGCATGATTCTACGATTTCTCGTTCTGGAGCTACAAATTTTCAAAAAGGGGTATTTTTCAAGGTTTTTGAAAAGAAAATCACTACTTTAACTCTCTATACAACATGTATTATTATGAAGTATTGATGGAAAATCACATATATTATGTGAAAGTATTAGTTTTGAGCAAGATTCTACAGAAAATTTTGTTATTCAGTATTGTGGGGAGGGGGTACAAGTCAAAATAGAAAACCATGTCCTACAGTCGAAATAGAAACTTTTCATTGTAGTAGCTTTTCAAGACCTTCCCAACCAATCAAATCAATATTTTGGATCATATTTCCATACAAGGGTTGTGTTCTATTAGAATTACATGTTGGATGTATATAATTTTAGGATTTCCTAGTGGGTAGTCGCTTATAAGGACACCTTTCAAAATTCGGAGTTTGAACCAACAGCTGATCTATCTCAGTTAGAGACGTAGCTTTGTTCCAATCAATTTGAACAGTATATTATCTCTCCTCCAAACTTTTTTTCTAAATCTGGTGTCAAATTTGCACTCTAAAAATTCATTCTTGTTGAACGTGAACTTGAAATAAGTCACAAGAATGCCATTAAAATTTAAATTTCAATTAACTCCTCACACTTTTTGACCGATGTGACAATTGGTTAGCTAGTGGCTTTGAAACTTGTAAAATATGATCTGTGAAAGTAATTAGTAAATGATAATCTGTGCATTGTTCACACTTTGAGTCTGTAGATGTTTGTAAGAAAAATTATCGCACAAAGATTTGCCCCATGATATACTTGCTAAGTGACGGAATTTTATTTTTATAACGTGAGCTAAGATGGATGTTAATTATTGTGTGTTTAAACTTCCAACGAGTGCAAATTTAAGTACATCTCTCAGTAATTCTTTTATTAATATGAAACAGTCACTACAGAGTTTCATATTTCAGGAAATTATCATTCTAATTCTATAAAATTTAGTATCTGACAATATGGATACGTAAAATATTCGTCACAATGAGTAATGAGCATGAGATGTGCCACAAACTACTTTATAACAACTTCTTAACTGAATCTACCAACATCTTATACTATTCATACCTCATCTATTTCAAGCAGAATTTTCTATATTTTAAAATTTTCGTGTTCTTCTTCTTCCAGCTCAATCGTTTGATTGGTTGGCAGCCTTCCATCTAAATCTGTCCATTGCTACTCTCTTCCATTGTTCATAGCTCATATTTTCGTGTTAACAAACCAAAAAATCTCCATCCCCATAGTAAGGTCCATGTTATAATGGCAGTGTTTGATTAGCAATGGTATTATTGCTATCCTTGTGGATAGAACTATCTCTTCCTGGATTTGCATTGTTGCCAGATCGTCTTTTAACAATGTAGAATTAATAATTAGTTAACAATATATTCCATCTCAACTATGGAAATTCATGAAATTATTGAAAAATATAATTTCTTGTTTAATAAAATATAATTTATTATTTTAAACGAGAATGAACCGTTAATAATATTCTCTCTCTCTCTCTCTCTCTCTCGCGGCCGCGGCCGCGCTGAGTGTCGGCGATTCCCTCAAGCGGGCATTCTCTCCTTTCCCGGATCGACTTAAGATCGCTCATGTTAATGCGCAATCCCTTCTCTGTCATATAGATGAATTTAGGCACACTTTCGAGGGCAAAGATTGTGACATCATTCTTGTATCCGAGACCTGGCTAAAACCGACAATCCCTAATCGACTTGTTGCACTCGAGGATTATGTGCTCATTCGGAATGACCGGCTACACAAGAATGGGGGAGGGGTTGCCGCGTTTGTCAAGCGTTCTCTGCTGCCTGTTCATAAGTTTTCCTCTGATACCTCCCGTGCAGCTAGACCTGAATACATGTTTATTGAGGTTAAGTGTAACGGAGTTAAAATGTTAATAGCAGTTTGCTACAGGCCGCCTCATATTGGGTATATGTCAGAATTTGAGGAAGCACTACTTGAGCTGATGGTGCCCTATGAACATGTGGCTATCATGGGTGACTTCAATACTGACTTACTTGGACCTGATACTCATGACAAAATACAACTGACCACTATGTTTTTTGCGAATGGTATGACCTTGCTGCCTCTCCAAGCTACGCACCATACATCCACTTCGGACACATTGCTTGATCTTATTGCAGTTGCCGATGTGAGAGCAGCTGTGTGCCATGGGCAGTTCCCCTTTCCAGGCCTCTCTGCACATGATATGATATTCCTAGTTTATAATATTAAGAGGCCTAAACCTAAACCAAAAATAATCACTTATAGAGATTATAAGAATATAAACTACCACAATTTGTTCAATGATGCAATTAACCTTGACTGGTTACAGATATTCCAAACTAACAATGTTAATGTTATGTTGGACATTCTTAACCACAATATAGTTTCTCTTTTTGAAAAACATGTTCCTTTAAAAAATCGCAGAGTAACCAGAGATCCTGCTCCATGGCTCACAGATGAGATACGCCAGCTAATGAGGGATCGAGATTATTGGTGCAAAATTGCAAGAGCTTCAAAAAGCCCCAATGATTTCAATCATTATAAGCGTTTGAGGAACTCTTGCAAGCAAACAATTAGAAATGCGAAAGCTACATTCTATCGTAACTTGATCTCCTCAAAGCGATCATCAACTTCATCTCTTTGGCGTGCTCTGAGGGAGATTGGGGCTGGCAAGGAGAGGCAGGTACCGACTGTAGCTCACTCGCTGGATGATCTCAATGGCTTCTTCACTGACATCCCTGTGGGTTTGGACCAAGCTCGTGTTCACTTTGACTCTCTGCCTGATTTTCATCCCAATGAGGACTTCTACTTCTCCAATGTCACGGAGCAAGAGGTCTTCTTGGCTGTTCATCGAGTGAAGAGTAATGCTGTTGGTGCAGACGGTATCCCGATTAAGTTCATCAAAATTATCCTTCCTTTTATCCTCCCATTTCTCACCCATTTGATCAATACCTCACTTTTAACGTCTGTTTTTCCTAATGACTGGAAGCTATCTATAGTGATTCCCTTGAACAAGATCCCTAACCTTCTCTCTCCATCCGATTACAGGCCTATAAGCTTATTGTCCGTTTTGTCCAAGGTTCTGGAAATTATCGTTCACTCCCAATTAAGCTTATTTATCCATGGTTCTGGATTGATTGGTGACTTTCAATCGGGGTTCCGTAGTGGTCATAGCACCACCTCTGCACTCCTGAGAGTCACTGATGACATCCGAAGGGCGATGGATGGTAGAGAGCTAACAGTTCTAGTCCTAATAGATTTTAGTAAGGCATTCGATAGCATTTTCCATCCCTTTTTACTCTATAAACTCAGAAACTTAGGTTTTTCCAACTCCACTGTGGCATGGGTGAGGTCCTATCTTCAGGGTCGGTGTCAGTGTGTGAGAGTCGGGGATGCCTCTTCACGGTGGCGTGAAGTGAACAGAGGAGTTCCTCAGGGTTCGGTACTGGGTCCTCTGCTGTTCAGCATCTACATAAATGACGTGACAAGCACTCTACTCACGACCAGACATCACCTGTATGCCGACGACTTGCAAGTATACCGGCACTGCAAGAAAAATGACTTCGACGTCACAGTTGATGAAGTCAATGCTGACTTGACTCGTTTGGTACGATGGACTGAGAATAATGGACTGAAAATTAACGAAACTAAATCAAAATCAATAGTCATAGGTTATTCAAGACTTTTAAACACAATGACATAACTAACGGACCATTTATAAAATTGAATAACATACAATTGCAATACAGTTCTGACGTGAAAAATCTAGGACTTACAATGACAAGGACTCTTGACTGGACCAGCCACGTGACTCAGACTTGTAACAGGGTCATTGGGGGGATTATGACATTGAAACGGATCTCTGACTTCATTCCCTTTTCAACGAAGGTTATGTTGGTCAAGACTCTGATCTTCCCGATCTTCAACTACTGTGACATTGTGACTCTTGACATGACAGTTCAACTTCTGCAGAGGATGCAGCGTGCACATAATTACTGTGTTCGCTTTATCTTTAACCTGAGACGTGACGACCATGTAACTGAATACTTTAACAGACTTGAACTTATGAAGCTGCGTGAGAGTAGATCACATCATGCTTTGTGCTTCCTCTATAAGATATTGAAAACTAAAACCCCTAAGTATCTGGCAGTAGAGTACCGTTACTTGGGTGACTTTGGTCGTGGAGGAACGCGGCATGGATCCCATCTGCTGGCTGTCCCAACACATAGGACTGTTATGTACAACAAGTCGTTCCTTGTGACAGCCTGTAGTTTGTGGAATTCTCTGCCTGCTGAGCTAAGGCTTGTTGAGGGACATCGTCGGTTCGGTGCGGCTGTCTTGCGGTGGATCAGAGGTGGTGGACTCGGCTGGAATGTTCACTAAATCTCAACGTGTGTGTTAGTGTGTGTGTGTGTGTGTGTGTGGTGTGTGTGTGTGTGTGTGGTGTGTGTGTGTGTGTGTGTGTGTGTGTGTGTGGTGTGTGTGTGTGTGTGTGTGTGTGTGTGTGTCCTTTCTTCCTTCTTTAATTTATTCCTCTCTTTCTTCTTTTTTCTTCTATCGAAATGATCTATGGATTTTGAACAGACGTTTCTTCCGTTTTCACTTTTCAGTTTTCTCTTTTTCTCATTGTATTATTTTCACTGATTCAAATTAGAAAGAAATTTTGTTTTTTTTTCTTTCTTTCATTCGCTATTTGAAAATTTTATTATTTTGTAAATTGTTTTATTTTATCTTATAATCTATGTTGTATAGTGTTTTAGTTTTACTTAGAATTGTATTAGAGGGTTAAGTGTAAGAGAGGGCCGGCTGCGCCCTAACTTCGCCCTCCTAGGTTTTTAATAAAGGCAGCTAATCAATCAATCAATCAATCTCTCTCTCTCTCTCTCTATATATATATATATATATATATATATAAAAGCGAAATGGCACTCACTCACTCATCCAAAATCTGCGTTTTTCCAGCCTTTTTCTCAGCTTTATCGAGAACAAATGAACAGAAATTGTTCAAATCTAGTACAGAAGCTAAGCAGGGTGTAATAATGTTGTGTTAGAAGGAATTCGCAATAACGTCAAAGATACGCCCAAAATCAGCGTTTTTCCTACGTTTATTTGCTTTTTCTCAGATTTATCGAGAACAAATGAACAGAAAATGTTCAAATCCAGTACAGAAGCTAAGCAGGGTGTAATAATGTTGTGTTAGAAGGAATTTCATTCCCTGAACTCATTTTTGGACAATCCAGTTGGGGGCTCCGCCCCCTTGCTAGACGGATATGGCGAGCGAAGCGAGCCTGACGGCTAGTACATCAATAAACCTGTATCAGCTACCGTTTAAGAAGGCATTGACAAGACAGAGGATCGGCAATGTTTTCCTCCTATCTTTCTCCACTGCCATTACAAAGTGGACCTTACTATTAATATGTTTCAGTCAAATCAAGTGGTGCTAATCAAATTGAATTATTGCTATGCCTCTGAATTCCACCCAACTACGATCTATACTCATGCATGCTGGGCTACTATATCGTCATCAAATAATAAAACGGAGCGATCCGTGGTCTAGTGGATAGAGTGCTTGCGTACCAGCATAGAGTCCCGGGTTCAAACCCTCTCATTTCCAATTTTTTTTAACCAGATCACTCCCGTGTTATCGGATGGGCAAGTTAAACTGTCGGTCCCGGCTGAAGTATGACAGTCGTAAGGCCCATTGACGGCTTATTGCCAAAATTACAAATACATATTTGTACAATATCAATTACAAGAGTACCTATACAATACAAATAGACATTGATTTTAACTTGAGTATAACAACATTATCAATGTAATATTTGGCACTGCCAACATAACAAACCTTGTGTGCTGGCAGTGAGTTGCAGATTGCAGTTCACTTATTCTGCTTCAAGTACTTCATATACAATTCAAATTTGATAATGTTAAAGAAAGTATTACAGTAATTTACAAAAATCGCAAAAGCTTGGAAAAAAACAAAACTTAAGAATACTACATATTATATGATAAAGTGATATCCAATATTAATTATTGTGAAGTCTTGAGGCTATCATGACAGTTAATCTTTCAAAAAGAGAAAATAAATACAATGAAACTAAACTCCTGCAAGATGACATGGGACAATTACATACCTGGTTTAAGAACCTGAAACTGAAAAACCATCGTTACAGTTTCTAGAAACAATGCTTATGTTGGGTACTATACTATACTTCATACAACTATTTTGAAGAATATATTCTGCTCAATCCGATATTCTATACTTTTAAGTAAATTACGTGAGATAAATTGTATATTCAGGCGATGGGACCTTCCCGCAAGGGACTCCCCACCAACAAAAGCCATATGAGTTTACTTTTACTGTTCTCAAATACTATTACTCGTATAATCCTATTATACTCGAATGTTTTCGTGGGTTTGGCAAGTGTTCGCTTATATTCCAGTACATTCTTTCTTGACATTTTCATCAGCTAGAAAATGTAATCAATAATTATTTCCTGAGAAATATTTTCACGGCTGGCAAGTGTTCGCTTACATTCCAGTGCATTCTATCTTCAAAATCTTCATCTGATGGAAAATGTAGTCAACAATTATTATTTCCTGAAATTTTTTCACAGCTGGCAAGTGTTCGTTTACATTCCAGTACATTCTTTCTTGAAATTTTCATCTGATGGAAAATGTAGTCAACTATTATTATTTCCTGCAATTTTTTCACAGCTGGCAAGTGTTAGCTTACATTCCAGTACATTCTTTCTTGAAATTTTCATCTGCTGGAAAATATAATCAACAATATTTCCTCAGAAATATTTTCACGGCTGGCAAGTGTTCGTTTACAATCCAGTGCATTCTTTCTTGAAATTTACATCAGCTAGGAAATGTAATCAATAATTATTTCCTGAGAAATATTTTCACGGCTGGCAAGTGTTAGCTTACATTCCAGTGCATTCTTTTTTCAAAATTTTCATCTGATGGAAAATGTAGTCAACAATTATTATTTCCTGATTTTTTTTCACAGCTGGCAAGTAGTGTTCGTTTACATTCCAGTGCATTCTTTCTTGAAATTTACATCAGCTAGGAAATGTAATCAATAATTATTTCCTGAGAAATATTTTCACGGCTGGCAAGTGTTCGCTTACATTCCAGTGCATTCTTTCTTCAAAATTTTCATCTGATGCAAAATGTAGTCATCAATTATTATTTCCTGAAATTTTTTCACAGCTGGCAAGTGTTCGTTTACATTCCAGTGCATTCTTTCTTGAAATTTTCATCTTCTGGAAAATATAATAAACAATATTTCCTGAGAAATGTTTTCACGGGTTTGGCAAGTGTTCGTTTACATTCCAGTACATTCTTTCTTCAAAATTTTCATCTGCTGGAAAATATAATCAACAATATTTCCTGAGAAATGTTTTCACGGGTTTGGCAAGTGTTCACTCACATACCAGTACATTCTTTCTGGGATTTTTTATCCGTTGAAGAATGAAATCAACGCGCTAGGGGCTGGTTGGGCTGTCAGTAGGACTTGAGTTGTTAACAGCCACTACTTGTCAGCTGGTGTTGCCTAATTGAATTACTAATCCTGAAGTAAGCCTCGTATCAGACAGGGACGAGCACGCTTCAAGCTATTCGTAGCGAAACTTCGAAAGCCGATACCGAATCCATTAATGTACGATATAATCTAATAACGTGTCTGGCCTGATACGGATCAAATACGCTACTGTTAAGCTGCTCACTCTATGTCCAGTATATTTCGACGAATTTCTTTCTTTCCTCATTGATTTCTCGTGATCGTTTCAAGTGGCATTTGTGTACTTCACCTCATGCTCGCAAGAAGTGTTGCCTAAAGCTGCGTACAGAACACCACGCACCACGAACACGCGCAATTCACTTTTCATCAGCTGATTATAACTCTGTTGTAGTTCAGACACTGTGTTACTTGTAAATATTTGAAAAAAAATACTTTTTTGGAGTATTGAGGAATGTATTTCACTCCTGAAGAGGAGCTTCATCAGCCTGACACCAGGAGCGCTTGCTCTTATGGGTTGGACTGTGTGGCCAAAATGTGAGAAATGATTACATTTGATTTGAATTGAAGTTGATCATTTAATAAGTTGGATTTGTCATAGTGGAGGTGTTTAAAAATTTCGTATTGTTCTAGTGTGTTGAGTCTCTGGCTTTTTTGAAGAATGTGTAGGATTTCGATATCTGTTTGTATGTTTTTGTGATTATATCTGTATTTGTACAGAACAGTATGATACAGATATAATAAATGAAGCATCAGATGATGAAAAGTGAATTGCGCGTGTTTGTGGCGTTCAAGTATGTACGCACCGTAAGAGCAATCGTTGGTTGTTAGTGATTGTTTTAAGAAGCATTTGTATTTCAAATAGTAGAAATATTTTTTTTCTCATAGGTAGGGATGTCAATCCCGGGCTCCCGGGATCCCGGACCATTTTTGATACCTAATAACCCCGGGATTTTTCAGCGTCAATCCCGGGATTTTCGGGATTAGAAAACCTAAAATTGTGAATCGTATTTTTCCAAAAACAATTCAATAAAGAATTTATTTACGGTGATGAATATGAGTTTTGCATAACTGATTTATTGTTCTAAATGTTTGACTAATCTATTCTACAGGAGGCTGTTCCTGTAGCATAGTTCCAGTTGCATATAGGTGGCTGAATAGAATTCACATTATCGGTTCGCATCATTTGCAGAATGGTTGTTTTGAAGATTATGCCTAAGGAGATTATGCCTCCACATACGTTTGTTTCTGTTTGCACAACACCACAATTATCAGTCTAGATGGCGGAATATTTGCAATAGTGCTGATGTCATCCCCTTGAAATGCACTCAGGGCTTTGAAAAGACTTCAGAATCAGAAATTAACAAGCACCATTCATCCACTCTCTTTCTAATTACAGTATCCCTCTTCTCTTCTCTTTCTCTATCATAAGTAGAATACCTAGTTGAAGTAAATATAGTTGGTCTACGAAATTTCATTCAGTAGTGTTCAGCTTTTGAAAAAAGTTACTTCTAATCTTTGAAAAAATCTGCAAGTTTCTAATGAGAACATTTATAGAAATATAATGTCTAATTTTAATATTATTCCTAGGTATTTTTCCATTTCCATAGTATCCTCTCCCTCTATAATGAGCCCTTTTTCATCTCCAAACACTGTTACTGAACATGTAATTGAGGAGGAACAATTGGTTGAAAATGTATGAAACTGATTTTTCCCAATACCGGGATTGGAAATCAGTCCCGGGATTGACATCCCGACTCGAAGGTGATCAAATGCTGGAATGCTGCATTCATTATTATTTGTTCCTTCCAGATTTCCTAAATCACTCTTCAGAAACATTTTTGAAAGTCGTTTATATGCATAAAATTCTTGCACATGAATCATTCCAAGTGCGGAATTTTTGCATGCTCATGCTTAAAAATATAATGAATCTCGATGTCCAAATTCTTTTCTCTCTTGCTAAGGGTGATGACCACATAAGCTCTGGGTTTGTTCGTAAGTGAAAACTTCAAAACTTCTTGTTAAGGCTAGGCCAATTAATCAATTCTAACGTAACCAGGACTATGAACGTTCTTAAATGCCACCGTGAAAGTATTGTCGAAGTCCTTCAAATCGCTTTAAATCTCCATCGATACTAGTATCTACGAATAATCGACTAGTAGTATTTAAATATTATCTTAGGGAAAAGATATCATAAGTAGATATCCCATGGTATAGGGCGTTTATGTCGCAACTTTCACTGTTATCCCAAGCCGATAGTTCACGTAGTTCTTTCCCATGCAGCTGTGTGACGCTGGTAGTCTCTCAAATTGTGCCGTTCATACACTCTCACCCCAACAAAACAGTAAAAATTGACAATAATCGATAGTAATCGGCTTGAAATAACAGTAAAAGTTGCGACATAAATTCCCTATACCATGGGATATCTACTTACGCTATTGTTTCTCTATGATATTATCTAGTCCTTCAAGATTTTCAAAAAATTGTATTATTCGATTGAATCGTTCATGGATACGACCCTGAATATTATTGTCGAATTGTGCTCATGTCCTTCAAATCACCCAACATCTTCATCAATAGAGTAACCCAGTATTAAAATACTACTAGTCCTTCAAGCTTTTTAAAAATTTGTATTATTTGATTGAATCATCTATAAATAATACGTCCTCTAAAGTCTTGTCAAATTGTGCTAAAGTCCTCCAAACCGCTTGAAATCTTCAACAATTAAGCATATCTAATACTAGTACCATAGAATTCAAATATCTTTACTCCTTCGTATTTCTCAAATTGTTTTATTTGATTGAAATTTGATGAATAAGGATTTGATATTTTGTTTATTTCAATTGGTTGATCTCCTTATTTTCCATTCTTCAATAATTTTTCATACAATTTGATAGTTTTTTTCTATAAATTCGACACTCAGAGTCCTATCAAATCATAGAAAAAGTCCCTTGAATTGCCTCAAATCGCCATCACTAAATTATCCTCGTATACTGGAAGTATTCGAATATTTGTGTTTACCAAACTGTTTTATTGGATTGGAAATTGATGAATAGATCCTTGATCTATTATTAATTTCAATAAGTTGATCTCCTTATTGACCGAGCGAAGTGAGGTCTAAGATTCAAGTCGACGGCTTGGCATTTCTCTTAATGTTTAAATGTTGCGCATTTACGGCGGAACGCGGTAATAGATTTTCGCGAAATTTGACAGGTATGTTCCTTTTTAAATTGCGCGTCGACGTATATACAAGGTTTTTTTGGAAATTTTGCATTTCAAGGATAATATAGAAGGAAAAAGGAGCCTCCTCCATACGCCAATATTAGAGTAAAAATCAGACTCATCATAAATCAGCTGACAAGTGATTACACAGATGTGTGGAGAAGCCTGTATTGCTGTATTTCCATGAGGTCTATAGTTTCAATCAGGTACTTGTGGATGAGAATACTGCGTGAGGTCTACTGTTCACAGAACTACTAGTTTACTTATTCTTCAATTCTTCATTAGTTTTCCCCTACAATGTGATAGTTCTTTCATGCAAATCATTCAGTTATTATGGGGCAATGATTGTGTCCGTGTAGGAGAAACCGATGACGAGTATAATGCTCCCAACCTTATTTCAAATGTTCAATCAGATAAGTATGTTCGCTGCCATCACACGTATTCGGTTGGGCTCTGTTATGCACTGCACACATTTTCAGACGTGGTGCATCTAAGTTTGGCACTTACCAATGTTCCAATTTCACTAGAATACGCTACTCTACTCGAATGGCAATTTCGTTGATGGAGAAGACGAGTCAACAAAGTGAAGTGAGAGAGTGACTGTCTAATAATGCGGGACAACGGATTTCGTTCTCGTTTTCGTTTCGTTGTGATTGACATGCACATCATGTCTCCGTCGTCATTTTTATGACTGCTGTAAAAAAGAACAGAAAATAAAATAAAAACCGGTACTCGAATCCTTGAGTGTGAGCACTGGAGAAATCTGAATTGAGCCGAAACGAACGACAAGCTGTGAGATGATGACCTGAAAACCGTCAATAAAACGTTTCGGAAGGACGTTAATGTTTATCTCCTGTTTAAAAACAGCTGAAGAAGGAGTGACCTCACAGGTGCAGGGACTGGATTCTGCTGTAATCATATTAAACGTTGTGTCTGCTGACGAATAGTAAGGAAAACCTGAGTCTAGACCCTACTAGATCACTTTAAACTATCAGTATCCCCAGTAAATAACACCAATAATCCCTCATTCAACCAATACTGTCATCAAAGAAAATCTTACTAAAGCGTAACCCCTTCAAAGTGACCTAATCTCTTCCAAATAACACCAGTGTTTCCTATATCCAACTTATACTGACATATTGAAATGAATTACACTACAGTTCTGATCTAGCTTCCATCATAACTGACATATTGAAATGAATTACACTACAGTTTTGATCTAGCTTCCAACATAGAATAGACACATTTGGCCCCCAGCTAAATTATGGATCCTATTTCAGAAAGAGGTGTGTACTTGCTTACCACTCTTGCTAGAAACAGTTATTAGAAATAACCAGATTCATAGTTGAGAGACAGGCAATCTACTAGGAAAGCTAGATTTATAGTTTGGTAGGTTAGTTGTTGTTTGAATGTCTATTTTCTATTTAATGAGTTTTTATGGGAGGTGGTCCAACTAGGTGATAATGCTGTTAGTGGTCTAGAAGAGTATACTGCAGTGTGCATGTTGTGTTTTGAGAACAGACATTGGTTTCTTGCTCTTTTCAACTTCTTTCAACTGAAGTTCGTTGAGTCTAATTTAGTTTCTTTCCAAAGCGTATTACATACTGCACATACTATTTACACCTGCTCTAGAACATGGGTTTCCTATAGTTGAGTAGGCTAATTTCCGAAAAAAATGCAATTTATTTATATTTGTAGTAAATTTCATATATTGTATTTTTGAATATTATGTACATTTTATTGATTAGATTGTTTATTTGTATATTAATGGAAATGAAATTTATTTGTATTGTATTGTATACTATAGTGATGTCCACGTTATAATGGCAGTGGAGAAAGATATCAGAACAACGTTGCCGATCCTCTGTCTTGTCAATGCCTTCTATAGACGGTACCTGATACAGGTGATGTAATATTAACTGTTAATTCTCGTTTAAAATAATCAATTATATTCTATTAAGCAAGAGATTATATTTCCAATAATTTCATAATGAATTTTCATAATTAAGATGTTCATTAATTTATTAATTCTACATTGTTAGAAGACGATCTGGCAACAGAGCAAAGTGAGAAAGAGTTAGCGCTATCTGCATTTTTGAATAATAGACAAGGATAGCAATACCATTACCAATCAAACACTGCCATTATAGCATGGGCCACACGATAAAAAATTTATGTTACTTTGACCCCGCATCATAATATTCCATCGAAACACTGTCTATATCACTGAAACTTCATCATTAGCTCATTCATGAATGGAATGATAATTAAAATATGAGTAATTTTCAATTCCGGGTAGTAATCTACTCATAATTGTTTCAACAATCTGATCTTCTTAATCATAATCATCACATAAGTTTATTTTTTTATTTGTTAAAATAAAAATGTGACTTTAGTATGCAATGGGTGTTGCAAGACCTGGTAATACATTGTAATTTGTACCTTGTGATAAAGCATGAATGAAGAGTCAATAAATCTAAAACAGTGGCTTGATCCTGGGTTACCCGAGACATAGACTGGCCATCTCAAAAAATGATCATATTAGGATAGGTTAATATATTCAACTAACTCCCCTTGAATCTAAGAACATTTCTCAGATTTTCCTGAAATGATTGTAAAACTAAATTGAATTTTAAATAACTAAATAACGAGCTCCCTATTTCAGTGAAGAGTGCATTGGAAAGATTCAATGAGAACTAATTTGCCTTTTTTTATGTTGTATATTTTGATAAATTTCCAATATATTTTTTCATTTTGCAATTTATCCTTGTTGGTTTTTATTGCAACATGTATGACGCTTCCAATGTTGTCAAGTGCATAGCTTATTGAATAAAGTATATTTGATTTGATTCAATGTATTAACTTTGTTAAAATCAATGTAAGAGTCATGAAAGATCATTGATCAGATCTTTTAAGTTCATTTATTGGTTTTTTCTCAACCTTCCGGTAGTCGCGCCCTACTCAATCACAGTCGCGTGTTGTATTTTATACAACATCCAATTTTCCAAGTGTTATATACTCTGTTTATTGTCAAAACATATCGTATAATCGTATAATTAATTTTTCCATCTTCTTGGATTATTTATTAACATTTGGTTGATTACCATTTCATAGCCCAATAAGGTACATCAAACAAAGCCATCAATTATGTGTTATTGGTTCGTTGACAGTCCCCGTATACAGTCTTTCCCTATTCATCCATCTATTAATTTTATTCCCTATTAATTTTTCCATTTTCTTGGATTATTCATTAACATTTGATTGATTATCATTTCATAGCCCAATAAGGTACATCAAACAAAGCCATCAATTATGTGTTATTGGTTCGTTGACAGTCCCCGTATACAGTCTTACCCTATCTTATGCAAAGTGAGACTTATGCACTGTCGCGACTAAATGGCACCTAAAGACTGAACCATTGCTCGGTTGATACTGCAACTTAGTGGAGTGATGAGGGAAAGTTTTGGAATGCATAGGTGGCTCATTCACTGACACCACCCCATTCAATAGTTTTGTGCAACAAAAAAACTGACACTGTTGTACTTTTCACAACAGCGCGACTGCCGGAAGGTTAAAGAAATAATTTTGAAGGGCCAAAAAATCAAACTTAATTCTAAAAGCACAGCTGACAAGAAGAATCTTCCTTGAGAAAAGACAGTAGGTAGATAAGAGATGCTATTTTATTGAAAGAAAACCCGCTTGAGGGATCGGAATGACAAGGACAATTGATATGGAAATAATGGAGTGTATATTGTGGAGTGATGTTTAAAGCCTTGTAATCCTGGGGATTACCTCATTCAACAGCAAAAAAACTGACACTTTTGTACTTTTTACAACAGCGCGACTGCCAGAAGGTCAATGATAGAGTATTGGACAACTAATCGAATATTACATAAATGACAGGATCACGTAATAAGGTAACATCAGAGGACCATTTGAGAAATGGCCAATTGTTCATCTTAAAAATTATACTCATATCAATTCAGATCAACCCAAACTTGTTGATGGTTCTTCATAATGATAACTGTCATTATAGTATAGAACTTTGTCTAGAATCTTCCTCTAATCTATCAACAGAATCATGTATCTTACGATTGGATGAAAGATGAGCACCTATTGATTCAACTCTTGCATGTGTTCTAGATTTCCTTTCGCTTATAATGTTTCTTGTGGGAATTAACATCCAACTATTTTCATGCTTGAACATATTTCATCAAGTAACAAGATATCATGATCGCGTGATGCTGCTCACACTAATTATATTAAGAATTCAGCTATTGGACTCAAAAAGTATCAAATAGTAAACTATCAAAACTGCTCTACTAAATCCGAAGAAATCTGATCCGGATGGAATCTGATCTGAGTAGTTAAATATCAATATTAAATTATCAAAGCTGCTCTATTAAAACCGAAGAAATCTAATACGGATGGAATCCGATCTGAGTAGTTTTGACTATTACAAAACAAATAATATTTTCAAGTTGCAGTCATACAGTAGAATGCGGGAACCACACCTCACATGATAATATTATGAATTGATTATGTCTGTGAAATTTTCCAAGTAGAAACGATAATTATGTGTCATCCTTCAAATCAATTTAAGTGGATAGCATTACCTACAATTTTTATTCATTCATAACTCTACCTTCATTGTACTAGTACTTCTGTGAACAGTAGACCTCACGCTGCATTCTCATCCACAAGTACCAGATTGAAACTATAGACCTTATGGAATACAGCAATAGACTGGCTTCTCTACACATCTGTGTAATCACTTGTCAGCTGATTTATGATGAATAACTCTATAGTCTGATTTTCACTCCAATATTGGCGTATGAAGGAGGCTCCTTTTTCCTTTTATATTATCCTTGAAATGCAAAATTTCCAAAAACCTTGTATATACGTCGACGCGCAATTAAAAAAGGAACATACCTGTCAAATTTCATGAAAATCTATTACCGCGTTTCGCCGTAAATGCGCAACATTTAAACATTCAAACATTTAAACCTTTAAACATTAAGAGAAATGCCAAACCGTCGACTTGAATCTTAGACCTCACTTCGCTCGGTCAATTATCATTCATCCCAACATCATCACCTAGGCTTAGAATACTTCTAGAAAGTCGCCTTTGTGAAATAATAAAATAATTATGAAAGGAATTGATTGCTTTCTGCTTCCAGTCAATTTTCATACAGATTTATGATGGGAGGAATTTTTATTCAGTATCTTAGATTATGTTGCTCGGATTGAGTTAACTCTAGTATAACGGAATAGATCGGTTGAAAATTTATTTTTGATTTAGTTGTAGATATTCTAATCCGTTTCAAGCTGACGATTTATAAATAAAGCTCAGACTCCACCACCAATAAACCAAATTAACTAATAAATTCAACTCATAACCTGGTTGATATTCTATCTATTGAGGATCCAATCTTCAAAATTGACTCATCCATACGAGAAACTCAGGATATGTTCCCAATCCAATCGAGTTGAGACTGAATTTGCATTGAAATGACATTTAGCTTTGAAGTGCTGATTGACTGGATTCATATTCCAGTTACAATACCAATTTTGAATTTATCATTATCTCAATATATGATAAGTATCTTTCAGTCATCAGAGTTATTCAAAAAGGTGGGTTTTATAAATTGGTTTATTCCCCGAGGGAAATAATCTTCATGAGGAAAATAGTTCTCATGAGATATTTTCCATAGATTGTCATTTTTTAGAGTAGAGTCTCTGGTAGTTCAGGACCCACTATAATAGTTCTCAATTTTAAAACTATTTATAAAATAGTAGTTTAAAGCTATAATAGTTTCCAATTAAAGACTAAAAAAAAATTTATGGTGAGTCACTACCACTTACCAACAGATCTTAGGTGTGCTGTATCTTGGATCTAGATTATAAATTGGAATCCACTTTTCCATAGTTTTTCTAATTTTTTTAAGAACGTGGAATATAACATTCATTTAGAACAGTCATGACAGAAAATAAAATATTTGATTCCCAGGCTAGTTTGGAGTTATTTTAAAACAATTGTAAATTAACTTTTCCCAATGATCAATTTGGAATTTTATTTATTTATTCATTAGGTTAGCATGAACAATACAACAATCGGGAAAGGAAAACCGGCTATTGCCTATAACTTCTTCAATTTCCTAATCTACCCAGTTTTAAAATAATTTTACAAAATTTCCCAATTTTGTCTGGAAATTTGTAATAATCCAATACCTATTGCCAACCAGAAGCAAATTTTGAACGAAATCTCGATCTATTCTTGAGAACCTGAGAGAAGACTTGAATTCTTGCAATCTGAGAAATTGTTATTCATCCAGTCCTTGGTGCCATCTACTGGCAGACTTCAGAGCTAGGTATTGAAAACTTCTGACCAATCAGGAGAAAGTAGGCGGGGCATAATGTTTTACGATCTGAGCAGTTGTATATCACCCAGTAGCAGTCACCACCTAGTGGCAGAATGAGAAACTACGCCTCGTTATCCAGGCAGGGAAGAGAAGTTGGAGCCAAAACATAATGACCAATAATAATTAGAGAGATTAGTTTTAGTAGAAGCTTGAAGGTGTGGAAATATAGAGGATCCAATCTGAGTTTCATTCGTGGTTTAGTTGTTCCTTTATATAATTCTGTGCTGTATTCATAAATTGTATCACTTTTGATGAAGCGCAATAATCTATGGATATTCAAAAGTGGGTCGCCAAAGATACGATACTAGAACAGAATATGATATTCAATTGTTATATACATAAATGTCACGTTGATAGTAGATTGTTATCAGATTCAGATTCATTTTATTGAGCCAGAAACAATACACATACAGGCCAATTAAAACATCAAAACAAATGAAAGAATAACAATGTACTATAATCCTATTATATAAGTTTTATAGTAAGTTTTAAAGTATTATATTATTATTTATTATATTATCCTATTATATTAAATCCTATTAATTTCTGTAGATCTTTTTATATCTGGTTATATGGTTATTTATGTTCAACGAATCTCGAAAACGACTCTAACGATTTTCACGAAATTTGGTATATACTAGTAGGTTTATGATATAAAAATTCGATTGCACTAGGTCTCATCCCTGGTAAAACTCGCTGAAGGACATGAAAAGGATAATTCATCCTTGGAAAACAGATGATAATTTCGTCGTCTCTCGATAACAGAAGATGCGTGTGCCTGTGTGGGAGAGAGACAGAATTATTTCCAGCTGTGTAATCATAATCAATCAGCGAGAAATGTTATCGAGCTAGACAATTTTTAATCGATTCGATCAACATAATCTGTTTTGTTGACATGACATGATAATCCACTAACATGACATGCTAAACTAGAGTATATCATGATTTTCGAAATTGATCATTATTTGACAATTTCAAGTGATTAGTGAGTGTTATTTTGTTATTCAATTTGGTTTGTAGATAATCTAAATTAGAACTTTATGTTTTGAAATATTTGAACAGAAAATTGAGCCTGAATTCAAGTGTATGGAACATAACCTACTTTCTGGACTATTCATAGTGTATAAATCAAAATTCGGGAAAGAAACAGTTTTGGGCTGTGCCTGTTAGTCCTTCCCCAATCATTTTAAAGAATTGTGTTCGGTTTATCAAAAGTCGATGAATAAATAACGAGCAAAGCTCGGTGCCCCGATATTTATCACTAAAACAGGAAATATTCACCTATTTAAGAAATAATTTTGAAGGACCAAAAAATCAAACTTAATTCTAAAAGCACAGCTGACAACAAGAATCTACCTTGAGAAAAGAGAGTAGGTAAATAATAAGAGATGCTATTTTATTGAAAGAAAACACGCTTGAGGGATCGGAATGACAAGGGCAACTGATATGGAAATAATGGAGTGTATATTGTGGAGTGATGTTTAAAGCCTTGTAATCCTGGGGATCTGAGATGCATTTTTTGCGGTAGCAGCTATGGAATGGAGCAGACGGCATTAGGATTCAAGCATACAAGAAAATGGCTGCCACGGAATACGTAATATAAATAACAGGCAGCTAAGCTAAGAAGCCGCTGAGGCTCTCGGTCCAAAAGGAACACTCATGGCCTGGGGTAGTATTTGGAATGGGGATGAGAGGGAAGAAGTTTGAGAAGGAGGGGGAAGTATTGAGTGGAGAAGGGAGAAAGGGAAATATTTGGGATGAGAAGGTAGGGGAGACGTTTTAGAAGGAGAATGATAATGATGAGGAAAAGAACGAGGAAGTATGAGAGGAGAAGTGAGCAGGGGTTATATTTGGAATGAGAATGAGGAGAGAGACGGAAAAGATGAGAAGAAAGTATAGTGGAAGGGAGAGAGAAGCTGGAGTGATATTTGGAATTAGAATCAGAAGGTGGTGGTGAAGTTTGAAAAGGAGAATAAGAAGGGAGAGAGAAAATAGGAAAAAGAAGAATGGATAGAAGAATGTAAGTTCTGAGGTAGTATTTGCAATGCGAATCAGAAGGTGGGGAAAAATATCAAGAAGGAGAATGAGGAGAAGGAGGAGAAGAAAGTGGGAGAAGTTTGGGTAGGAGAATGAGGATTGATTGATTGATTGAGTACTTTATTTATGTAGATTACAATATATACTGGCTTTTACACTTATATACAATAGCTTACAACAGCAGAGTTATAGATTAATCTACAATATAGACTAAGAAAATAATTATTGAACTACATAATATGATATAAAAAAGCAATTGGTAATAGCTATAGATTATACTGTTATGCATCTACATAAATTGGCGGAGCTTTGGACATATCAATGTCCATTCTTTGGAAAGAATATTCAAAATATAGGAGAGAGGGAGAAAAGAGGAAGAGGAAGCATGGAGAGAAGAAGGGAGAAGCTGAGGTAGTATTTGGAATGAGAATGTGTAGGTGTTGAAGGAGGTAAGGAGGAAGAGGGAAAAGAGAAGGAGGAAGAAGAAAGTATAGAGAGGAGGGAAAAGCTAGGGTTTGAGAATGAGGAGGTGGGGTGGGAAGTCCAGATAGGGGGGGATGAGGAGAAGGGAAATGAAAAAAGAAGAAGGAAATATGGTGAGGAGAGGGAGAAAAATGGATAAGCAAGGAATGAGATAGATAGATTATGTAGATTTAATTCTTTTGCTATCGGACCATACAGTGATCAGGAACGTCAGTAGAATATTCATAACACTTAATTTAAGTGAGGAAGGATGAGTAGAAAAAAATTGTGCTCAAGAAGAAGAATTTAGAGGATGAGAAGATGTAAGAAAGGAAGAGGAGTAAAGAAGAATGGAAATAAGGTGGAAGTAATGGAGTAAGGAAGAATGCGTGGTGAGTAGGAGAAAAATTGAGAGACAGTGAGAAATATTATTTTGAGGTAGAGAAGTAAGATTTGGAAGGTGTAATGGAGAAGATAGAGGATATTGGAAGTTATGAATAATGAGAAGGAGAAAATCAGAAGCAGGAAGATGATGAAGAGGAGAAGATGGAGAAGGAGAAGGAAAGGAAAGGAGAGAGAAAGGATAAGATAACTAGGAGAAATAGGTGGAAGGAGGGAGAGATGAGGAGGAAGAAGTGGAGAAGGAGGAGTAGGAGGAAAGATATAGAAAATGATGAATGGAAACTTGAGGAAGGAGTAGGAGGAGAAGGAGGAGGAGGAGTAGGAGGAGGAGGAGGAGGAGGAGGAGGAGGAGTAGGACCAGGAAGAGAAGAAGATGAAAAATCAAGAAAAATGATGAAGAGAAAATAGGATTAGTTACTGTAAGAAAAGGAAGAGGAGGAGAATCAGGATGAGAACGAGAAAATAGAGTGAACTAAGAGAAGTGGAATGAGATGTGTGGAGGAAGTGGTGGAGAAGGAGGAGTCGCAAGGACGAGGAGAAGAAGAAGGGGGGAAATACAGAAAATGATGTATGAAAACTTGGAGAAGATGTAGGAGAAAGAAGAGGAGAAGGAGGATAAGAAGAAGGGAGTAAAGCAAAACAAAGAGAAGTAGGAGGAGAACGACAAGGAGGAGTTGGAGGTAAAAGGATTCGAGGAAGAGATTGCAAACAGGTAAATTATAAAAATGTAAGAGGAAAAGATGGTTCTATCTGAGAAAAGGGAGATGAGGGAGAAGAAAATCAGAGGAAGTGAAGGAGAAGAAAACTGTTGTCAAGAGAGGAAGTGCCAGAAAGGGAGAGAGAGAATTAGAAAGAGAAGATACACTCATGTAAAACGTGGAAAATAATAGAAACCTTGGACAAGAAGCTACGGAGAAAATCTAGGTTTTCACCAGTAGAGGTAGAAGGTCAGGAATTTGTGAAAGTTCACGGAAAAAATTTTTTTGACAAGATAGGAAGTACCAGAAAGGGAGAGTGAGAATTAGAAAGAGAAGAGACACTCATGCAAAACGTGGAAAATAATAAAAACCTAGGATTTTTTTAGCTATTTTTTAAGAGAGAAAGAGAGAAAGCTATTTTTTAAAGAGAATGGAAATTACGAAGAAAGAGTAAAATAGAAATGAAAGAGCAACACAATCTGTAGCGTGTTTTCTAAGAAGAGAGATGAAGGAAAAAGATCAGAATGGATGGAAAATGGAAGCCATCTGCTTGGAACAGAAATAACACAATGAGAATCGATGCAACGGAGGCTTTGTTTGTTATCCTCTTATCATTAGAAGAGGTGCTATCATCTTACTTCGACATAATGATAAGACAGAAAAAAGAGGGAAAGAGTATCGATAAATACTTTGACATCTCAATCACTTCATCCCGTAATTCTTCCTCCATTTTCCCAGCAGATAGTCTTACATTTTCTTGGAAGATGTGGTGATTTTTTCGCTCTTACTTATCACCTCCTGCTGTAGAATATGATCATTGTTGTGTAAAGAGATCCTAATTGGGATATCAAAATTGAGAGAGCTTTGGAGTCACTTGGATAACACTGTTTAATAAAGTCATGATTAGTGATAGAAATAACTTTAAAATTTGGAATTAAATATTATAAAATTTGTTGATGTATATATATTCTATTCTTTCACGATGGTGGAATCAATTTCTTTATTTTCTAACGGTGTGAGACTACGAAAGAAATGTAATAATTAGTTATTTGTGCAACTAGTGCGCAAAGTGACAGTTTGCTGCACCGAAATAAACGTTTACGCACGAGCCGTAGGCGAGGGCGGAATGGTTCCTTGAGTGCAGCAGAGGAATTTTGCTCACGTATTTCACATTATATGTTTCTTACAGTTACCATTGAATATGGGAAGTGGTTGATTATGGGTAAAATGATGGCTGAAATCCATCAAATGTTAGTATAATTTTGTTATTAATAACAACTTTAATTTATGTTAAACTTGATAATCCAATTGAAAATTAATAATCGATGATTTATTCAAATTAAACATGAAATCAATTCAATTAATTTGAAAATTTCAATAATTTCGAGTAAATCTTAATTTCTAAATAATTTTTCAACCAATCAATTTATGAATGAAAAAAAATATTATTTGAATTAATGAAAAATTAATGATATTCAAAATGTATAATTTGATGAGTTCTCATTTTAATTTATTTGAAAATCAGAAAAAATATAGATAAAACAAATTCGCATTCAAAATACACGCCAACAATGTCAACAGCTGATTGGGATGGCTGCAAGATAATACGCAAAGTATTAAGAGTACGCAAAGTGATACTTTGCGCACTAGAGCGGAAAAGTGATTCTTTGCTGCCTGCAATCAGTGCAGAAATGGTCACTTTCCAAGGTACCTGTAGGAAAAATCATATTCTATCACTCACAGAGAGATAAAATGTATCACAAAGGACTCCCAGATGATGAGAAATGTTCAGTACACCTCATGACTCGTACATCATGACAGTACATCATCTCGAGCTGCGTACAGACGTATGTGCCACAAACACTCGCATTTCTCTGTTCATCAGCTGACGCCATGCTTATTATATCTGTATCTTACTGTTTCTATACAAATACAGTTACACAATGATAAGCATAGAATCAGCTGATGAAAAGCGATATGCGTGTGTTGGTGGCGCATACGTCTATACGTACATTGGAACACAACACATTCACTTCTATGTATAAACATAGTCTCACACCATTTCTTCTGTAGTCCAACTCTAAAAATAGAAAAATATTATAATTACTACACGTAGGAATGTAGTAGTTGAATTATATTATCATGGCGGACTATTGAATATAATATTTCAATTGAATGAAAAAGACTGAGAAATTTTCAAAAAAACACTGATTTATTGATAATTAGAAAGACCGGTTTCGGTTATTACACCATTGTCAATCTCTGATAAACTCTCTCTCTCTCTTTCTCTGAGTTTATCAGAGATTGACAATGGTGTAATAACCGAAACCGGTCTTTCTAATTATCAATAAATCAGTGGTTTTTTGACAATTTCTCAGTCTTTTTCATTCAATATGAATAATTAAGTTACCACAATATCAACTTCTCAACTACACAAAAAAAAATTTCAACTTGATTCTAAAATATTAGCAGATCTATATTAGTACTAATATTAGTATTCTAAATTAGTAGTATACTAAATGTTAGTATTCATTATTTGATTGGTTGATTTTTACTGATGATTGGTTGGAATATACTACGTCTCTCAATGCTGAATGAAATAATGGTCAACAATAGAACGGTAATTGTTGCCAAAACTTGGAGAGCCGTTAAACGAATCTCGGTCGGAAATTATAGTGAATTTACTTCATTGATAAAATTTCTCAAGTTGCAAAACTCAGTGAGAATTTGCAGGCATTGAACTCGATTCTGTGAGAGATCTTGATTCTGGAGTCTGTAATTCAGTTTATAAGTCACAAATAAATCACTCCCATATTTCTTTAGAGTTTCTCCCAATGATTTCCATACTCCGTCTTTCCTTTCGAAAATAATTCATTACAGTTGATGATTTGACATGACACAACATTTTTAGACTCATTTAGTTCATAGGCTCTTTTTCAAACCTCCATCTTCAATAATCACATAGGATGGATGAATTATCAAAAAACTTCATACAAAAAGAATACAAGTGTGAAAATTTCGAATACCATTGAAAAGGTCCAATCTCCATTCATATCAGCAATAACATTGTTCTCTTTTCTTCTCATAGCAAAACATAATACGGATATTCAACATTTTCAAATTATTTTCCTACAGTTACGTTGAAAAGTGACAATTCCTGCACTGATTACAGAACGCAAAGAATCACTTTTCCGCTCTAGTGCGCAAAGTATTACTTTGCGTACTCTTAATAATTTGCATATTATCTTGCAGCCATCCCAATCAGCTGTTGACATTGTTGGAGTATATTTTGAATGCGAATTTGTTCTATCTATATTTTTCCTGATTTTCCTGATTTTTAAATTAAAATGATAACTCATTAATTAAATTATACATTTCGAATATTATTCATTATTCATTATTTCAAATAATATTTTTTTCATTCATACATCGATTGGTTGGAAAATTATTTAGAAATTATAATTTACTCAAAATTATTCAAATTTTCAAATTAATTGGATTGATTTAATTTTACATTTGAATAAATCATCGATTATTAATTTTCAATTGGATTATCAATTTTAAAATAAATTAAAGTTGTTATCAATAACAAAATTATACAGACAAACATTAGATGGATTTCAGCCATCATTTTACCCATAATCAACCACTTTTCATATTCAAAGGTAACTGTAGGAAATATATAATGTGAAATACGTGAGCAAAGTTCCTCTGCTGCACTCAAGAAAACATTCATTCAAGTGAACGTTTCTTTCAGTGCAGCAAACTGTCACTTTGCGCACTAGTTGCACAAATAAATATTGTCAGGGTATTGATTGTATTTTGCCAATCTTAATTGATTGTTCATACTGGTAATGTTCAGTAACTTATTACTGTACCATGTTGATGATTCCTTGGAGATACTGAGAAGTATTTCCGATACAATATGACTTATCGACTTGATTAAGTTGATAAATAATATTATATAATAACAATACACATCAAACGATATATGTTACCAGTTTTAGGCATAAGCGTGTTGGGCCATATTAGAAGTTATAATTGTACAATACTAGTAGTTCTGGGAACAGTAGACATCGCGCTTAGTGAGTTACATTGACCTGTTGTTATGTTTTCTCAAAAATTAATAAATAATTCATCAATTAAAAATGTCTAGAAAAAATCCTAAATAAACATAGAGCTTTCTGTCCTATATCGTACCGTGACGTGTCATCCCGGAATGTGAGTGTGAGCGCTGTTATCAGGTCTGGCTGCAACTGTCTACAACGTTGATGGAAAGATACAATTTTCAAGATGTTCGATGTTTTTGAACGGGTAGTATTATATTCAACTGTCTAATAACGTTAATGGAATGGAAAGATACATTTTCAAGATGTTCGATGTTTTTGAACGGGTAGTATTATAGTCCACTAGACAGCTGATTTATGATGAATAATTCTATAGTCTGATTTTTGCGGTGATAATAGCGTATGAAGGAGGCTCCTTTTTCCTTTTATATTATCCTTGAAATGCAAAATTTCCAAAAAACCTTGTATATACGTCGACGTGCAATTTAAAAAGGAACATACCTGTCAAATTTTATGAAAATCGATTACCGCGTTTCGCCGTAAATGAGCAACATAAAAACATATAAACATTCAAACATTTAAACATTAAGAGAAATGCCAAACCGTCGACTTGAATCTTAGACCTCACTTCGCTCGGTCAATGAGATAAAATAGATAAATATTTATCGATCGAGAGCAATGTTGAATTAATTTTACGAGTTAAAATCTGGCACTCTCTAGAATCAAGTATGAATCAAGAATTAAGTCCGTTAACATACCAACCTGATTCTCAATCGGCATTTTCTTGAAGCCCATTCAGTGAGATAATTGATTGAAGGTTTCCAGTTGCTTGAAAAATCGTTTGGGTTCATTATGAGATAACATAATCCATATTGATTTTGTCAGGCGGTTATTATTCATAGATTTTCGTCGCTAAGGAAGTGAAGTATCTTGTCATTGATGACGGGGTGACACTCATTTTTCAGCTTTTTAGGCGTACCGGTAATTAAGTGTATAAGAGTGGATGGTAAAAGCTCAATTTTCTCATTACATTACGTTTGTTATTTAAATGAGATTTGTGACATTGGAGCAGTTCTTTTCTGGCAAGAATGGCGACTGATGGTATTGTAACATATGAGATGTTCTCAAATGAAATGTCGGAACGCAACTATGCCCAATAAATGTCACAGTCAGCTTCTACGGCCTGCTTGCTTGTCACTCTATACGCTCAAGAACATTTCTCATGCAGCAGATTTCCCGATCCCCTCATTGCTAGATCTATTAATAGCACATCAGTGCATTTTCTGCACAAAAAATGGCCTACTGTCACAAAGGTGGAAAGAAATGAATGGGATTTCTGATTTTCATTGCAATATAGAGTCTTTTGTTTCATGTTAGTCAATGAATCAATCTCTAAGAAGAATGAAGGAGAATGAAGTTTGTGCATAAGCGGAGATTTGGAATATTTATCAATAAAATGTGAAAATTTAAAGCAAAAAAGGAATCATCGGAGATCAAAGTGTTTTTGTTTCATGGTAGTCAATGAATCAATCTCTAAGGAGAATGAAGTTTGTGCATAAGCGGAGATTTGGGATGATTATCAATGAAATGTGTCCAAATTAAATAAAAAAATGGTAATCGTTGATAAAATTGATATCGTGTAATACAGAAGTCGCCGGAGAACAAAGTCAATGAAAAACCGGATGAAGACGACGGCTTTCTCAACTTCTTCAATTTACTATTAAGTAAAGGCCCGGTTGTACAAAAGCCGGATAAATTTCAATCGTGATTAATTTTACGAGAACCAATCAGAGAAGGCGTTCTTGGAAAGACGGCATCTCTGGTTGGTTCTCGTGGAATTAATCACGGTTAATCTTTAACTGCCTTTTGTGCAACCGGCAGATAGTGTTAGAAATTAGATTCAGGGCATGTTTCAAGAAGGAACATCTTTTAAACAAATGCATACATTGAGTTCAGGAACCGTGTGCCTGTGGTACTTTTTTGTAAGTTGTGTAATTCTGAATAATTAAATAAATAAATAAATTTCATTCATTTTAAAAGAAAGGCCCGAGATTCCGTCAAACTGGAATTTTCGGTACTAAACCCTGTCAAAAATAACAATTTGATAAATTTTTGAACTGACAATGAAATACATATGAGAAAAGAAAGATTCTGTGAGAAAATTTATCACTAGTGAAATCATAGAGATTTTTTCTCAAAAAATGTCTCTCAGAAAACTTTATTTTTTGAAAATGCAGACTATTCTAAGCCCGCTCTAGAGAATATCAAATACTCACCGTTTTATTTATAAATATCGAATCCGCCATTTTGTGTGAGTTTCTATCCGCCATTTCATGCACCTGAGAATTTCAGCCAATCAGGCTCTTGTAACTTGGACCAATTACGGAACGATAAATCCTGCCAATGAGCTTCTCCGATTCAATTTGACCAATGCACAATCACATCACTCCAACAAGAATAATTCACTCTTTTCCGTATAGAGTATGAGATAGGAAGACAATTCAGCTCTGTATTTCCTAATATTAAATTTCAAATCTAATAATTTCAAGAATAAAAGGAGTTGTGATAAGTTCTAAATAGTGTGTTTGTCTTTTTGGTCTCAAAATTTTATAGTTTTTTCAAAGTTTGGAATTTTCTAATTAATTGTGATTGATTTAATTCAATTTTGGAGTATTTTCAATTTAAAAATAATTTTTGTGTGTTTTGAATTGTAAATTGAGTGTGTAATAGGAGAATGAGTGACACATAACCTAGCTACATTTGGACTGTTGTATAAATTAGAATTGGAACCGTTTTGGGCTTAAGCCTGTGGTAGGTACTCTTCTGAAAGTTGTGTGATTCTGAATGATTGAATAAATAAATAAATATGTAATACATTATTTTGGTGAATGATTTCGATAATGAGAGAAGAGAGAAAGAGAGTGAGATAGAGAGAGAGAGCTATCTTAGATCTTACGAAATGGCCTAGTTCTCATGGTTTCAAAGTAATAACTGAAACTTGAATTTTCAAATTCCTTGATACCTTGATCCTTCCGAATTTGACTTATCAGAGTTTTAAACCCCTCAATAGTTATTCGTTCAATACAGTTCAAAAGTTCAAACATTCGTTATTCGTTAAGAATTATTTGAATGAACCAGGACATTTTCAAAATCACATTCGAACGATCAGATTAGAAATCTACGATTTAAAACTAAGATTGGTCCTTTGTTGTCATGATATGATATAATAAAAAATTGAATGATGATAATTGTTGGATTCTATAATACAATATAGTACATAATGAGTGAGAAGAGAGGTCGGAAAAACTAATTACGACCAAATAAATGAAGCTCTTTCACGAAAATTGAAAAAAATTTCAAGTAGACGCAAAAAGATTAGAGCTATCTGAAAATGGAGCTATGTAACAGTAACACAATAAAATAATGAGGGATGAATTCCTCTTCATCGTCATCATCACCATCTTCCTCTTACTTATCATCATCATCATCATCATCATCATCATCATCATCATCATCATCATCTTCTTCTTCTTCATCATCATCATCAGCTACATCCTCATCATCATCATAATCATCTACATTCTATATCATCATTATCGCCACTATCATCATCATCATCTTCTTCTTCTTCTTCTACTTCTTCTTCATCATCATCTTCTTCATCATCATCATCATCATCATCATAATCATCATCATCATCTACATTCTACATCATCATTATCGCCACTATCATCATCATAATCGTAGTAGTAGAAGTCACGTGACTGTTAGCCCACCAGGAGGAATACTAATAGACAGAGACAGTGCAGTTAATTATTATGAGCCGTAGTAGCCGATAGAGTAGCAGCGGTGTGTCAGTAGACAGTTGTTGTCAGTAGTCAGTTACTGTGTAGTCAGTAGAGACGCGTTGGCTCTCCAGTTTAGTTGATGTCCGTCAGCCGGACGGTGAGAATTTCAGTGACGGCTATCGCGTGTCCCGGTGCCAAGCACGGGCGACTGCTTAATCACAACAGACCTTTGAACCTGCTAGGACCTCTCAGTCGGCAAGTTTGTGTGACCGCGTTCGTGTTGGAGAACATCCTTATCAGTGTCGTGTTGTTGACAGTTTGATATCTTAAAGGAAACGTTTGAAAGGTAGAGAATTCTGTTTTGTTGCTATTTTTGGTTTGGTGTTTGTGAGTATTGTTTCGTTTGAAAGTGTTTGAGGTTATTTAATGATGAATTCTTGTTGTATAATTATTCAACAAGATATTTCTTTGAGTTTTGATTGATATGTGTTACAAAGTTTAAAACGTTTATGGTTTGAATTCTCTTACGGGTGTTTGATATTGAATTTGAATTCAACTTTTCCTAACTGTTCATTTGAATTAAATTGATAATTTGTTCGAGTTCTACAGAAGTTCGGTGTTGAATTCTCGATCAAATATCCAACAATATTTTTATTCCGATTACAAGCTGGATGTGAGTCGGCTCAATATTCAATGATGAATTATTGTAGTATATAATTCAGCACGTTTTTTATTTGAGTTTTGATTGATTTGTGTTACAAGGTTTAAAACGTTTATGGGTTGAATTCTCTTACGGGTGTTTGATATTGAATTTGAATTCAACTTTTCTTAACTGTTCATTTGAATTAAATTGATAATTTGTTCGAGTTCTACAGAAGTTCGGTGTTAAATTCTCGATCAAATATCCAACAATATTTTTATTCTAATTACAAGCTGAATGTGAGTCGGAACAGGCAATAGCCTAATCTCTGTTTGAAAGAAGAAGAAGATATCCAACAATCAATTCAAAACTTACAAAATTGATTCAAAACAATTGAGAATTTGGATAACAATTTCTATCATTTTCAAAATGATTCCTGGTTGTCCTCATTCAGTTTTAGTTAGCAACTAGAATTCATATAAATATTAGTTAGAAGTATCAATTTATACTGTAGAAAGACCTCCGTAACGATTTACGATCTACTCATCTTTATAAGGCTTATTGATTTGTAGGTAGATTGTAAGTTATCTGTTGGTAGCCTATAGTTTTTTGTTTTTTTTTAATAACATATCTTTCTAATTTAGACTACTTTCCTCTCCTAATCTTTTCGATGATTTGTGAATAATTAGTCAAAGATTATATGGAACGCAATGAAATGAAATACCATAGAGTGCACAATATCCATTGAAAATTCATATCCCGTTGATAAATAACTGAAACTTTTCATTCCATCCACCTTATGTCAACTAAGAGATAAATAATTTAGTCCATCAAGGAATACATAGTCACAATACTGATAGGGAGGGAGTTTAAATTTATTTCTACTTACAAAGTCGTAACACTTTACACGATGGAATGAGAAAGTAAAAAGGTTAACTACTTTAAACTTTCATCAACAACATTGTGATCAATATTGATTTACAGCTTTGCATTTTGATGTAAGTTAATTGTAAATTAGTTAATTGGTATGGGAAGAAAGTAAACTTGACCTTCTGAACAAACGTTTCCTTAAGACTTTAAAACAAAAAACATTACTACAATATTTTTTCTTATCTAATTAATCACCTGCGTTGTCACTTTGCGCTAATTGATTGAATTTATCTGTGAATACTGGCTATACTAGAAGTTTGAAATATTCTATTCCTACAATGTACGAACAATACCTTTGGAATTCTCCACATTTTCAAGTTGTTCTGAGCTTGACTATATCTTCATAAAAACACGAATAATGATTAATATCGGGGCACCAAGCTTAGCTCGTTATTTATTTATTGATAAACAGAACACAATTCTTCAAAATGATTGGGGAAGGACTAACAGGCACAGCCCAAAACTGTTTCTTCCCCGAATTTTGATTTATACACTATGAATGGTCCAAAAAGTAGGCTATGTTCCAAACACTTGAATCCAGGTTCAATTTTCAGTCCAAACATTTAAAAACAAAAAAGTTCTAATTTAGATCATTTACAAACCAAATTGAATAACACTCACTAATCACTTAAAACTGGAAATAATCATTAACTTTGAATATTATCAAATACCATGTCATGTCAAAAAATCAGATTATTTTGATCGAGTCTATTAAAATTTCTAGATTTCTCGCGAGATACGGTAAGCTGATTGATTACACAGCTGATCTCCCACACAGGCACACGCATCAACAGATGACGAAATTATCATGTGTTTTTCCAAGGATAAATTATTATTAACTATGACCTTCAGCGAGTTTTCCCAAGGATGAGACCTAGTGCAATCGAATTTTTATATCATAAACCTACTATGTTCCAAATTTCGTGAAAATCGTTAGAGCCGTTTTCGAGATCTGTTGGACATAAATAACCAAATATAAAAATATATTCAGATATACAGAAATTTCTCGCTTAATATAATAGGATTCTTCATGAAAAGAATCATTAAGAAAATTTTCAAGAAATTTTGAAAATAGCTACTCTTCATTATGAAATTCAATATTCTTCATCAGAAACACAAATAAGAGCTCTAATGTTATGAATAATATTATTCTCAAAAAGTTATAGAACATCAGTTTATTTCATATCAAACTCCCAGTAGCTTAGGAAATAAAACATGTTTCCTGATTCTATCAATATCTTCATCTTTCCATTTTCAGTTCAATGAATGTTACCGTCGAATGTATTCTTCTATTGGAATAATTCCAGTTCTTTTTTACAAAAAAAAACATGTTCGTGTGTATGATAATTTTCATAAAATAAAATGCATTGAGCTGATTGAATTTTCGTGACTTCCTGCTATCAAATCATAACTGATAAGGATTATGACGTGATAATCACAGAAGATTTGAAGTGTACTTTGACAGTAAATACTGTTTAAACCAGTAGAGCGTACTGCTATTTTTGAATGGTATTTATGCGATTGATATCCTCTCAAAACTTAGAATCCTGTAGAATCTATTCTAGACCTAAAATGTTTATGGAATTTCTTTGCTCCTATAGTGGAAATAAAATTCATCATTCATTATTCATATTTGCGTACTGGTATTTTTGAATGGGATTTATGAGAATGATATAATATCCTTTCAAAACTTGGAATCCTGTAGAATCTATTCTAGTCCTAAAATGTTTATGGAATTTCGTGTTTCTATAGTGGAAAAAAAACTCGTCATTCATTATTCATCTTTGTGTACTGCTATTATTGAATGGGATTTAGCCTATGCGATTGATATCCTCTCAAAACTTAGAATCCTGTAGAATATATTCTATTCCTAAAATATTCGTAGAATTTCTTTGTTTCTATAGTGGAAATAAAACTCATCATTCATTATTAATCTTTGCGTACTGCTATTTTTGAATGGGATTTATGCGATTGATATCCTCTCAAAACTTAGAATCATGTAGAATCTATTCTAGTCCTAAAATGTTTCTAGAATTTATTTGTTCCTATAGTGGAAATAAAACTCATCATTCATTATTCATCTTTGCTTACTGCTATTTTTGAATGGGATTTATGCGATTGATATCCTCTCAGAACTCAGAAACCTGTAGAATCTATTCTAGTAATGAAATGTTTGTGGAACATATTTGTTTACATAGTGGAAATAAAACTCATCATTCATTATTTATCTTTGCGTACAACTGCTATTTTTGAATGGGATTTATGCGATTGATATCCTCTCAAAACTTAGAATCCTGTAGAATCTATTCTAGTCCTACAATGTTCATGGAATTTCTTTGTTTCTATAGTGGAAATAAAACTCATCATTCATTATTCATCTTTGCGTACTGCTATTTTTGAATGGGATTTATGCGATTGATATCCTCTCAAAACTTAGAATCCTGTAGAATTTATCCTGGTACTGAAATGTTTGTGGAATTTATTTGTTTCTATAGTGGAAATAAAACTCATCATTCATTGTTCATATTTGCGTACTGCTATTTTTGAATGGGATTTATGCGATTGATATCCTCTCAGAACTTAGAATCCTATAGAATCTATTCTAGTATTGAAATGTTTGTGGAATTTCTTTGTTTCTATAGTGGAAATAAAATTCATCATTCATTATTCATCTTTGCGTACTGCTATTTTTGAATGGGATTTATGCGATTGATATCCTCTCATAACTTAGAATCCTGTAGAATCTATTTTAGTCCTAAAATGTTTGTGGAATTTCTTTGTTTCTATAGTGGAAAAAAATTAATCTTTTATGTTAGGGCGACTGACAAAAGTCGAATTGAAGTATGTATTATGTCGTAAGAAATTTCTGTTTCCAAACCGTTTGATTCCCCTGTTCGATAAAGGATCGCATCAGAAATTAAATTTATCTCCCAGAAGCCATCTTGAAATTGCTTCACGCTTTTTCACCGTTCAGCTCGAAATTGCGAACTTTGACTACAACTTTGATCATATCGCGCGGAATAAGCTTTTCAAAATAACTTTTTAGGCGGATAGGAAATTTCGCCCTGAAATTCCCAGCAACTTCGCATCCTGAAGCTTCTTCGCGATTTTATAAACTTTCATCCAATTTCTTAATCGGCTTAAACTTTGCTCGACCTGCCAATTACACAGGTTTAACTTACGCCCTCAAAGATCCAGACTTCAAAGATCGTCTCGATTATTTGCATTCAACGTCAATTCATTTGAGTAGAATGGGTTTCAAGAATGGGCCTTCTTCCATTTAATAACCTGTGAAGGTAATTTCAAATTCCGTCAACTGTCAGTCAAAAATTGTTCTCTCGATTTTCAAAAATGATCAAAACATTGACTTCTTGACAGTATAAAGTGAAGGTAATTTTAAATTCCTTCAATATTGTCAGTCCAAAAATTGTTTTCTCAATTTTCAAAAATGATCAAAGCATTGACTTCTTGACAGTATAAAGTGAAGGTAATTTTAAATTCCGTCAACTGTCAGTCCAAATTATTGTTTTCTCAATTTTCAAAAATGATCAAAGCATTGACTTCTTGACAGTATAAAGTGAAGATAATTTTAATTCCGTCAACTGTCAGTCGAAATATTGTTCTTTTAATTTTCAAAAATGATCAAAGCATTGACTTCTTGACAGTATAAAGTGAAAGTAATTTTAAATTCCGTCAACTGTCAGTCGAAATATTGTTCTCTTAATTTTCAAAAATGATCAAAGCATTGACTTCTTGACAGTATAAAGTGAAAGTATTTTCAAATTCCGTCAACTGTAGTCGAAATTTTGTTCTCTTGATTTTCAAAAATGATCAAAGCATTGACTTCTTGACAGTATAAAGTGAAGGTAATTTTAAATTCCGTCAACTGTCAGTCCGAAATATTGTTCTCTCAATTTTCAAAAATGATCAAAGCATTGACTTCTTGACAGTATAAAGTGAAGGTAATTTTAAATTCCGTCAACTGTCAGTCCAAATTATTGTTTTCTCAATTTTCAAAAATGATCTAAGCATTGACTTCTTGACAGTATAAAGTGAAGGTAATTTTAAATTCCGTCAACTGTCAGTCGAAATATTGTTCTTTTAATTTTCAAAAATGATCAAAGCATTGACTTCTTGACAGTATAAAGTGAAAGTAATTTTAAATTCCGTCAACTGTCAGTCGAAATATTGTTCTCTTAATTTTCAAAAATGATCAAAGCATTGACTTCTTGACAGTATAAAGTGAAAGTATTTTCAAATTCCGTCAACTGTAGTCGAAATTTTGTTCTCTTAATTTTCAAAAATGATCAAAGCATTGACTTCTTGACAGTATAAAGTGAAGGTAATTTTAAATTCCGTCAACTGTCAGTCCGGAATATTGTTTTCTCAATTCTCAAAAATGATCAAAGCATTGACTTCTTGACAGTATAAAGTGAAAGTAATTTTAAATTCAGTCAACTGTTTGTCGAAATATTGTTCTCTTAATTTTCAAAAATGATCAAAGCATTGACTTCTTGACAGTATAAAGTGAAGATAATTTTAAATTTCGTCAACTGTCAGTCCAAATTATTGTTTTCTCAATTTTCAAAAATGATCAAAGCATTGACTTCTTGACAGTATAAAGTGAAGATAATTTTAAATGTCGTCAACTATCAGTCCAAAATATTGTTCTCTCGATTTTCAAAAATGATCAAAGCATTGACTTCTTGACAGTATAAATGAGATGTATTGTCTAATGTCCAAAAATTTTAATGGTGATTTAAGTGTGAAAATGGACTAAATTTTAGTAAAAGTGAAATCATAACACTATTCTGGACTTTTAAAATGTTATCTGAATTTGGGAGAGAAATAGTACAAGGAGTATCCTTAGTTTTTCTATCCCAATCAGTGTTTCTTTGTAAAGAATATAAATAAATAAAATAAAATAAATAAATGTGTGTTATTGTAATTGAGCTGCAGTATTATTTGTGATCCACACTGTACTCTACATTTGATCATAGAGAAACAATAGCGTGAGTAGATATCCCATGGTATAGGGCGTTTATGTCGCAACTTTTACTGTTACCTCAAGCCGATTACTGTTGATTACTGTCGAATTTTACTGTTTTGTTGGGGTGAGAGTGTATGAACGGCACAATATGAGAGACTACCAGTGTCACACAGCTTCACGTGAAAGAATCACAGGAACTATCGGCTTGAGATAACAGTAAAAGTTGTGACATAAACGTCCTATACCATGGGATATCTACTCACGCTATTGTTTCTCTTTGATTGTCTCTTTTCTGTATAGGGCTACTTGTAATATAAATATGAATAGAAATTAAAATCTCACTACCCTTTTTTGAATTATTTTATCACAACATGTTTCAACATTGATGCCATTTTCAAGTGATATGAGGTAAATGTATATTATCAAAAGGGTACTGAGATTTTTATTTTTATTTCTATTTACATTTGATTTATCTGATAGTCGAGCTCATGACTTAGGTGAATATTTTTGAAAAATAAGGAACATCGATAATGTGAAAGGAACATCGCACATGTCTCTTTACGATGAGATATCAATGTGATCACAAAGCCGATTGCTTATTCGAATTTATACGGTAATATACAAAATTTGTTTATTTATTTGATTTATTGATTCATTTCATGTAATTTGAATATTCTCATTCAATAAGAATAGTAAGGAATCAGTTCAGCTACTCTTGACATAAATAATGGAAATAATCACCAGATAATGGAGTAACTTATTACTGAAACTATTTTTAGAGCTTATTCAATTAGCTGAATCCTTCGTTTATTGGTTGAACAATGGTTTTTATTGAGATCCCCCTCTAAATTTAGATTTCATGCTGGAGTTTTAGGTCGAATAAGACTGAATAGATTCTACACTGAATAATCTTTGTTGCAGGATCAACCTTTACTTCATAAAAAAATTATTGTAATTCAGACAAAATATCGCGGCTCCGAGCTTCGCTTATTATTTATTCATAAACAGAACACAATTAATTCTTTAAAATGATCGTGTTTATATTTAACAGCTGGCTGTATGTTTATGAGTTTCGGGAATCCTAAATTTTTTTTCACATACTCACTCACTCACTCACTTTTTTACTATCCACAGCTGTTTCAGCCAAGGATGAATTATCCTTTTAATGTCGTTCAGCGAGTTTTCCCAAGGATGAGACCTAGTGCAATCAAATTTTTTCTCGTACTATGTTCAAAATTTCGTGAAAATCGTTAGAACTTTTTTCGAGATCCGTTGAACATAAATAACCAGATATATATAAAAATACAGAAATTGCTCGCTTAATATAGTAGGATTATTGTTATCATAAATTGAATAATCCACCACTCGTCTAGCAAGATACAGTGACTTTGAGAGTTGTACTTCTTTCCGAGCGTAGCGAGTTCTTACTTTTGACTTGAGCCTAGAGTCGTTGTCCGTTTGTATATTCGACGATTTCTCGGATTACTTTTGAATGGTTTCATTAATCAACTTCAAATTTTCAATATATATTCTTTGAACCATTGAACAGTTCGAGTTTTTTGACAAACGAAATTTACTCACTCCTTCGTCCTTTTTGAGGATATAAAAGGGTAACATTTGAATCGAATAAGAGAAAGATTTATAACTGACTGCTCATTTGTGTTTTGGGCGTTCACACAGACTATCTGTCCTTCATGCGCCGAGACGTGATTCATCTGTCTTGGTTTTTTATTCTGACTTATTTACCTATATGGAGTTGACTAGTTTTATTCAATAATTCACTTTGTAATTTTTGTCATATTACAATTTTCAGATTTCAGAATCAGTACAATAGTCCATGAGCGAGTTTTCAGCTAACTATTAACGATTCTCAAGAACAGACTTATCTAGTTTGGCTCTATTGTCTTGTAACCAAGTACTACAATCATTCTGATTGGTTCCTGTTGTTGGCTGTTGGCCAGCCAGACTGAGCTTGAATAAGTTCATTATTGAGAATCGTTCTCAGTTTGTTTAGTTCCTGCTTAAAATAATATAGATACCGACCACCAACTAAGGCAGCCATTTTTGGTAGGCTCAGGTCCTGGTACACATATATAATCCTTAAAAAGAAAAGATAAAGAAGAAGAAGAAGAAGAAGAAGAAGAGAAGAAGAAGAAGAAGAAGAAGAAGAAGAAGAAGAAGAAGAAGAAGAAGAAGAAGAAAAAGAAGAAGAAAAAGAAGAAGAAGATCAATCATGAAGATGATGTTGAGACTACTATCACTTTTGATCAATTGGAAACAATCCTATACTATTAAACGAGCAACTTCTTTTTATATGTTTAGATGTTTGGATGTTTAGATGTTTATATGTTTGTATTTCACCGGATCTCGAAAACGGCTCCAACGATTCTCACGAAATTCAGAACATAGTAGGTTTATGATATAAAGATTCGATTTCACTAGGCCTCATCCCTGGGAAAACTCGCTGAAGGACATTAAAAGTATAATTATTATTCATCCTTGGAAAAACATCTAATAATAATTATTTCGTCGTCTGTTGGTGATTGAAGTGAGTGAGCGAGTTCATCTGTGTAGGACTGTGTCAAATTATGACTCAGCTGTTGAACTTTTGTAATCATTCAATCAGGTACTTAGTGCCGGTTGCAAAAAGGCCGGGTTATTTTCAATCCTGATTAATTCCATTAGATCCATCTTTTTGAAATGGTCTTCTCTGATTTGGGTCACGTGAAGTTAATCAGGATTAGAATTTGACCGGCTTTTGTGCAACTGGGCCTTTGTGAGGGAAATTTTTGCATTCCTCTGGGAATTAATCTCAATTTACTGTGATTAGATAGAACATTATTCTGTATGAATGTTATTATAATTTCTTCTTTCGTAACAAATTTTTTATGCTTTTGTACTCTAGAGCGAAGCTAGGTCCCCGATATTATGAATTTATATGATGACAAATTGGAAAAATTAACAACTTCGTAGTGAATTGAAATATCGACAACAATAGTCAGTATATCTTCAATTTTCAGAAAATTGCGCGTACCCTATAATCAGTTGGTTCCATTAACGCATTGTAAAAGATCCTATACCGACGACTGCTGTAGACTAGAATGTAAATTTTCCAGTTCCCTAATTGAAGAAGGCTGCAATAGTAGTGAGGAAATGGATGGCATTGTTAAATTGCGAATGTAATTATCCTTGGAAATAGATCGCAGTTGATTGGGAAAACTGGACTGGCGAAAAAGTGTACTAAAATTGATCGGTAAAAGCAGTGACAATGTTAATTAGTTTAATTGATCGTGAACAAAGAGGATATTCACTCAAGTTTTCCACATTGTTTGGAGTCTCCTGGTTGGGTTTTTATCCAATACAATGCTGCTACGGTATTTCCGATTCAGCTCTGAACTGGGGAGAAATGTAAAATCTGAAACAATATTATAGTAAACATAATTGAGTGGAAATCTATTGATTTTAGGAGATTAACATGTGTTTGTCTCGTTAAATTGACTAGTTATACAAAAATAGCTTTTCTAAACTCTATAGCTACGTTTACACCAAAGCTATTAACAAAATGTTGATAGCTTGCTCCTTATAGGTTCTATTAGACTGAACACAGCTTATCATACACATGAAGAACATTATGTGTTTGTCAAGTTCCGTTCAATCTAATAGAATTTATAAGGATTGAGTAATTAACATTTTGTTAATAACTTTGGTGTAAACGCAGCTTTTGGAAGCCTACTAACTTTCAAATATCCTTTCCGAATCTGATGTTGTGGATCATGGTGAATGAATGGTGAATTGATTTTAACGTTGAATGACAAATTGAACTATTGATTAATATGAAAAATAAAACTGTTACAAGTAATAAACAAACTATGCTACTTGAAAACATTACAGGTGGCAATCATATGATTCGCCACTTGTTGAAAGCTGTTTCTATAGCAAAAAATCTGGTGTGGCGCACTCACACAACTTTCCTTGCAGTTATGAAAATTGATCACCTGACGCTAGTATTCCCGCGCATCTCAAGCCTACTTACTATTCAAAGATTTGAGCCAGCTGGTGACAGGGCAATAATGCTGGAAACACACATGAGGTCTGCTATCTCTTCATAGTGAATGATTTAATAGAATCAACAATAATTTGCAATTGAATAATCACATTTTCTCGAATTTAAAGCTTATTTTCAATTTTAGGTGAAAATGTTACTAAATATTAATTGAAGAGATTTTCATGCTCAATCTACTCCACTTGATTTTCTTTGTTTAAATTGTATCTGAAGCCTGATAATTGGGAATATAAAATCGAACTTTGCATTGGAACTCCTAGAATTTTTTCAGATATGGGACTTGTGTCAGTTGATAGAGCTTATCGATGACTATTTTAGGTATGAATTTGATCAAAATCGTTGGAGCCGTTTCCGAGAAAATCACGAAAAACCCTGTTTTTGACAACATTTTCGCCATCTTGAATTGAATTTGATCGAAATTGTTCGTGTCGAATCCTTATAGTGATAGGACCTTAAGTTTTAAATTTCAAGCCATTCTGTTAATTGGGAGATGGGATATCGTGTACACAGACGCACATACACTCATACACACACACACACACACACACACACACACACACACACACACACACACACACACACACACACACACACACACATACACACACACACACTCATACACACACACACACACACACACACACAACACACACATACAGACCAATACCCAAAAACCACTTTTTTGGACTCAGGGGACCTTGAAACGTATAAATATTTAGAAATTGGGGTACCTTAATTTTTTTCGGAAAGCAATACTTTCCTTAGCTATGGTAATAGGACAAGGAAAGTAATAATACGACAGTTTATTTACGTCCGGTACTTGCAACTCTCCAAACTCCTCAGTTACAGAACAAGAATTTTATTGCATGTGAACTTGAAATAAAACCCTTGAGCATATTGAGCAACAAACGTTTAATACTTATTCCATCACATAGACGACCTTTCAACCTCAAGCTTGAAATCGTCGTTGAATCTCAAAGCATGCATCGTTTTAAAGCGGCCTTTCCATTTCAAATCAACATTTCTACTTCTCTCCATTTCAACAGCCAATCAATATTCACAACTTGGAGGTGTTTCAAATTCGTCAAGGTGGCACATTACTCGTTATTCAGTTTCTGTTTATCGTCAGGTCAATGATCATTGATCATTTAATGCGCGTAATTATTGCATTTAACTCCAACTTCTCTCATTTAGTACTCACGGATTATAGTCCAGTGTAGTGAACCTGTACAGTAATTCAGGTTCAGATCGGAAGACTGATACTGTTCAAATATTATTCTAATAGACTAGCTTACATTTCCCAGATCACCCAAGTCTCATCGACATTGACCTATCACAACTACTATTCAACCTACCATAAACTCTTTTTTGAAAAAAGGTAACTATTACCATAGAGAAACAATAGCGTAAGTAGATATCCCATGGTATAGGACGTTTATGTCGCAACTTTTACTGTTATCCCAAGCCGATTACTGTCGATTATTGTTGATTTTTACTGTTTTGACCGGGAAAGAGTGTATGAACGGCACAATATGAGAGACTACCAGCGTCATAAAGCTTCACGGGGAAAGAACTACGTGGGCTATCGGCTTGAGATAACAGTAAAATCTGCGACATAAACGCCCTATACCATGGGATATCTACTTATGCTATTGTTTCTCTATGCTATTACTATTAAGGCTGTGCAAAAGCTAAAAATAAACTTTTTACTGGTGATATTTTTCAAAGTTTCTCGATTTGTATATCATGGAGATATCAAAATGAAAAAGGTTTTTCAGGAAAACATTCTTTTTCCGATTATTACTTTTTGAAATATGAGCGCCTAAAGTTTAAATTTTTCGGACAGAACATTTCAAACTCGGTAAGAGATGAATCTATGAGATTTGAAGGACAGATTCTTAATGGTATTGTTAATTTAATAAAACAAAAATTTTCTGAAAATATTCATTTTTGAGAAAGTTATTCAATTCACTGAAAATGACCAGAATTAACTTTCTGTTGAGTTATTTTTGGTCATTTTTGGTAAATTGAATAACTTTCTCAAACATCAATATTTTCAGAAAATTTGTGTTTTACTAGATCAACAATAACATGGAGAATCTATCCTCTAAATCTCATGGATTTATCTCTTACCAAACTTGAAATGTTCTGTCCCAAAAATTCAAACTTTAGGCGCTCATATCTCAAAAAGTAATGATCGGGGAAAAAATGTTTTCCTGAGAAACCTTTTTCATCGAAAAACTCTGAAAAATATCACCAGTAGAAAGTTTATTTTTAGCCTTTGCACAGCCTTAATGATATTCTCAATAAAAATTATCATATGGATTTTATTAGTGGAGAGACCATTTTAAGGGGTATTCTACTTGGTCGTAAAGTCATCAACCTATTCACATGATGATTAGTTACACTCTGGCAATCCTTTCTATCAAGTTAAACTCCATATTCAACCGTGAATTTGACTTGAATCTCCCTTCCATATATGGGCTTATTAACGAAGTTTGAACCATTCAAAAGATATCTATCATTAATGTTTTAGTGGAGATACTATTTGATATTGTATGATTTATGGTTGAAATTATTACGTTTGTATTACCTAACTCAGAAAATTGAGAAGCAGTTATCGCGCGTGAGGTAATAAAATTATGAAAATTCACAATTTGTCCAGTCATTATAGACATAAAAAAGGGGGTGTGCTTGTAATCTATATTCAAATCTTCATTGTACGAAATATCAATGTGAGAACAATGTAGTTGGTGATGATGGTTGAAGCTGAAAATTAGGTGTTTTTCACAATACAAGGAGCATTGTTGTCAGGTGTACCTGAAAATCTATAAGAGATAGAGCGCTCTACCTGATATCAGATTGTAGAGCACAAAATACACCTAGAGGGATTTTGAATTATACATCTGAATAGTAACAATCGAAATATATTGTTGATCAAAAACTAAAATTCATCAAAATTGATTTTTGAAAACTCATAACTCAGTACTCATTGGAGATAGAGAGTTCCGGATGATCACATTTCATTCAAAATTTCATAATCTAAAAAAAGGCGAGAGCAAATTTTTCTGTCCGATTACGAGATTTGGCAGAAATAGCTGAAAACTGGAAAATGAGCCGAAAATACGAGGTTTTTGGGCCACTCTGTATCTAGCACAAGGAAATTTTGCATAAAGAAATTGGTTCTGGACTTCTCTTATGTACCCAAATAATATATTAGAAAATCAGAACTACAATATAAATTGCATGCACCAATGTATATAGTGACTGGACTAAATATCATAGGATTATTACTCTTAGAAGTGAAGGTTTCTGTAAACGCACGTGCATACAGAAATTTATTTTCACGTGCACCCTATGCACGTAGCAATTTCACCCTAAAGTGCTTCCACAAACGGTATGAAATTGAGTAACAGCACGGTAAATGAGTTGTGTTTTTTGACAACATGAAAAACTGCACTGTATGTTACATCGTGGCTGGAGTTCACTTGTGATTTTGTTAAACATTGTTGATGCTCCGCAATCAAATTACTAAACATTTTGTATTACTTCACTTCCTCTAAAACTTTCTAAATACTTATCAAAATATCTAAATACTTATCCAAATACTTTCAAAAGTATAACAATTCTGAAATACTGATCCCAAAAGCGTTCGTTATTCCCTCAATTAGGGTTGATCACGTTTCTATCTCGAGAAAGTTTTTTTATTTATTTATAAATTGGTAGATAGAATATAATTCTCAACTATGAATTATTGGAAAAGGAACATCAGGCTTAAAAGCCCAAATCTTATCCTTTCCCAAATTGGGATAGAGATTATCCGGAAATAGGTTATGTTTATCACTTCAAGTTTTGTCCAATTTTGAGTCCAAAATATATATTACGTTGTTCAATATTCTTGATAACACAGTTTATTATCTGACTACTTTTTACTGTTCTCTGTCACTGATATGTAGGAATCAGCTTCATGGGATAAACTATTTGTTGGAATTTCAACATAATTACAAATCATATGAATATGATCATAAATTGTATTGTATGACAATTCCCTATATAGTATGTATCACTGTTTATACAAGCTGCTTACAAGTGAATAAATATGAGTATGAATATAGAAAAATGTTGAATGAAAAAGACTAAGAAATTGTCAAAAACATAGATTTATTGATACAGTACTTAGAAAGACCGGTTTCGGTTATTACACCATTGTCAATCTCTGATAAACTGTTAATTACTGTTTAGTATTATTGTCAAATCTGTGGTTTTTGACAATTTCTTAGTAATAACCAAAACCGGTCTTTCTAAGTATCAATAAATCTGTGTTTTTTGACAATAAACAGTTTATCAGAGATTGACAATGGTGTAATAACCGAAACCGGTCTTTCTAAGTATCAATAAATCTGTGTTTTTTACAATTTCTTAGTCTTTTTCATTCAATATGAATAATTACCACAATATCAACTTCTCAACTACACAAAAAGTGAAAAAATATAGAAATGGATAAAAGCTAAATAGCCGCGCCCTATAAGAGATTATGCATTCTGTAGATGCGCGATAAAAAGCAGACCGTCTATTCCTCCAGTATAGTTGGGGTCTAATGATGTTGGTGAGTTTGTCAGTAAGTTGATCGATGAAAAAGTATTAATAGGATTTTATGAGTTCATTACATAGGCGTTATTTGATTTGCTCAAACTGTATTATCAGATAACAAAATCATCATCATCTTCTTACAAGGATTAGGCTCTATTGGCCTGTACCGGCATCCATTTCTTCCTTGGTCTTCCTATGCCTCGCTTTCCTTCGGGTTTGTACTCCCATGCTAATATTGGCAGCCTATTGGATGGCATTCTGAATAAATGAGTAGACCAATTTTCCCGATATTTCTTTAGAATATCCAATAGCGGTTCTACATTCAATTCAGCTCTTATTTTGTCATTCCTTATTTTATCCAGTCTACTACAACCTTTAACCGCTCGTAAAAATCTCATTTTAGCAGCTTGTATACGAGATTCAGTTTGTCTGTTTAAAACCCAAGCCTCGCTACCGTATGTTATTAACGGTATCGCCATTGTTCTGTAAAACTTGATAACAAAATTAAAATAAAATAAAAGTCATCATGGAAATAATAGTGTTCATGGTAAAACAAAGTATTGGAAGATTGATTTCGCCTTTTGTACAAAGAGAGACAGCTCATGATATATCATAGAGAAAAGATAGCATGAGAATATATCACATGGTATAGGTCATTTATGTTCTAAATTCTAAGCCGATTATGTCGATTATTACTGTTTTGGCCGAGTGAGAGTGTAAGAACGGCACAGTATGGGAGACTACCAGCGTCACATAGCTTAACAAAAACAAAACTACTAGGACTATCGGCTTGAGTTAACAGTTGAATTTGGAACATTATCGCTCTATATAATCATGGGATATCCTCTCATGCCATATTTTTTCTATGGTTATACCACCTTGCAGGGAAAAATCAAATCATGATTTTTTTCAGAAAAACCACACATGATTGATCATCAGTTGCCGAGCTTTGCTCTGGAGTGTAAAAGCATAGAAAATTTGTAACGAGAGATTGAATTCATAGTTTATATTTATTTATTCATTTTCTCAGTCGTACAATTATTTTTACAGTTATATGAGGAGGCACAACAGGCTTATGCCCAAAACTGTCCCTTTTCAAATTTATACTACAGTCCAAATCAAAATCTAGGTTAAGCTACTATCAATCATCAAAATAACAACTATTTATTTACACTTCAAAAAACAAACACATCATCAATTATTACAAATAGATATATACTATAGATATATCGGGGCACCGAGCTTCGCTCGTTATTTATTCATTGGCTTTTGATAAACCGAAAACAATTATTTAAAATGATTGGGGAAGTACTAACAGGCACAGCTCAAAACTGTTTCTTTCCCGAATTTTGATTTATACACTATAAATGGTCCAGAAAGTAGGTTATGTTCCATACACTTGAATTCAGGTTCAATTTTCTGTTCAAACATTTGAAAACAAAAAATTTATATTTCAGATTATAACACAAACCAAATTGAATAACAAAATAACACTCACTAATCACTTGAAATTGTCAAATAATGATCAACTTTGAAAATTATGATATACTCTAGTTTGGGAGAATTATCATGTCATGTCAACAAATCAAATTATGTTGATCAAATCGATTAAATTGTCTAGCTAGATAAAATTTCTCGCTGATTGATTATGATTACACAGCTGGAAATGATTCTGTCTCTCTCCCACACAGGCACACGCATCTTCTGTTATCGAGAGACGACGAAATCATCATCTGTTTTCCAAGGATGAATTATCCTTTTAATGTCGTTCAGCGAGTTTTCCAAGGGTTGAGACCTAGTGCAATCGAATCTTCATATCATAAACCTACTTTGTTCCAAATTTCGTGAAAATCGGTAGAGCCGTTTTCGAGATCCGTAAAACATAAATAACCAGATATAAAAATAACCAGATATATACAGAAATTGCTCGCTTAGGTTTATGATATGAAATAAACCTACTTTGTTCCAAATTTCGTGAAAATCGTTAGAGCCGTTTTCAAGATCCGTTGAACATTAATAACCATATAATCAGAAAACCAGAAATATAAACAGATATACAGAAATTGCTCGCTTAATATAATAGGATTTCGTTTAATGATGCATTCATATCCTCATAATAATCAGCCACCACATCAATGGCATCAAGTATTGAAACATATGTAAAGACGACAATGTCAGTGAACTTAGAGGTGTAGGCATTATGCTGTAATATAATAAGATTTCGTTTAATGATGCATTCATATCCTCATAATATGCATCCACTACATCAATGGCCTCAAGTATTGAAACATATGTAAAGACGACAATGTCAGTAAACTTAGTGGTGTAGGCACTATGTAGGCTTTCAAGTTTTGGCTTTATGTGTACCTATGCTTTACACCTTATAGTGTGTTGTGGAAGATCGATGATTGAGTTTGCAACACTACATGGGTGGACCCACCCTTTGTCACAGCGTGTGTCTCTTCAAAGTGGGCATAATGGCTTTAAGAGGAAGTAGTTAGGTTAATTAGCTGAACTGGCTTAAGTAAAGAGCAATTTCCCCAAGCCGCGATGCTAATTAAACTACAGCAGCCAGTGCTAGAGTATGTTCGAGAGCTTTCCAAAGAGTTACGACTGTTCTTTATCTGGTGGTAGAGATTCCCTTTTAAGGGATGTTGGGGAGGGGGTTGAAAGGGCCAGCCCTTGCAATTCAGATTTTCAGAAACAGCTTGTCGTGAGCGAGCTCTGGCGGGCTAGCTCTTAATTACTGGCTGCTCGTCTCTGGACACCTTATTCGCTTTTCATTAGCTGGCTGCCTCATAAAACTCCGACGCCGCCAAAGATAGAAAGAGAGAGAGGAATGAGTACGCAGCTATGCAGAACAAGATCCAAATTGGACTTTTGTGGTAGCAGAAAGAGTGCTTCCGCTCACAACGTTGTCAGAGACAAGATTGATCCCAGGTTTCTTCCAAAGAGAAGACCTCTCAGAATGAAAAGGATTTGAATGCTTTTTAATTCACAGCTTCTGGTATAACCTACTGGAAAATCTTTGAGGCATGGAGATTGACCCCAGGTTCCTTACAAAAAGAGACCTTTCAGACGCGATTTAGGAGAATTTCTGGATTTGAATAATTTTTAATTATTTCCTTGCCCTATTACCATAGGTGAGGAAAGTATTGCTTTCCGAAAAAAAATTAAGGTACCCCAATTTCTAAATTTCTATACGTTTCAAGGTCCCCTGAGTCCAAAAAAGTGGTTTTTGGGTCTTGGTCTGTATGTGTGTGTGTGTGTGTGTGTGTGTGTGTGTGTGTGTGTGTGTGTGTATGAGTGCATGTGTGTCTGTGTACACGATATCTCATCTTCCAATCAACGGAATGACTTGAAATTTGGAACTTAAGGTCCTTACACTATAAGGATCCGACACGAATAATTTCGATCAAATGCAATTGAAGATGGCGGCTGAAATGGAGAAAATATTGTCAAAAACAGGGTTTTTTGCGATTCTCTCAAAAACTGCTCCAAAGATTTTGATTAAATTCATACCTAAAATAGTCATTGATAAGCTCTATCAACTGCCACAAGTCCCATATCTGTAAAAATGTCAGGAGCTCCGCCCCATCTATGCAAAGTTTGATTTTAGATTTCCAATTATCAGGCTTCAGATACAGTTTTAACAAAAAACTTTGAGTGGAATAGATTGAGCATGAAAACCCCTACAATTAATGTTCAGTAACATTTTTACATAAAATTGAAAATAAGTTCGAAATTCGAGAAAATATGTGATTATCCAATTGCAAACTGTTGATTCTATTAAATGATTCTCTATGAAGAGATAGCAGACGTCGTGTGTCTCCAGCGTTATTGCCCTGTCACCAGCTGGCTCAAATCTTTGAATAGTAGACTTGAGATGCGCGTGAACACTTGCGTCAGGTGATCAATTTTCATAACGGCAAAGAAAGTTGTGTGAGTGCGCCACATCAGAACTTTACTTTATAGTTTGTGTTATACCCTACTGAAAGTCATGAAACATGTTTGGGCATAAAGATTGATCCCAGGTTTCTTCCAAACATGGGACCTGTTAGAGGCGATTGAAAAAGATTTGAATGTATTCAACTCCACAGTTTCTGGTGCAACATACTGAAAGTCATGAAAGATGTTTGAGAGATGGTTTCTTCCAAAAAGGAGACCTGTAAGGGGCGATTAAAACGGATTGAATGCTTTTTACTTCATAGTTTCTGGTATAGCGAAGGATACCTCATTTATTAAGATTGGTCAGAGAATAACAGAGAAATTAATTATTTTCGTACAGGATGCATGATCATGAGCAAACAAGATCATCTCAAAAACATTGTAAAATCAGCTGGATGGTCTACCATACTGAAAGTCACATAGAATTCTTAACGTATGCAAAGGATTTCAATGGTTTCCAAGTTTTTATCACAACCTATTGAGAAAAATAAAAAAATCTGGTGTGGCGACTCACACAACTTTCCTTGCTGTTATGGAAATTGATCACCTGACGCTAGTGTTCACGCGCATCTCAAGTCTACTATTCAAAGATCTGAGCTAGCTGGTGACATGACAATAACGCTGGAGACTCACACGGTCTGCTATCTCTCTTCATAGTGAATGATTAAATGGAATCTTATGTTAATGATTAAATGGAGCTCCTGAAGTATTTACAGATATGGGACTTGTGACAGTTGATACAGCTTATCAATTTAATCAAAAGTTGCCAACAGTTTGCGATTGAATAATCACATTTTCTCAAATTTCAAGCTTATTTTCAATTTTAGCTGAAAATGCTACTTTACATTAATTGAAGAGATTTTCATGCTCAATCTTTTCCAATCAGAATTTTTCGTTTGAATTATATCTGAGACATGATAATTGGAAATCTAAAATCAAACTTTGCATAGATAGGGCGGAGCTCCTGAAGTATTTACAGATATGAGACTTGTGGCAGTTGATACAGCTTATCAATTACTATTCCAGGTATAAATTTAATCAAAATCGTTGGAGCCATTTTCGAGAAAATCGCTAAAACCCCTGTTTTTGTGAACATTTTCTCCATTTTAGCCGCCATCTTGAATTGCATTCTATCGAAATTGTTCGTGTCGGATCCTTATATTGTGAGGACCTTAAGTTCCAAATTTAAAGTCATTCCGTTAATTGGGAGATGAGATATCGTGTACACAAACAAATTCATTATCTATAGGTGCTTGTTGAAATGTGTTGTCTAATGATTCTTGAAATTATTTCTCTTGTATTCAATCTTGGAGGAGAATTGAGTATCATAGTAGTCCGATTCAAATAACTTGAGTAATCAGGCTCTCGAGTAGAACCCTCCAGTCATACTATCAAGCTATAATAAGTAAGAAAGAAACAAGATTTTTTACTCTCCTGCATCTGAGGACATGTTTTAAATAGATCTAGATAGAATACCACCTCACTAAATAATTGTGTTTTCAATTTAAGCTTGTTTTTGTTCAACTCTGTATTCAAACATGAAGAATATTATTCTATCCAGGTTAATTTCTCGAAAGCATAGTGCTACATGATGTTTGTTGATCAACAAATTCGTATCTGTTATAAATCACTAGATTGCTGATAATCTACTCCCATTGCATTAATGATCATAAACTAGTCAATAGATGAAATCGGAATAATCTATCCTTTTTCTTATCAGCTGAATTCAAGGGGAAAAACAAACAACTCAATTTGGGACTAGATCCGTTCACTACTGACCCAGTTCTGTGCCATTCTTCTGGCTCATTCTCATCGTAATTGGAAATTATCTCTAGTAGTTTGAGTGTCATAAAGTCAACTTTACGACGGTATAATAAAATTGGTTTGAATATTCAAATCGATTGTCAGATTTCTTGAACTATAAACTTGTTTGAGAGCTATTCTGGAAAAACTGTTGCCTTATTTACCAACTTCTTCCGAGCAGACTAGCCAAGTGCCATGACATTTATCATAATTAAAATACTTTGAGATATTTATTTAATGACCACATATTAGTATGGAATTTCGACGGTTGGCCTTACAAGGTTTGGTGTTTAGCGGATACAACTATTTACCTGATTGTGGTGGATTTTGTTGTTGTGTAATACCCTAATAAAGTTATCACATTGATGAAGCATACGTTTTACTACCAAGCGTGTTCCTAAATATGCGTTAAGTGTTATTTGGTGATAAAATTGAGTAGTATATGGACTCCCAAAACAGATTTTGAGAGTCCTCTATTCCATCTTGCAATATAATAAATGAAAATGAGTTTGGGTTGTGAATTTATGTGTTTTCTCACTTCAAGTTCATATGTCGCAGGAGCGCGACTAGAAATTGAACAAGAAGGTCAATTTCATGAATGAGAAAACCTTGAAGTTTTTAAGGAAATCTTATAGATATTCATTCAAAACGTATCTATCCTTTCATCTTATCGTAGTTTCAGAGATATCCCAGGTTGATCGGGAAGAAAAAATTAGGTTTTCAAAATACGAATTAAATTGTCAATTTAATTTCAGTGCATTTTTTCTATTTCTTCAGATTAAATTTTTCAAATTAAGCCAACTTATTTGATGTTGGCCTAGTTCAACACTACTACAACTCAAAAATCCAAGTTTTGAGAAAAAGGCAATATGTTTCGAATCATTACAATGAATTGTGCATTGCATGGGATGTTGATTTCTCCCATGTAGAAGTATAATATTCTTAGACTTAGTTGAGTGTAGCTCTGGAAAGAGGAAGGAAAGCTGAGTAAAATGATGTAGAAATCTCAAAAATGATAATTTTTGAGTTGTAGCACTGTTGAACTGGGGCTGCTGTTCTCTAAAGTCAAACGAATTAAATACATTAAAAATTTGAAATTTTGTATGTATTTGATTTTTGAATCAGAATAAAAAAACAATTTGAATTTGAGTTAATGTTGACGTTGACGTCTTGAAGTTCTCTGTTGCATTGTGGGCTACAACCGTTTTCCAATGTCTTTTCATATCCGCCATTCTAAGGATGAATTCTCCATTCTGTGTACTCGAAGACATCTCCAGCCAATCCGGTGTTTGGAATAAAATTTTCGATCAATCAAAGAGTGGCCCCAGAATTCTTCTCTCTGAAATACTTCAAAATCATCACTTCCGTAATGGCTTGAGGCAACTCCTCTGAATATGATTCATGAGTTGTAAAGACGCTTCCCGGTAGTTCGGAATCCACCTAAAACAATGGGTGTATTCATCTCTCATTGTCATCCGTCTCGTCACCCACGCACAAGCCTAGAGTTCACAACCACCACCCCCTCAGCAGCAAATTATTGCTTCAAATCGAATAATTTATTCATTCCCAGTGTGTGATACGAATATGTCAGTGGCATAGAGAGTACACTCCATGCATACCTCAAACTACCAGGAGAAGATATCATCACAAGAAAAGTTATTAAAGAGATTTGAAGAAGTATTCTAGTTCTGAATTTCTCAATAGGTCTAACTCACCTGTTTTCCGTCATATTCTTGATCATAAACTTCGAAATAGTATAGATATTATAAATAGATTACAATTAGATCAATGCATGGAAAGTCTCAATAGTCTCAAACCTGCTTCTACAGATGTAAATTACTGAGATATTGCAATCATTTAAATGCTAATGAATTAATTATTATTATTAAACGCAAATCCAAATTAAATGCTGTAATTCACCTCGAAGACTTCTGCTACTGCAAATATTGACAACAGGGTAAACAGAGAAATTAGATGAGCGCTACTATTCGAAAATTATTTTCATAATTAAAATCATATTTAATTTACTATTACAAAAGAATTTTTGAATAGTAGCGCTCATCGAATTTCCCGGTTTACCCAGTTGTCAATATTTGCAGTAGCAGAAGTCTTCGAGGTGAATTACAGCATTTAATTTGGATTTGCGTTTAATAATAATAATCAAATCTGTTTTTTTTTTCAATTTGAGACGAATTTTCTTGATGAGCACTCTAAACCTAAAGTTTGAGTAAGAACAAAGGAAACATAAACTTCCTTATTAGAACACTTTCATTGTATATATTTAAGTGAGATTGTATTGGTGTGTATCTTACATTGTATAAATATGAGGTTGTTAGAATAATTACAATCAATTCTCGGTTGATAAGGTGACAATACACCCAGCAAAAAGCAGAGTCTCTTCAGTTTTAATAATGTGTAACCAGCTCTTTTCAATTTTGTCAGTGTCATGTCAGAATTATCGTCAGTCTCCATTTCCTCATAACTAATCAATAATTATTGTCATATTTAAGTCATTCACAGATTGTAGCTCTGTATTTGGCTGTACTCTACCGTGACTAAACCCTATAGCCACATTTTGTTAGTGATTGAAATTATTATAATATGCAATAACTAAATATTAAACTAAATAAGAAATTATTATAATACACAACTTTGTTGTGTTGAATCGGGAACAGTTTTGGGCTATAATGCCTGTTGTTCCCATACCTGTATGTATTTTTTTGTAAATAAATAAATAGCCTACTTCTATACTATGATTACCATGAATACTATAACATTATCATAATACTACAGCACAGTGCAGTGAATGAGCTCTATATGTCTATCCGTAATGAATGACATGATATTCAATGCCTAATCTTTTTGTGTAATTCACCAGGATGTTTGAATAGTTGATTTCTTATCGGTAAGATTATTTAACGTCAGAGTATGTCAAACATTATACAAACTTGCACTGGTGCAATATTATCTTGAATATTATGGAATAATCAGTTCTGAGTCACATTTGTTTTTGTTTGAATTCATCATATTATTTGACTCAAAACAGATTATCGAACGTAAAAATCTGTCAAACATTATACTTACTTGCACTGGTGTAATCTATCTATATAAATAAAAATTCAATAACTTTTTTATGTGTGCACCGAATTTGATTTTTTTTTTTTAGTTGTGTTCGTTATGTTCAGGACCAGGTTTATGGCCTATCAAATTTATAATCCAATTTCAGGACTCTTTCCTACGGTCCTTCAAAGTTTACATGTAATCCTTATGGGAGAAGATTTGTGAGATGGCCACACACAGAAATAAAAATCAGCTGTTATAATAATTGCGTCATCCAACAGCCGTCGGTAGATCTGCTTTTCTATTTTATTTCTACTGATTCACAAAATTCTAATTCTTATAATAATGCCGCGGTACGAACGACGACCAAACTTTGGTCGTAGAACTGGAAATACTGTAAATTTAGAATATGCACGGGAAAATCAGCAGCAAGGAGATATGGGCACCATTTAATTTCCCAGCAAGCTGCATTCAACTATATCTAAAAATACAAACTGCTGCACAACTAACTAAGCACATAGGAAGTCCATATTGAGATATAAATGTAAATACTGATTGTTGGATAATTTTCATAAGAATATAGTTCATCAGATTAAGCACACCTGAGAAGGTGCGGCTTGGTGATACAAAGTGTTGATCTCACGGAGATTGCCTTATCACACCGTTCCACGCCATGTCCGATTCAGTGTGTGTGGGTTCTTCCATCCAAACCAATAAGCAAGGAGCACCTTAATGCAAAATGCCGCATCGCGCCTCCTCAGGTGTGTATCAAGCTAAAGTTTGTCATGAGATGCATTAACTATTTGGCGGTACGAAGTTCGCCGGGACAGCTAGTATTAATAAATAATCCTTTTATGATCCACATTGGTTGTAATTTGAATTTATTTTATTCCACTCAAAACAAGCTATTCTTGAAGAGATACAATTTTTTACAGCAAACAACCGTTGATTTTGGAGAGTTATAAGTGGGAATATGATTCAAAGTGATTTTGAATACCATATTTGAATTAATTGGCGTCTTGTTTAATCTCTCGGGCACTCACCGCTCTTATCGGATCCCCACACACAGACTTGTTTATGCGGGGAAAATTCACAAGTGTTGATTCTTTTATCCATGTACTGTATGTGTATACCAAATTTATGAATAAAACTCCAATTTATTTGATGGGATCGCTTCAGATCAGCTTTTTCAAATGATTACAAACTATTATTATTTTTTATTGTTTGTTTTCTTTTTGACAATAAATGAATTTGATTTGATTTGATTACCATCAAAATCACTCTAAGGTAGTTCGGAACTCACCTAATTCTTCTCGTCATGGAGAATGAGAGACCATCATCTACGCACTGTCTTAGGTATTGGACCATCAGGGAAAAATACAGAATCAAAACTAGGCTAACTATCAATCATGTTATTAACTAATTTTTCTTAGATGAGGTGGAGCCCACAAATATAGGGAAATGAGATGCAAGTAGCATCGTTAATATTTTCACGGAAGGAGGCTCGAAAAATAGTGGGAATAGCAGAAAAGGCAGTGATAGCTTGAATTTTTTTTTGGTGGTAAAAAAGGATAATAATAGAAGGGGAAATAGTAGTTGTCTATGAGAAGGGTTTCTGTGAGTAGTTAAGATTATCTGTAATTTGTAAGAGTTATGTCTCACTATAAAACGCATGTATCATTACCTATCAATAGGTGTATCAAATCTATGTATCATTTCCATCAAAAGGGGAGAATATCTCATTCAATCGTATTGTTATTTCTTTATATTTTGCTTTATGTTTCCACAAAGAAAAATATACTGCGACGGCCTGCTCCAGGGAGGGCATGGACCACACAAAAAAATGTATGAAAGTTCACACTTTTTTGGGTACATGAATATATGCCCCTCTGTGTGATATCAGATCTGAGAATTTATTTAATTGGTCAGAGTCAACGGCGGTATACTGATAAACACACCTTGATCTCTTAAGCTGCGTACACATATTCGTGCTTCCAACCCGCACCGAGCACGCTCCTCCCTCGTACCGCCCTCGTACCACCATCGAACACAGTCGCACCGCCCACGCACCCATCATGAACGTTACGGAAGATGTTAGATCTTCTCGCGTTCCCCGGTCGAACCACTGTTCCTCGCCGGTCGATCATCAATCGTTCTGCTGGAGTGACGTTCGGTTGCGGAGCAGAGCGACAGTCTGTACGCACCTTTATATTGACCGAGAAATTTGTAGGTTTGCTGCCTACTGCCTTGATTTTTCATAATATGATTTAAAAAACTAGTTTTTGAAGTAGCCACTATAAAGAATCGTCACAATGCATATTCAATAATAGTTACAAATCAAAGTAATACATTTTAGACTATTAATCCGTTTCTGGAGGTGATGCCCAGATGAGTTCTAGGCTTGTGCGTGGGTAATGAAACCGATAATGAGGAATGGATCTACTGCTAATGGATTTACTAATAATCTCACAGTAATGGATTGACTAATGGATCTACTATGGATCTACTACTACTACTTGGACCTACTGCTCCAAGTGGGTTCCGAACCAACTAGAAGCTATTTTTAAACTTATTTGGAGTAGTTCGGCTCTCAATGTGACCAAACAACGGGGTGATTTATCTTCTAAGTCGTCCAAAAGGTAACCTTTAGAAAACAACAAGAAAAATTATAAAATTAACTCCTATTCAAGAAAATTATGTACTGATTCTATTAGGTTATTTGAAGTTGAGGCGATATCATCCATCATGAGGTGTAGTTTTTGTTGAGTGCGTAATACAGTACTTTGTTTAACAGTGGCTTGTCAATGCTATTATACAGGTGTCATCCGGAAGTCGTGGCCAGTTACTGGCTCATTTTTCGGTTCATCACTTCGACAAAACGTTTTATGTAAATTTGTCGAAGACGCTTTCAGCTAATGAATGCCTGGTCGCTAGTCACATAATGAAAACTTGGTACACGTCGCTCGCTTCAAAGACTCACAAATTAAGAACAGTGTTTCAGAATAAACGACAGTAGAGGTGCTAATAGTTATTTCTAAGTGAGCTCTTCGCAACAACGGTGATAATTAACTTTCATGGGTTCTTCACAGCTCACAACCTGATAAGACGTGGAAGATCTTGTTGGAGTTCATCCATTTTATCCTCGATTTTTAAAATAAGTAAAGGCCTAAAATATTTTGCGTTTGAGTAGAGACTTTGATTGGTTTCAACTTTTTAAGTGCTTGAGGAATTTTGTGTGTTATGCAGTCTCGAATATTAAATGGTAATGGATATTATCATTATGATTCGTTCAGGTTTACATAAAATATTGTATATTTCTTATAAAATCGAAGATTATCTGGAATCTTGATAGGATTTGTCTATTTCAGAATAGATAATCTTGTTTTTTCATCTAACTTTAGAAATTGAGAAGGGGCCGTGTTTGTTAACGATTTAAAGAACGGTTTGAACTGAACAAGCTCTAGTTTCCTAGTAATCAATGACAATAATCTATCAGAGTCTTTAAACAAGCCACTTGATTCGTTTTGATTGCTATCGAGGAAGCTTTAAAAAACGTTCGTGAAAACGGCCCTTATTGGAGTCCTATAAGACACTGTGTAACTGATAAAAGAGCTGGACATTCAAATGTTCAAATGTTTTTCCACAAATCACTTGATTACTTGAAAGCTGGACATTGAAATATTCAAATGTTTTTCCACAAGTCACTTGATTACTTGAAAGTTATTGATTTAACATGATTACCTTAGTGTGGAACTAGTTTTGACTTGATAATACTTAATATGTCAGGGTTGCTCACGCACCCTCCCCCCTTAAATTAGAAAAAAATTCAGCTGTAAAATTTAATCATGAGCCCCCACAAGATTTCAAGGACAAACCTTTCCCCTCCCGTGGAGATTCCTTGATTATTAATATGAAAGTGAACGAATTTGCCGATGAAACAAAGACATTTCAACTTATTTACAAATCTATGTAGAAGTCATGAAAGATCATTGATCAGAACTCAATAAATTCATTTATCGGTTGTTTTCTTGAAATTATTGTTCTATGATCCTCATAGAACTAAAAATCAATTTATAATGTTCTGTACGAAATCTGTATCAGGATAAACTCGCATTGTCAATCATCCACTGAGAAAAAAATGTGGGAGAATGAGACTGTCAACATGTATGTATTGTTCTCATGACAGTTCGTGTTCCACAATCCTCACATCTCACGCACTCTGAATGATTCTGATTATCAACCCAACTTGACGGGCTTAGCGGCCAACTTATTTCTCGCGCTATTGTCAAAAAGTTGCCGCCTGATATACACAAAGTTCAGCTGTAATACGTGGCAGAGGCTTTGCAACAATAAAAAGCAACTGAAAACCATCAAGAACTTTGTACCGCGTTATGTATATAGAATTTAAAATACTGGTTATTAAACTTTCCGTGTTATGTACTACTATCAGAAGAGTTTTATTGTTTCAACGGATCGGCACGTTCCACACACGTGATAATATATAATATGTGCATCAACATCAGAACTTTGAAATGGAAATGGAACGAAACAAGTTGCATATATGACACGAAACCCTATGTTACATAGTGGGTGAACGAGTATATGACACGGAAACCTATATAAAGTGGGTGAGTAACTATGAGGAATATATTTTCTGGTGGCTGAGAAATAATACCAACTTACTAAACGATGTTAGCGGGATAGAGGCCTACGTAGAGGGAGAAAAGGAAACTCAAAATTAAGTTTTATCTTGTTCAGCCCTGCAGACCGCTGTGGAAGGCTCTTCACTACCTCAGAGAAGTTGGGTCCTGTTTTTTATAAACTCTTCAAATAAACCTGTATAGGAAGAAAGCCAATGAAGGATCGTTCAATATTATCTTCAAATACAACTGTATAGTAATAATATTACTGAGGGTGATGCCCACAAGAGCTCTGAGGCTTGTGCGTGGGTAATGAGTGAGAGGGATGATGATGAGAGAATAATATGTAGTATATTGTCGTGAATCATTACAAATCAATCAATTCTCTGTATAGAGGCTATGCGTATCAATGTAGATCAGTATGCGGTAAGAAGTAACTGATATAAGAATTGCAATCTACAGTTATATTTTAATTTTTAATATGGAAACTTAAAAATAATAACGAAAAAATAATTTGAATTGCATCGTAGTTTATTGAGAGACTAAGGCCCGTTGCACAAAAGCCGGTTGAATTTTAACCGTGATCAATTCCACGAGAACCAATCAGAGAAGCCGTCTTTTTAAAAACGCCTCCTCTGGTTCTGGTCGGATTAAACACGGTTAAATTTTAACCGGCTTTTGTGCAACCGGCACTAAAACGTAGATGTTGTCATAAATGAGAATTTCTTTTTCTTTCAATTAAGGAGAAATACCACAGCATAACCTCCCATGCAATCAAATAATTAATATTTATTGGACTATTATAATAATTCAAATATAAAGTTTCTTCATCTGAAAATATCATCTGTAGCCTCTGTATAAGTTCTAGAAATGTTTACGATCGGCCAAAACAATAATGATTATGATATTCCTTGAATAAATCAACATTGATTTCTTCTTGAATAGAAGATTTATTTGGGACATTTACAGCTATAGTCAGATTCTCGTATAAAGTCAGCACCTGATTAGCATTAGTTTAAGTCTTGTCTGTCATTAGTCAAAGCCGATAACTCCATCATCTTCTAACTCCGCGCACTGTTGCCAAATTGTGTCTTAGCTATAATGAATGATGAGCTACCAGAATATTCAATGTAAATTATGAAATATCGGGGACCGAGCTTCGCTCTGGAGTACAAAAGCATAAAAAATTTATTACGAAAGAAGAAATTATAATAACATTCATACAGAAATGTTCCATCTAATAACAGTAAATTGAGATTAGTTCCCAGAGGAATGCAAAAATCTCCCTCACAAAGGCCCAGCTGCACAAAAGCTGGTTAAATTTTAATCCTGATTAACTTCACGTGAACCAAATCAGAGAAGACCATTTCAAAAAGATGGATCCACTGGAATTAATCAGGATTCAGAATAACCCGCCTTTTTTGGCACCAAGTACCTGATTGAATGATTACAAAAGTTCAACAGCTGAGTCATAATTTTGACACAGTCCCACACACATGAACTCGCTCACTCACTTTCATCACAAACAGATGACGGAATAATTATTATCAGATGTTTTTCCAAGGATAAATGATAATTATCCTTTAATGTCCTTCAGCGAGTTTTCCCAGGGATGAGTCCTAGTGCAATCGGATCTTTATATTACAAACCTACTATGTTCTGAATTTCGTGAGAATCGTTAGAGCCGTTTTCGACATCCGGTGAAATACAAAAATATAAACAGAAGTTGCTCGTTTAATAGTATAGGATATATATTATCAAATTATTATAAAATATATTTCATTGATGAATAGGATAATAATTGATCATCATTAGACAATAATTATAACAACTATAGTGAGGTCCACGTTATAATGGCAGTGTTTGATTAGCAATGGTATTGCTATCCTTGTGTATATTCAACAAAGTGGATAGCGCTATCTCTTTCTCGCTTTGCTCTGTTGCCAGATCGTCTTTTAACAATGTGGAATTGATAATATTAATAACCAAAATATTCCATCTTAATTATGAAAATTCATTATGAAATTATTGAAAAATATAATTTCTTGCTCAATTTTTTTTTAATCACTGTTACTAGTACCATAGAGAAACGATAGCATAAGTAGATATCCCATGGTATAGGGCGTTTATGTCGCAACTTTTACAGTTATCTCAAGCCGATAGTTCATGTAATTCTTTCCCGTGAAGCTGTGTGACACTGGTAGTCGCTCATATTGTGCCGTTTATACACTCTCACCCCAACAAAACAGTGAAATTCGACAATAATCAACAGAAATCGGCTTGAGATAACATTAAAAGTTGCGACATAAACGTCCTATACCATGAGATATCTACTTACGCTATTATTTCTCTATGCTAGTACTAACTAGGACTGAAGATCAGTTTATTTCTATCCTAAATTAATACTTCAAGTTAGTCATTTCACAAGAAGAGTCTTGTAATAGCTTCCCCTTGTTTCAAATTAGCTCATTCATAATAGCTGCACTAAATAGATATGTTCTTGCTTGATAAAATATAATCGACTATTTTAAACGAGAATGAACCATTAATATTACATCAAAAAACCTGTATCAGCTACCGTCTATGGAAGGCATTGACAAGACAAGACTATCGGCATCGTTTTTCTCCTATCTTTCTCATGATAATATTGGGCATTGAAATTGAATTGAATTTTATTGCCAAAAATCACTTGAATTGAATTGAATTTTATTGCCAAAAATCACATACAAATACTTGTACAATACAATCACTATAGTATGCAATATACAATTACCTACAAATAGACATTTATTGTAACTTGCACAACAATAATTATCAATGTTAATCAATGATATATTCGGCACTGCCAACATAAGAGTCCTTGTGTGTTGGCATTAGATTTCAATATTTTTAAACAATAAAGTTAAGTCAATTTATCCATCCACTATCTACCTACACCATTATCTATCACATTATCTTACGTATCGCATTTACAGTGAATTCAAATAATATTTAAACAAGTCTGGGTGCTATTTATTCGAAAATGTCATCGGCTACGATGGAACGTTACTCGCCGGTAGCTCATTGAAGACGATTGAAAGCTTTCTCTTCAAAAAGGATGTCATGTAGTTGCAGCGACATGTAGGTTGTAGCTGATATTATTCTATCAGTAGAGAATATAAAACAGCGCTGTGAATGAGCGTACTCGCACTCGACGCTGAGTTCATTAACATTTCAACCGGTGGACGTTTCCTTCCTTCTCGATTCAAGTTGAGGACATTTTTGTTGTATCAGAAGGTGTCTGTGCATATTTAGCGCTGGATTTAGATTCTGATTCAGATTCCTTTATTCATGTGTTTAACAGGACAAACCTCAACTAACGTTCTAGCGTTAAAAATAAAATTACCAGCTATCCTATTATATTAAGCGAGCAATTTCTGTATTTTTTTTTATATCGGGGCACCGAGCTTCGCTCGTTATTTATTTATTAACTTTTGATAAACTAAACACAATTCTTTAAAATGATTGGGGAAGTACTAACAGGCACAGCCCAAAACTGTTTCTTTCCCGAATTTTAATTTATACACTATGAATAGTCCAGAAAGTAGGTTATGTTCCATACACTTGAATTCAGGTTCAATTTTCTGTTCAAACATTTGAAAACAAAAAAATATATATAATTTAGATTATAATACAAACCAAATTGAATAACAAAATAACACTCACTAATCACTTGAAATTGTCAAATAATGATCAGCTTTGAAAATTATGATATACTCTAGTTTAGGAGGATTAGCATGTCCTGTCAACAAATCAGATTATGTTGATCAAATCGTTTCAATTGTCTAGCTAGATAAAATTTCTCGCTGATTGATTATGATTACACAGCTGGAAATGATTCTGTCTCTCTCCCACACAGGCACACGCATCTTCTGTTATCGAGAGACGACGAAATTATCATCTGTTTTCCAAGGATGAATTATCCTTTTAATATCGTTCAGCGAGTTTTCCAAAGAATGAGACCTGGTGCAATCAAGTCTCTATATCATAAACCTACTATGTTCCAAATTTCGTGCAAATCGGTAGAGCTGTTTTCGAAATCCGTAAAACATAAATAACCAGATATAAAAATAGCCAGATATAAAAATAACCAGATATATACAGAAATTGCTCGCTTAATATAATAGGATATCTGGTTATTTTTATATCTGGTTATTTATGTTCAACGGATCTCGAAAACGGCTCTAACGATTTTCACGAAATTTGGAGCATAGTAGGTTTATGATATGAAAACTCGATTGCACTATGTCTCATCCCTGGGAAAACTCGCTGAAGGACATTAAAAGGATAATTCATCCTTGGAAGAACAGAAGATGTCTGTATAATTTCGTCGTCTGTAGATAACAGAAGATGAGTGTGCCTGTGTGGGAGATCAGCTATGTAATCATTCAATCAGCTTACCGTATCTCGCAAGAAATATTATCTAGAAATTTTATTAAAATAATCGATTTGTTGACATGACATGGTTTATCACTCTAAATTAGAGTATATCATAATATTCAAAGTTAATCATTATTTTACAGTTTCAAGTGATTAGTGAGTGTTATTTTATTATTCAATTTGGTTTGTAAACAATCTAAATTGAAACTTTTCTGTTTTTGAATATTTTGACTCAAAATTGGACCTGAATTTATTCAAGTGTATGAAACATAACCTACTTTTTGGACTATCTATAGTGTATAAATCAAAATTCGGGGAAGAAACAGTTTTGGGCTATGCCTGTTTGTCCTTCCTTCCCCAATCATTTTGAAGAATTGTGTTCTGTTTATCAATAAATATAAATAACGAGCGAAGCACGGTGCCCCGATATAGTAAAGTAACATGATGGAGATTTTTTTATGCAGGCTAAAGAGTTTTACAATATTCTTTATTCATTTATTGAACAATTGCTTATCAGGAAAAATTCACCGTATAGCAAGCAGGGCCAATATTATTGAGCAAGAACATAATTATGATGAAATTGAGGTATTACTGTAATATTTTCACATGAAACGGTGAAGTTTGGACCTTTAGATGTCCATTCTTATAAATATTATCGAGGATATCCTCCCCTTTAGCACTTAACCGTAATAGGTTGTGAGAGAGACAGATAAATAGAACATAATCAATAAAAAGATTTGAATGAGGAAAAATTTTACGGTCATTTTTTGAAATTATGACAAAACTAATAAAAGAATAGTCTGAAATCGACTGTGATAGTATTATGGTGTGGTCCACGTTATAATAACAGTATTTGATTAACATTGGTGTTGTTATCCTTGTCTATCATTCGACAAAGCATATTGTGCTACCCTTTTCTAGCTCTGCAACGTTGCCGGATCGGTTTTCAACAATGTAGAAGTATAATAATTGAAAGAATATCCAATCTCAATTATTATAAAAATGTATTTAATCATTGATTTTTTTTTCTTGTCGTATAGGCCTAGAATATGATTGATTATTTCAAACAGGAATGAACAGTTGATATTACATCAGATATACCGGTATCAGTTATCCTCTATGGAAGGCAGTGGCAAGGCAGAGAATCGGCAACGATGCTCTCCTATTCTTCTTCACTGACTTCACTTCTTAAAAATTTGGACCTTACTATAGGTACAGATTAGATATTTTATGTGACTTCTCTGTCCTGTATTTGGATTCAATGAATTGATCAATTCAGACTCAGTTGATTTGATGATTAGAACTTTTCTGTCCTGTCTCGATTTCGAACATGCAAGTTCATCTCAAAGCAGACTGGTAATTGAGTTATGGTAGATAACTGTAGCCGTTTTCAAACAGGAATCGTTACGTGAGCGTTAGGATCGCGTGAATGATTTGTTGATTTTTCCAGGTTATCCGTGAGCAATCGTAATTCGAGTTGCTCAGATTAGAAGATGAGAATCTTAGCAAACTTGATACCAAGTTGATTCCAACTCCGACTGACTTCAAAAATTGAAAACACTCAATGCTTTGTACAGAAGTGAGATGAAAGCTGCTCTTCTTTAATCTCTGTTGCGTTTGAGAGAGAGAAAAGGTGGAGGCTGTTTGGGGAATCAGAGGAATTAGTAATGAATTGCTGGAGAGAATTGGATAGCTGAAGGGAGTGTTTGAGAACACGCAATGGAGCTCAGCAAACTCTTGCAGTTTGACTGGTTTTTCATGATTTCTGTGTCTCAACGCCTTGTTAGTATGATAGAAAAGTCATTTCGGATCTTCAATAATAAATAGATGTTGAAGCTACTAGATCAAGGTAGCATCTATGCTTTCAAGAGTGAGGAGAAAATGACGAGGGTAGCAATAAAATAAATAAATAGATTTTCAGCTCATCCAAAACAGAGTCGTCAAATCCTGTTGACAATAAATTGATTCTACAAATTAAAAGTTATATTTGTTCGCGAATAGCTATCAAGCAACCCAAACAGCTGGAGACAAGCTAAATCTATTTCTTCCTTAAATCTTTGTTAGAATTTTTGGTTTTCCATATAACTTGATCCATACATAAGCTATACAGTACCATATTTAATATTGAATATCGGGGACCGAGCTTTTCTCTGGAGTACGAAAGCATAAAAAACGTATTAGGAAAGAAGAAATTATAATGAAATTTCATAGTTCATACAGGAATGTTTTATCTAATCACAGTGAATCGAGATTAATTCACAGAGGAATGCAAAAATTTCCCTCACAAAGGCCCGGTTGCACAAAAGCCGGTTAAATTTTAATCCTGATCAATTTCACATATACGAACATTATGCCTATTTACCATTCCACTGACATGAAAGGTGGATTCATCTGTAAAACATATGCGATTAAAGTAATCGTTAGCGCCATCAATCCTGTTAAGAATCTCAGTTGCGAATTCTGCACTACTCAGCAAATCATACGGTTGCAGGGCCTGCACGATTTGCACTTTATAAGCATGCAACCTAAGCCTTTTATGAAGAATTTTCACAACACTTGCTTGCGGTATTTGAAGCTCACGTGATGCTTGACGAGTTGATTTAGACGAACTCCATTTCAAAAAGATGGATCTACTGGAGTAAATCAGGATTGAAAATAACCCGGCTTTTTTTTAACCGGCACTAAGTACCTGATTGAATGATTACAAAAGTTCAACAGCTGAGTCATAATTTTGAGACAGTCCCACACACATGAGCTCGCTCACTCACTTCCATCATCAACAGACGACGAAATAATTATTATCAGCTGTTTTTCCAAGGATGAATAATAATTATCTTTTCAATGCCTTCAGCGAGTTCTCCCAGGGATGAGACCTCGTGCAATCGAATTATTATATTATAAACCTACTATGTTCAAAATTTCGTGAGATTCGTAGAGCTGTTTTTGAGATCCGGTTAAATACAAACATATAAACATCTATACATATAAGCATACAAACAGATATTGCTCTTTTAATAGTATAGGCCTCCTGTCAAATCTGAATGTACTTACATTTTCTGTTTAATTTTATTCCATTTAAAACGTTTTTCATCTCATCACCCACGTAGTAATGTACTAGGAATTCTCATTTATTCTCTTGAAACTCAGTTGGTACAGTGAAATTCCCAGAAATCTACGAATTAATTTCATAGGATGAGTAATAGAAAATTCATGAATTGACAGTTTGTATATAGCAAGATTGGGTTACAAGATTGACTAATGCTCCCTGTATAGCCTACACAGAGTTCATGCTTAGGATGAAAATAATTCATTAATAAGCTTAATTCATAATTATTATATTTCATACATTAATTATCCCTTAATTGATAGAAAAGTCATAAACTAATAGAATACCGCTAGTAATCAGTTTAAAGGTTCAGTAATTGTTTTAAATGTAGAACATAGGCCTAATATGACAGAAACCATTGGAAAGAATACAGGAGACATTACATATTATCATAGTAGAGCCCCTCTTTATTTTAGTTATTCACAGAGAAAATTTATCGAATAAAATAGAGAACCTCCATCACTTGACAAACGTAATTTGAGAAACTAGAAGTAAGTTTCTGTTGATCAAAGAATAGTCGAGCTTCAGTATTTAGAAGTTTGTGTTAATCTCATGGTTTAAAATTTTCTTGAACAAATCAATTTTTTCTCGTTTCAAGTGATAATTTTATTGAGTAAAAGTTTTAATGATTCAAGTTACTATAGTGTGTGATATTTCTAATCTATTTATTTACTCTTTCATTCAAATACAAGTTTTATAATAACATTTTTATTATAATGTATATTTGGCCTGTGAATTTTTGTAATCTTTATAAAAGTGTTTTCATAACCTCATTTGGGAATAAGAATAAGAATAAGAATAAGAATAAGAATAAATAAGAATAAGAATAAGAATAAGAATAAGAATAAGAATAAGAATAAGAATAAGAATAGAATAAGAATAAGAATAAGAATAAGAATAAGAATAAGAATAAGAATAGAATAAGAATAAGAATAAGAATAAGAATAAATAAGAATAAGAATAAGAATAAGAATAAGAATAAGAATAAGAATAAGAATAAGAATAAGATAAGAATAAGAATAAGAATAAGAATAAGAATAAATAAGAATAAGAATAAGAATAAGAATAAGAATAAGAATAAGAATAAGAATAAGAATAAGAATAGAATAAGAATAGAATAAGATAAGAATAAGAATAAGAATAAGATAAGAATAAGAATAAGAATAAGAATAAGAATAAGAATAAGAATAAGAATAAGATAAGAATAAGAATAAGAATAAGAATAGAATAAGATAAGAATAAGAATAAGAATAAGAATAAGAATAAGAATGTTTATTTCGCCAAAATTACATAGTTACAAAACATGAATGATACATACAAGATGCATAATAAAAATGTAAATTATAATAGATCTAAAATGATTTGGCACAGCCAGCAAAGTTAAACTTGTGCGATAGCTGTGAGTTCATAAAGCCAACAGTACGAAGTAGCCTATAGCAATACTGAAAATTGGAAAAAATATATACCTTTATGATAAATATTATAGTAAATAATATTATAGTAATGCTTCTTATAAATAATACAATGATAAGAATTGAATAATTTCGTGTTAAAACCAATTATACAGGTGATAACCAAAAACAAGTCATACAGCCTACATTTAAATCTTCTAAATGCAAACTAATGAAGAATACAATAAAAAATGAAATTTTCAGTTGTGAGCACATCCCAGTGCTTAATCAATTCTCATAAATAATACAAAAGATATGGAGAGAAACTGTTTTGGGTTTATCCTGTTCATTCTCTCCTAATCAATAATTTGATATTCTGATTGTGGAATGTAATGAATAAATAAGTCTAATAAAATTGAGAACCTCCATTACTTGAAAAACTAGAAGTAAATTTCAAAGAGTAAGTTACTGAGCAACTTTTCTGACGACTGGCATAACTTATCTAATCGAATATGTTCGGAAAGTTTCAAGATTTCGAAAACTGAGCACAAAGTACGCAACAAAATTGTGTGTAATTGGAGGTGAGAAGTAAGCCCGACGGTAAGCACCGTCAGAAAATCCGCTCTTTTCATCCCATCAGCACGTACATCTGAGCAAACAATTTCTAATGGACAGTCAACCTCTAATTATAGTGGCTGGCCTCTTGGAAGTGAGCGCTAATTAATTTTAGCCGCTTACCTCTCTTCCTACTACCACCTCCAGCTAGCGTCATTCACTTTCGGGTCTATTAAAGTTGCAGCAAGTGAGAAAAGAACACTTTGGATGAAGTTTTAGGGTGAATCAAGTTCGGGAGCCCGCTGTAAAATAGATAGAGAAGAGAGTATTTGGATGTCGGATTGTGTGTATTTTCGAAACTTTTATCGGCTGAGCTGTATTATCAATAGTGGTTCTTGTCGCCTTCGAGACCTACTCAGTATAGAGGGAGAATATTATACTCATTTTTATACTTCTGTAATATTCTCTAGTGGTTCTTCACACTACTAAGAAGGCCTACTCAGTATAGAGGGAGAATATTATACCAGAGACAAGAAATTATAGTTTACTTATCCTTGTTATTACTTATTACTTATTACTTATTACTTACTTATCCCTGATCTATGATTATACTCACTCTTATTTATACTTCTGTAATTCTCTAGTGGTTTTTGATGCTTCACACTACTCAGTATAGAGGGAGAATATACTCACTCCTATATACGTCTATACTTCTGAAACTCCGACAGCACCCAACTTCCATAAGTAATGGCCGCTCATAAACTACTTAACGGACAGCCAAGTTTGACCAACTGGCGTGTTTGAGTTTATGGATAAACTTGAGTCAACTTGACACATTGTTGACCTGCTATCAAGGATTGCGCTTGATCTTTCATGAGTTCACTGCAGATTAGAGGTCCCAGATCGTAGGATCGCTTCACAGAGATATTTTCTATTTATTCATTTATTGATTAAGTTGATTACAATTCATTGAAATGATTTTGAAAGACGAAACGGCCTCTGTATGTGGATGTGGACCTAAACTGTTCCTCCCCCGAGTTTTGATTCATACAATACTTACTTACTTATCCTGGCGCTACAGCCCGATGTGGTCTTTGGCCTCCTCCACAATCTGCCTCCAAGCGTCTCTGTCAGCTGCCTTTCGCCTCCAACCTCTCACTCCCATCGTTCTGAAGTCTCTCTCCACATCCTGCATCCATCGAACCCTCGGCCTCCCTCTTTTTATAACAGCTTCCAGTTTCTTATACAGCATTCCATTTTGCATTCGTTCATCGGCCATTCTTTCAACATGTCCAAGCCACCCTATTCTTCTTGCCTTGACGAGCCGGAGAATATTTCCACCTTGCAGGTCTTATGAGCGTTCTGTAAATCTTCATTTTTGTATTCCTAGTGATGAGTTTTGACTTAAGCAGTTTGCTATTTGCAAAGTACGCACGGTTGCCAAGCATTATCCTGCGTTTCATTTCCAAAGATATTATTTATTTCTACAGTTAATTTCCGTTCCTAAATATGTGAAGTTTGTAACCTTTTCAAACGTGTTTTCTCCTATTTCGGTGATTCCTGGATCTCCAAGTCCTCTGGTGTTCATTTCCATATATTATATAGATTTTTGTTTGTGTACTTCAAGGCCTACTATCTTGACTTATCTTATTCTTAATCTGTAAGAAGACTTCCTCCAGTGACCGCATGCTTCTTGAAATAATTACAACAGTCATCATCTGCATACGCTAAGACCTGCGTCATTCGATTTGTGATATTGCCTCTCCTGTCAACGCTCTCCATTGTCCTCTGAAGAACAATATTGAAGAGTAAGGCCGATAGTGCATCACCCTGTCTCACGCCATCAGTTATTGTGAACTCCCTGCTCACTTGATTCATACAATAGCCCAAGAATATTCTATTAATTCATAGACTGTGACAATATTACGAATCGATTATAACAGCTTTACGATCATAACGGATCATAACCAGATTTTAAATTATTGAAGTGAAGGCATTGACAAGACAAAACGAGACTATCGGCAACGTTGTTCTCCTATCTTTCTCCACTGCCATTATAACGTGGACCTCACTATGGTATGTAGTAAGATGAAGGTAACGAGAAGGGATGATGCAATAAACAACCTATCTTTAATCTATCTATAATCCTATCTTTCTCACTTTAATATTGGGTATTGGATTTCAATCTTCTTCAACAATAAAGTTAAGTCAATTTATCCATCCACTATCTACCTACACCATTATCTATCACATTATCTTACTTATCGCATTTACAGTGAATTTAAATAATCTTTAAACAAGTGTGGGTGCTATTTATTTGAAAATGTCATCGGCTACGATGGAACGTTACTCGCCGGTCACTCATTGAAGACGATTGAAAGCTTTCTCTTCAAAAAGGATGTCATGTAGCTGCAGCGACATGTAGGTTGTAGCTTGTATTATTCTATCAGTAGAGAATATAAAACAGCGCTGTGAATGAGCGTACTCGCACTGAACACCGAGTTCATTAACATTTCAACCGGTGAATGTTTCCTTCCTCCTCGATTCAAGTTGAGGACATTTTTGTTGTATCAGAAGGTGTCTGTGCATAGTAAGCGCTGGATTCAGATTCCTTTATCAATGTGTTTAACAGGACAAAATTCAACTAGAGTTCTAGCGTTAAAAATAAAATTACCAGCAATCCTATTATATTAAGTGAGCAATTTCTGTATTTTTATATCTGGTTATTACTAATAGTTCTGTGAACAGTAGACCTCACGCAGTATTCTCATCCACAAGTACCTGAATGAAACTATAGACCTTATGGAAATACAGCAATAGACTGGCTTCTCCACACATCTGTGTAATCACTTGTCAGCTGATTTATGATGAATAATTCTATAGTCTGATTTTTACTTCAATATTGGCGTATGAAGGAGGCTCCTTTTTCCTTTTATAATAGTCCTTGAAATGCAAAATTTCCAAAAACCTTGTATATGCTTTGACGCGCAATTAAAAAAGGAACATACCTGTCAAATTTCATGAAAATCCATTACCGCGTTTCGCCGTAAATGCGCAACATAAAAACATATAAACATATAAACATTTAAACATTTAAACATCCAAACATCCAAACATTCAAACATTCAAACATGCAAACATTCAAACATTCAAACATTCAAACATTCAAACATTCAAACATTCAAGCATTCAACATTCAAACATTCAAACATTCAAACATTCAAACATTCAAACATTCAAACATTCAAACATTCAAACATTCAAACATTCAAACATTCAAACATTCAAACATTCAAACATTCAAACATTCAAACATTCAAACATTCAAACATTCAAACATTTAAACATTAAGAGAAATGCCAAACCGTCGACTTGAATCTTAGACTTGACTTGAATCGACTTGAAACTCACTTCGCTCGGTCAATTAATATCGGGGTACCGAGCTTCGCTCGTTATTTATTTATTAACTTTTGATAAACTAAACACAATTCTTTAAAATGATTGGGGAAGTACTAACAGGCACAGACCAAAACTGTTTCTTTCCCGAATTTTGATTTATACACTATAAATAGTCCAGAAAGTAGGTTATGTTCCATACACTTGAATTCAGGTTCAATTTTCTGTTCAAAACTTTGAAAACAGAAAATTGTAATTTAGATTATATACAAACCAAATTTAATAACAAAATAACACTCACTAATCACTTGAAATTGTCAAATAATGATCAGCTTTGAAAATTATGATATACTCTAGTTTAGGAGGATTAGCATGTCATGTCAACAAATCAGATTATGTTGATCAAATCGATTAAATTGTCTAGTTAGATAAAATTTCTCGCTGATTGATTATGATTACACAGCTGGAAATGATTCTGTCTCTCTCCCACACAGGCACACGCATCTTCTGTTATCAAGAGACGACGAAATTATCATCTGTTTTCCAAGGATGAATTATCCTTTTAATTTTGTTCAGCAAGTTTTCCCAGGGATAAGACCTAGTGCAATCGAATCTTTATATCATAAACCTACTATGTTCCAAATTTCGTGAAAATCGTTAGAGCCGTTTTCGAGATCCGTAAAATATAAATAACCAGATATAAAAATAGCCAGATATAAAAATGGCCAGATATAAAAATAACCAGATATATACAGAAATTGCTTGCTCAATATAATAGGATATCTGGTTATTTTTATATCTGGTTATTTATGTTCAACGGATCTCAAAAACGGCTCTAACAATTTTCACGAAATTTGGAACATAGTAGGTTTATGATATAAAAATTCGATTCCCGGGATGAGACCCCTGGGAAAACTAGCTGAAGGACATTAAAGAGATAATTCATCCTTGGAAGAACAGATGTCTGCATAATTTCGTCGTCTGTCGATAACAGAAGATGCGTGTGCCTGTGTGGGATATCAGCTGTGTAATCATTCAATCAGCTTACCGTATCTCGCGAGAAATATTATCTAGAAATTTTATAAGAATAATAGATTTGTTGACATGACATGGTTTATCACTCTAAATTAGAGTATATCATAATATTCAAAGTTAATCATTATTTTACAGTTTCAAGTGACTAGTGAGTGTTATTTTATTATTCAATTTGGTTTGTAAACAATCTAAATTGCAGTCTTCACTCTTGAACGTTGATAAATGGTGTTTGGATAATGGCATGGCACTGAACACTGCTAAGTGTGTGATGATGTCTTTCAGACGTGGGTCCAATATTCTTGATATTCAATATGTCCTGCAGGGTGCTCCTCTGATAAGAGTGTTTAAATTCAATGACCTTGGGGTTACCATGAGTCCCTCCCTTAGTCCTTTGGAGCATGTGTGTGGGATAACAGCCAAGGCTAGGTCACTGCTTGGATTCATTTTCAGGTCCTCTAGAGATTTCAGATCTCCTCATAGTCTCCTGGTTCTGTTCAGGGCACTGGTCCTTCCTGTTATGGAGTATGCTTCTGTCATATGGTCCCCATACCACCAATACCAGATTGATATGCTACAGAAGGTCCAGAGACGTTTTGTGAGAATGCTTGGCTGCAGGATGGGGTTTGCATACTTTGATGTGCCTGTGGAGGAAATTGAGAGACATTTTGGCCTTCTACCTTTGGCTTCTAGGAGGAGACTCTTCGACTTGATGCTTCTTTACAAATTGGTGAATGGAGCATTGGACTGCCCGGAATTGTTGGCTGGCATTGATATCTGTGCTCCAAGAGGGACCCGCTCCAGGACGATCTTCAGACGACGTCTTCATACAACAGCTTACGCATACAATAGTGGTTTGTCAAGGGTGCTGCGATCTGGTTGTGAGGCTGCTGCGGCAGGAATTGATTTCTTTGATGTGTCCGTGGTAGCTTTCAGGAGAGCAGCCATGCGGTGGGGACTCTAGCTCCTTCTTTGTTGTTAGCTGATATTTATATATCTTTCGTCTTATCATCCTTTCTCCTTTTGTTTTTTTATGCATTGTATTTTGTTATACCCTTTGTGATTACTTGTTAGTGATCTAATGCTGAGGTTTGCCTAATTTATTTTTCTCTTTTATTTGGCTATAGGCTACTTTGAATGCTTTACCTTCATTGCTTTGCTTTAAAATTTAGCTTCATTATGTAATATGTATACTTAGGGGGCACTAGCCAATCCTCTTTAACTTAGCTTGTTATTGTTATGCTTGTTATTATGCTTATTATTAGGTTATAATTATGCTTATTAGTATTATTATTATTATTCTTATTTATATGCTTCTTTTTTGTGCTTTTTGATTGTTGTAATTGGTGTGTACCGTTGGTAAATAAATAAATAAATAAATAAATTAGAACTTTTCTGTTTTTGAATATTTTGACTCAAAATTGGACCTGAACTTTCCTGTTTTATAATATTTTGGCTCAAAATTGGACCTTAATTCAAGTGTATGAAACATAACCTACTTTTTGGACCATTTATAGTGTATAAATCAAAATTCGGGGAAGAAACAGTTTTGGGCTGTGCCTGTTTGTCCTTCCTTCCCCAGTCATTTTGAAGAATTGTGGTCTGTTTATCAATAAATAAATAGCAAAGGAAGCTCGGTGCCCCGATATTAGTAAAGTAACATGATGAAGATATTTTTATGCAGGCTAAAGAGTTTTACAATATTCTTTATTCATTTATTGTACAATTGCTTATCAGGAAAAATTCACCGTATAGCAAGTAGGGCCAAGATTATTGAGCAAGGACATAATGATGAAATATGCGAGAATCGAGGAATTACTGTAATGTTTTCACATTAAACGGTGATGTTTAGACTTAAGATGTCCATTCTCAGAAAGAGTATCAAGGATATCCTTCCCTTCAGCCTTTAACTGTAATAGATTGTGAGAGATTGATTGATTGATTGATTGAGATTTTTTATGTAGATTACAATATATACTGGCTTCTACACTTATATACAATAGCTTACAATACAGCAAAATTATAGATGAATTTACATAATATAGACTAAGAAAATAATTATCGAACTGCATATGATATGAAAAAAGCAATTGGTAATAGCTATAGATAATATTTTTATGCATCTACATAAATTGGCGGAGCTTTGGACATATATCAATGTCCATTCTTTGGAAAGAATATTCAAAATATCCTTCCCAGATAAATAGAACATATTGAACCGATTAAAAGATTTAAATTAGGAAAAATTTTACGGTCATTTTTGAAACTACAAAGAAACTAATAGAAGAATAGTTTGGAATCGACTGTGATAGTTCTATGATAGTTCATGAGGTCCACGTTATAATGGCAGTATTTGATTAACATTGGTGTTGTTATCCTTGTCTATCATTCGACAAAGCATATAGTGCTACCCTTTTCAGCTCTGCAACGTTTCCGGATCGTTCATCAAAAATTTAGAAATATATTTTATAAAATATTCAATCTCAATAAAGTATTATTATAAAAATGTATTTAATCATTGTAAAATATTTTTTCTTATCGTATAGGCCTAGAATATGATTATTTCAAACACGAATGAACAGTTGATATTACATCAGATATACCGGTATCAGTTATCCTCTATAGAAGGCAGTGGCAAGGCAGAGAATCGGCAACTATTCTCTCCTATTTTTCTTCACTGACTTCACTTCTTAAAAATTTGGACCTTTCTATAGGTACAGATTAGATGTTTTATGGAGCTATTTTATGTGACTTCTCAGTCCTGTATTTGGATTCAAGGAATTGATCAATTCAGACTCAGTTGATTTGATGATTGGAACTTTTCTGTCCTGTCTCGATTTCGAACATGCAAGTTCATCTCAAAGCAAACTGGTAATTGAGTTATGGTAACTGTAGCCGTTTTCAAACGTGAATCGTTACGGTAGTTCCGTGAGCGTTAGGATCGCGTGAATAATTTGTTGATTTTTCCAGGTTATCCATGAGCAATCGTAATTCGAGTTGCTCAGATTAGAAGATGAGAGTCTTGGCAAACTTGATACCAAGTTGATTCCAACTCCGGCTTAGAGTCTGACTTTAAAAATTGAAAACACTCAATGCTTTGTACAGAAGTGAGATGAAAGCTGCTCTTCTTTAATCTCTGTTGGCGTTTGAGAGAGAGAAAAGGTGGAGGCTGTTTGGGGAATCAAAGGAATTAGTAATGAATTGCTGGAGAGAATTGGATAGCTGAAGGGAGTGTTTGAGAGCACGCAATGGAGCTCAGCAAACTCTTGCAGTTTGACTGGTTTTTCATGATTTCTGTGTCTCAACGCCTTGTTAGTATGATAGAAAAGTCATTTCGGGTCTTCAATAATAAATAGATGTTGAAGCTACTAGATCAAGGTAGCCTGATCTATGCTTTCAAGATTGAGGAAAAAATGACGAAGGTAGCAATAAAATAAAAAAATAGATGTTCATTTTTCACCTCAGCTAAAACAGAGTCGTCAAACCTTGTTGAAAATAAATTGATTTTACAAATTGAAAGTTATATTTGTTCGCAAATAACTTACAAGCAACCCAAACAGCTGGAGACAAGCTAAATCTATTAATTTCTTCCTTAAATCTTTGTTAGAATTTTTGGTTTTCAAGATAACTTGATCCATACATAAGCTATACAGTACCATATTTAATATTGAATATTGGGGACCGAGCTTTGCTCTGGGGTACGAAAGCATAAGAAATGTATTAGGAAAGAAGAAATTATAATAGAATTTCATGGTTCATACAGGAATGTGCTATCTAATCACAGTGAATCGAGATTAATTCCCAGAGGAATGCAAAAATTTCCCTCACAAAAGCCCGGTTGCACAAAAGCCGGTTAAATTCTAATCTTGATTAATTTCACATGAACCAAATCAGAGCAGTTCTATCTAATAACAGTGGATCGAGATTAATTCCCAGAGGAATGCAAGAATTTCCCTCACAAAGGCCCGGTTGCACAAAAGCCGTTTGAATTTTAATCCTGATAATTTCACATGAACCAAATCAGAGAAGACCATTTCAAAAAGAAGGGTCTACTGGAGTTAAGCAGGATTGAAAATAACCCGTTTTTTTTTCAACCGGCACAAAGTACCGGTTGAATGATTACAAAAGTTCAACAGCTGAGTCATAATTTTGAGACAGTCCCACACACATGAGCTCGCTCACCCACTTCCATCATCAACAGACGACGAAATAATTATTATCAGCTGTTTTTCCAAGGATGAATAATAGTTATCTTTTTAATGTCCTTCAGCGAGTTTTCCCAGGTATGAGACCTCGTGCAATCGAATTTTTATATTATAAACCTACTATGATCTAAATTTCGTGAGAATCGTTAGAGATCCGGTGAAATACAAACATATAAACATCTAAACATATAAACAGAAATAATTGCTCGTTTAATAGTATAGGATTGATCTTTATCAGCATCTTGTCAAATCTGAATGTACCTTACATTTTCTGTTTGATTTTTATTCCATTTAAAACGTTTTTCATCTCATCACCCACGTAGTAATGTACTAGGAATTCTCATTTATTCTCTTGAAACCCTGATAGTACAGTGAAAATCCTAAAAATCTACGAATTAATTTCATAGTATGAGTAATAGAACATTCATGAAATGACAGTTTGTATATAGCCAGTAATGTGTTACAAGATTAACTAATGCTCCCTGTATAGCCTACACGAAGTACATGCTTAGGATAAAAAGAATCCATTAAAAGCTTAATTTATAGCTATATATTTATCATCATTAATTTTCCCTTAACTGATAGAAAAGTCATAAACTAATAGAATACCGCTAGTAATCAGTTTAAGGTTCAGTAATGGTTTTAAATGTAGAACATAATATGACAGAAACCATTTGAAAGAATCACTACCTCCGTAAACAAAGCCATAGTGCATTCTGGTGACGTCAGCACAGGTAGGGCTCCTACATCAATAAAAACACTGATATAGATCAGCTGAAATCAACGAATTTTGATTGGTGTAGGAGCCCTACCTGTGCTGACGTCACACGAATGCACTACGGCTTTGTTTACGGAGGTAGTGAAAGAATACAGTAGATATTACATATCATAGTAGAGCCCCTCTTTATTTTGGTTATTCACAGAGAAAATTTATCGAATAAAATAGAGAACCTCCATCACTTAACAATCGTAATTTTAGAAACTAGAAGTGAGTTTCTGTTAATCAAAGAATAGTCGAGCTCCAGTATTTAGAAGTTTGTGTCAATTCCATGGTTTAAAATGTTCTTGAACAAATCAATTTTTTCTCGTTTCAAGTGATAATTTTATTGAGTAATGTTTCAAGTTACTATAGTGTGTTATATTTCTAATCCATTTATTTACCCTTTCCATTCAAATACAAGTTTTATAATAACATTTTTATTGTAATGTAAATTTAGCGTGTAAATTTTTGTGATCTTTATAAAAGTGTTTTCATTTGGACTATTTTTATCAAAATAAGGGAGAGAAACTGTTTCGGGTTTATCCTGTTGATTCTCTCCTAATCAATAATTTGATCACTATTAAATTTTATAAAACTTTAAAGTGAAAAAGCACTCACATTATTTGATGTGGCGACGTCCGTTTCGTGCTGGTATCGCACATTTTCAAGCCAAACAGCTGAGTGGTTTTTGATTTAAACAGCTGTTTGGCTTGAAAATGTGCGATACCAGCACGAAACGGACGTCGCCACATCAAATAATGTGAGTGCTTTTTCACTTTAAAGTTTTATAAAATTTAATAGTGATAATAATAGTGGAAACAAGATGGATAACCAACAACAAATAATTTGATATTCTGATTGAGGAATGTAATAAATAAATAAGTCTAATAAAATTGAGAACCTCCATTACTTGAAAAACTAGAGGTAAATTTCAAAGAGTAAGTTACTGAGCAAATTTTCTGACGACTGGCATAACTTATCTAATCGAATATGTTCGGAAAGTTTTAAGATTTCGAAAACTGAGCACAAAGTACGCAACAAAACTGTGTGTAATTGGAGGTGAGAAGTAAGCCCGACGGTAAGCACCGTCAGAAAATCCGCTCTTTTCATGCCATCAGCACGTACATCTGAGCAAACAATTTCTAATGGACAGTCAACCTCTAATTACAGTGGCTGGCCTCTTGGAAGTGAGCGCTAATTAATTTTACCCGCTTACCTCTCTTCCTACTACCACCTCCAGCTAGCGTCATTCACTTTCGGGTCTATTAAAGTTGCAGCAAGTGAGAAAAGAACACTTTGGATGAAGTTTTAGGGTGAATCAAGTTTGGGAGTCCGCTGTAAAATAGATAGAGAAGAGAGTATTTGGATGTCGGATTGTGTGTATTTTCGAAAGTTTTATCGGCTGAGCTGTATTATCAATAGTGGTACTTGACGCCCTCGAGGCCTACTCAGTATAGAGGGAGAATATTATACTCACTTTTATACTTCTGTAATATTCTCTAGTGGTTCTTCACACTACTAAGAGTATAGAGGGAGAATATACTCACTCCTATATACGTCTATACTTCTGAAACTCCGACAGCACCCAACTTCCATAAGTAATGGTCGCTCATAAACTACTTAACGGACAGCCAAGTTTGACCAACTGGCGTGTTTGAGTTTATGGATAAACTTGAGTCAACTTGACACATTGTTGACCTGCTATCAAGGATTGCGCTTGATCTTTCATGAGTTCACTGCAGATTAGAGATCCTAGATCGTAGGATCGCTTTAGAGAGAGATTTTCTATTCATTCATTTATTGATTAAGTTAATTACAATTCATTGAAATGATTTTGGAAGGACCAAATGGCCTCCGTATGTGGATGTGGAACTAAACTGTTCCTCTCCCCGAGTTTTGATTCATACAATAAACCCAAGAATATTCTATTCATTCAAAGACTGTGACAATATTACAAATCGATCATAACAGCTTTACGATCATAACGGATCATAACCAGATTTTAAATTATTGAAATTCTCGTAGATTCATTTTTTGATTTTGGGAGGACCAAACGGCCTCCGTATGTGGATGTGGACCTAAAACTGTTCCTCATTTTGATTCATACAATAACCCAAGAATATTCTATTCATTCATAGACTGTGACAATATTACAAATCGTTCATAACAGCTTCACGATCATAATGGATCATAACCAGATTTTAAATTATTGAAATTCTCGTAGATTCATTTTTTGATTTTGGGAGGATCAAAAGGCATCCGTATGTTGATATGGACCTAAACTATTCCTCACCCGAGTTTTGATTCATACAATAGCCCAAGAATATCCTATTCATTCATAGACTGTGACAATATAACGAATCGACAATAACGGATCATAACCAGATTTTAAATTATTGAAATTCTCGTAGATTCATTTTTTGATTTTGGGAGGACCAAAAGGCCTCCATAGGTGGATGTGGTCCCAAAACTGTTCCTCCCCCGAGTTTTGATTCATACAATGGCCCAAGAATACGGCCATCCAGCCAGATTTCAAATTGTTTGAGTTGATTTCACTATAGATAAATATAAATATAGATATCACTAGGAAAATTTATTTCGCATATGCACATTCATTATTCCAATATATTATAGAGGTGTGGGGTGCTGCTTTCGATTCTCATGTAAAAAAGCTTTTTATCTTACAAAAGCACATGATTAGAGCGGCCCTGGGAAGACCTCGAATTTACTCAAGTAGAGAAATTTTCCTAGAATTAAAGGTTCCAACTCTAAGACAGACTTACATTAAAAGTGTAATTCTGTACTTGAATAAACATAACCATTTATTTACCACTCACACAACTCCCTACAAAATTCGAGCAAATAACACAAATAGATTTAATATACACTTCACAAAACTCACTATATGCAGACATCAACTTCCGTACTATTGTAATTACTTAATCAACAAAATACCAATAGGCTTTGTTTACAGAAATATAACCAAATCATTACTCTCAGATATACAGATTGGGTTGATAGGAACATTTTCTTTAGGCTGACTTAGACCTGCAAACTAAGTTTTGTTTCAGTTGGACGACCGTTACCATGTCTCTGATTTTGCTTTTTTGTCATATTCATAATGATCGAATAGCTTGGATCTTCATCATCTCTTTTCTTGCCTTTCTCAGTACCGAGAAATCTTTTGTCACTATTTATTTCCATCTAACAATCTTTCACATCTGCATCTATTGCTGATTTTCCCCCTTTTCATTTTTTCTTCTTTCGTTCGCCTTTTCTTTTAATCTATTAAGCGTTAGCCTACATGAAAAGTTATAGTTTTCTTTCTCTTCAATATCTTTCTTCTCTGGCCTTGCTTACTGATAGGATTTTTCTTTCGTATTATTATTATTATCTTTCATATATATAAATAGATATATTATACGTATTATTATTTTATTTTAGGCTACTTCTTGTACTGTTACTCATTCCCCACACACAGATCCGTCTATGTGGGGAAAATATTCACAAATCTGTTTTTAGATATGTTGTCTATGTATCTTGTGCTTTGTATTGTGAATTGAAATTGAATTGAAATTTAAATACTCATTTTTCGATTTTGGGAGGACCAGAAGTCTTCCGTATGTGGATGTGGGCCGACCCAAAACTGTTCCTCCCCCGAATTTTGATTTATATAACAGTTCAAAAATAGTTTATTCATTCGTCATCGACTGTGACAATCGAGCATGACAGCACTCCAGCCAGATTCCAAATTATTGGAATAATTGACTTATATTCTGGTGGATCCACTTTTTAAATTGCTTTCCACCACAATCACTCAACGACTCTTACAATTCAAAATTTGTTTCCCACAATAATTTTCGATGAATTGGAAAGATAACAGCTTAACCTATTCTAAAGAGCAGGCAAGAATAAATAATATTGCTTTCCTGTTCTGAATGGACCTAAGCTATCTATAGTGTTGGTTTTTAAAAAAACGTTAGAACATAATTTTCAGAATTGAAAGGTGAAGCACAATAGGACATTTTTTCATGTACTATTTCAGTTCATTTGAATCTGCTAATAATCGATAATAGCATTTTCCATTCGTCAGCACTCAGCGACTTTTTAAGAGCGCTGAGAAAGGAAATAAGGTGCGTACAGATATACGCGCCGCGAACATGAGCAATTCACTTTCAATCAGCTGACTATATCTATATTTTTACAGTAACGGTAAGATACAGATATAAAAAGCTTGGCATCGGCTGATTAAAAGTGAATTGCTCATGTTCGCGGCGCGTATATCTGTACGCACCTATAAATGTACTGATTTTTTTCGAAATTACTAGTACTGTCTCTATACTGTTTCATATCAACAACTAATTTCTTTTTGAAACCATTTCGACACTTAAAAAAGACTTGAGTGCTGGGAACTAGTTGTGTTTGTATAAAACGTATAAAGACGGTACTAGTAATTTCGTTAATGATTGAACAATAATTCAAGTAGCTCTATTTAAATATAATACTCTAATTTCTAAATACTGTATTTAAATAGAAGTAGCCTACTGTACATGATTATACATGTAGAGTACTCACCTTTTTTTAGGGCTACTGAAATTATTGAAGCATAATTTGGTTTTCAACTTATTCAAATACTAAATTCCTAGTTTTCATTTTGGATTCAAAATTGGACAAAACTTATGAAGTGATAAACATAACCTATTTTTGGACAATTTCTATCCAAATTTGGGAAAGGAACAGTTTTGGGCTTTAAGCCTGTTGTTCCTTTCCCAATCATTCAAAGTTTAGAATGATATTGTATGTATCAATGTATAAATCAATTAAATAAATAAATAATGAAACTTATCTAGTACTCTTTTATTATGAGTTGGAACTACTTATGTTGTAATAAAATAAAAGGGTACTGGATAAATTTTATTGTGTGTCAATAAATATAGAAATATAGCAATGAATGAATATAGAAAGAGGTCGCATTTAGTGGAAATGTGATATTAATGTACGTATACACCGATGATGACAAGTACTATGTACCACAATCTGGACTCTGACAGTCACGCATAGAGGGTCCTTTATGCATACGAATTAGCGGAAAATTATTTAAAAGGAAAAGCGTATTGTAATTTGACAGTTAAATTGTCACCCGTAGTCAGTGGGAACCATCCTTGTCACAAGAACATACCGACGATTTTATGTGTCTGGGTCAAATGCGCAGAGACTCGGGGTCAAATCTCGGTCTTCCACTGAATATCAAATCTGGCTTTCAACAAACATTTTGCAAACAAATAATACAGAAATGCGTCAATGACATAGAAACACTCAATGTATCACCGGAGTATGGATATTTAGCGTGTGTTTGTCCCACATTTGCATAATTAAGTAGTAGATTTTGCAATGAATGGGATGACACAGAAATATGAAAATTATTCAAAGGTTGTCCAATTCCCATGACCGTTGTACGTAAACAATTTGGGATCTCATCAATGTCATTCGTTGTGTGATTTCTATCAGTCGCATTGAATGGGAAATTTGCTGTTTTATTCGAATTTCGCAACTCTATTCTACATTATGTCAATTTCAAAACTCTATCTTTCGCATAAATCATGAGAAATGAATAAATCATGTTTGCAAATCGTTAGAGTGTTGAAGACTTTGAATGATAAAACTGATGAGAAAAATAAATTGCGTAATCTTGTTGTTGGATATATTGTGGTTGGATATATATTGTTGTTGAATCATCATTGGATATTACATATTTTTGTAGCATCATACGTTGCAACTAATTTCTTGATAAAATGCAAAACTTCCCAAACATTCCTCTACCAGAGCATAATGGAAGAGCTGCTCTAAGTAGGCCTAGATTACAGTTACTATATCACAGATAGTTACTTTAAACAGAGTGGGTGAAAAGTCCGAGAACGGCTTAATATCTCATACACAAAGGATACCATTTCATGGTGGGTGTGATTTGAGATCCTACTCAAATTGAAAATACTACTTTACTTTGACTTCAAAAATCTGGTCCGCCATCTTGGATCCGCAATATGGAATGCAAATTTGTATTTTTAAATAGGAAGGTGGTCATGAGAACATGATTTCAATACGGAATTTCAAGACAAAATTAATGGCAAAAACCGCATATCGATATCTCAAACCGTTTCGAAGATATTCACATTATTAATCAATACCATCAAATCAAAGATGAAATACTGTACAGGTAGATAAGTGTTATTGATTAATAATGTGAATATCTTCGAAGTTATCGATCTGTGGTTTTCGTCGTTCATTTTGTCTTGAAAATCCGTATCGAAATCATGTATCGCATGACCACCTTCCTATTTAAAAGAACAAAGTTGCATTCAACATGGCGGATCCAAGATGGCGGACCAGATTTATGAAGTCATAGTAAAGTAGTATGTTCAATTTGAGCAGGATCCCCAATCACACCCACCGTCAAATAACCTTTGGGTATGAGATATTAAGCCGTTCTCGGACTTTTCACCCACTCTGTATAGTTACTGTAGGCTAGATGAACTTCCAGATGTTCTGATACAGATACCTGTGTCTGATTTAATTTAATGGAACTGATTTTAATTTTTTGAACTGATTCATTCTCAGGACGACTGCATTTGCTGTAGAGCTCCCTTCTCATATGACAATGATCTAATCCTCCTCTTTTCCAGAAGAGCGAATATAGATTAACAAAACCTAAGAAGAAAATTATCAGTATTCTATAATATTTACGAGTTATCCATGCTGTTTTGAGCGCTGAAGTTTCAATGGTACCTAGAATATTCAACATAATGCATAGTCAATCACACAATCTCAATGTTGATTGTATGAATTTTTTAATTCATGAATTGGTATTCTGATCATTTATTCGCAATCTATAATATTATAAAGGAAAGAATTGGCTTATACACGTAAGGGATAGGAAGTTCACGGATGTCGCATCATCACGTCTGAACTAATGGACTGATTAACTTGAAATTTTGCATACCTATAGATTCTTAATTCACTAAGCATGGTTATGAGCCTATTCTAAATTCTCCAAGATTTCAGTACGTCAAGTTTTCAATTTGTCAAGTTTTTATCAGACCCGCGAGAAGCACGGGTCACCTGCCAGTACATGAATAATAATGAATGAGATAAATATTCCCGTAAATAACTTGTCTGTAGTTAATTACTGTTACTAACTTGATAACTGATGCTGATGATCCTTGTAGAAATTAAGTTAGAATTCCAATTTGGAAATTAAACCTTCATTCGACATTAAACTTCATTTATCTCTTGCTTTATATGTAGACTAGCAGGTAACCAGTGCTTCGCAAGGATCTAATTAAAAAATCGACAACTTGAAACATGTCGTACCGGTACTGAAATCTTGGAGAATTCAAAATAGGACTATAACCATGCTCGGATAATAAAATTCTATATGCAAGATTTCAAGTTTATCAGTCTAGTTGTTAATTTGTGAATTTCCTATCCCGTACGTGTAAAGCTGCGTACACATATACGCTCTTCCAACCCGCACCGAGCACGCTCTGCCCTCGTACCGTCCTCGTACCGCCCTCGTTCCTCCATCGAACCACAGTCGCTCCGCCCACGCACCCATCATGAACGTTATGGAAGATGTTAGATCTTCTCGCGTTCCCCGGTCGAACCACTGTTGCTCCCCGGTCGATCATCAATCGCTCTGCTGGAGTGACGTTCGGTTGCGGAGCAGAGCGAAAGTCTGTACGCACCTTATGAGCCAACTCTTTCCTATTATATTATGTAGGCCTATAAATTAATAATTTATTGTCACTAGCAACAAACTGAGAACTTGGCCCATTGAAATCTTGAACAATTCAAAATATGCCTATAACAATCATTGGTTGATTATGAATTCATACGCAAAATTCCAAGTTAATCAGTCCCGTAGTTCAGCCGTGCTGATGCCTCATTCATGAATTTTCCATCCCATACATGTATGAGCCAACTCTTCCCTATTATATTATGTACGGTATAAATTGATAATTTATTTTCACTACCCAGCTTGATATCAGTTGCTGATGATCCTTGTAGAAAATAAGTTAGATTCCCAATTTGAAAGAAATTAATTCTCCATATTTGTCAGGTTACCCTATTATTTATTAAGCAAGCAATTTCTGTATATATTGGTTATTTATATTTATTTATGGTTATTTATGTATCTCGAAAACGGCTCTAACCATTTTCACGAAATTTGGAACATAGTAGGTTTATAATTATAAAAAATTCTATTGCACTAGGTCTCATCCTTGGGAAAACTCGCTGTACGACTTTAAAAGGATAATTCATCCTTGGCTGAAACAGCTGAGACTTTCGTCGTCTGTGGATAGTAGAAAAGTGAGTGACCGAGTGAGTATGTGAAAAATCAAAATATCGCATCCCCGAAATTCATAAGATGACGTATAGACGGCTGTGAAATATAAACACGATCATTTTAGAGAACTGTGTTCTGTTTATCAATAAATAAAAATAAGGAGCGGAGCTCGGTGCCCCCATATTTCTTGTTTTATGTGAAGATGTGACTTTAGTTCTTGCTCTCTGTATGGAGATGACTACTGAGCCATCTGGTTGACTGGCTGTTTTTCCTCGTTATGAACTTCAAGACATGAAACTTGTTCGTTTAGAAGCTTGTCACTCAGATCATGAATACAAACGTAATAATATTCATTGAATGGGAGGGTTGATTGAACTTGCTTCTCAAATTTCTCAGAGTTGGAACTTGATACTGTGGATGTAGCCTAGGCCTACTTCAGTGAGGAGTCTGAATAGACAGCGTGATTACCATGAAATGCTTATTTAAAACGATGATTTGAAGAGGCCTACCGAACAGTCTCCATTCTGTAGTCACGTGTTCGAACTTGAGAAATAAAAATTTATGTGTTTCAATTCTATATTCTGTGAATTTGTAACTTGTTTTGTGTTTATTCCAAGTTTTATTCTGATGTGTAATTTTCAGATTAATTGTTTAATGTATAACCAACTTAGAAACGCTCTTTTAGGGGAAGTGGTTTACTCAGCGGTTAGTTTTAAACCTCACCTGAGAAATATGTGAACAATTCATCTGAACGGAATGTAATGAAAGTATGTAGGGCCTATCCTATACTATTAAACGAGCAACTTCTGTTTATATGTTTAGATATTTTGACGTTTAGATGTTTGGATGTTTATATGTTTGTATTACACCGGATCTCGAAAACGGCTCTAACGATTCTCACGAAATTCAGAACATAGTAGGTTTATAATATAAAGATTCGATTGCACTAGGTCTCATCCCTGGGAAAACACACTAAAGGACATTAAAAGGATAATTATTATTCATCCTTGGAAAAACAGATGACAATAATTATTTCGTCGTCTGTTGGTAATGGAAGTGAGTGAGCGAGTTCATGTGTATGGGACTGTGTCAAAATTATGACTCGCAGCTGTTGAACTTTTGTGAGCATTCAATCGTGTACTTAGTGCCGGTTGCAAAAAAGCCGGGCTATTTTCAATCCTGATTAATTCCAGTAGATCCATCTTTTTGAAATGGTCTTCTCTGATTTGGTTCACGTGAAGTTAATCAGGATTAAAATTTAACCGGCTTTTGGGCAACTGGGCCCTTGTGAGGGAATTTTTTGCATTCCTCTGGGAACTAATCTCAATTCACTGTTATTAGATGGAACATTTCTTTATGAATGTTATTATAATTTCTTCTTTCGTGATAATTTTTGAATGCTTTTGTACTCCAGAGCGAAACTCGGTCCCCGATATTATAGATTTACTTAGAGCTTGATTGGTTTTTAATTAGTAGTTTTTTCGTCAAGTCACTTGTGAATCGGCTATTAACAGACAACGCAGCTGAATATTTGGGAGGTTAAACAGTGATGAAAGAGTCAAACGCATTAGGAGGAATAAGGACAGTGCAACTAGTTCACGCTTTAATTAATCGGAATCGTGTCAATTTGTTTGATTTACGACTGTCAATGGAAATTATTGTAGAATCCCCAAACTACTCAACACGCCACGCCAATGATAATAATAATTAGAATAGTTAGCTGAAACAACAGTGTAAACTATCAGTTAAAGCTTCCTCATTTTTTAGCGAAAATTGAATTGAATTTCTTACTTGGTAGTTTTATGGAAAAAATGACTTGGATAATAATACGTATACCGGTATGCTTAGTTTTCTAATTTAGCAAAAGTTTAATGTAATTGAATAATTATTTTTGATGGGTTCATGGGAATAATGACTTGTTCCAGTATACTTATTGAACATAATAATGGTTTGGAACAGAAATAGTTTCTTATGTGTTTCAAAAATAAATAACTAATAGCAGATGAATAGTCCACTTATATAGTATTCATGGATCATGGATCTATCTCTCCAATTTACCTCTGCATAATAATTGACCGAACGAAGTGAGGTCTAAGATTCAAGTCGACGGTTTGGCATTTCTCTTAATGTTTAAATGTTTATAATACATATTATTATGTTTATATATTTATATGTTGCGCATTTACGGCGAAACGCGGTAATAGATTTTCATGGAATTTGACAGGTATGTTCCTTTTTTTATTGCGCGTCGACGTATATACAAGGTTTTTGGAAATTTTGCATTTCAAGGATAATATAAAAGGAAAATGGATCCTCCTTTATACGCCAATATTAGAGTAAAATTCAGACTATAGAATTATTCATCATAAATCAGCTGACAAGTGATTACACAGATGTGTGGGGAAGCCAGTCTATTGCTGTATTTACATAATAAGGTCTATAGTTTCAATCAGGTACTTGTGGATGAGAATACAGTGTGAGGTCTACTGTTCACAGAACTACTAGTTATACATAATAGTTATTTGGAACAGAAATAGTTTTCTTATTTTGTTTCAAAAATAAATAACTGACAACAGATAATAGTCCACTTATATAGTGTTCATGGATCTATCTCTCCAATTTACCTCTGCATAATAATACATTATCGTTTTACTTAAATTTTTAGGGCTAGGGTACTGAAAATATTGGAACACAATAGTATCAAGTACCCTTCTATTATATCACAACACAACTAGTTTCAACTCTTCAAGAGCCAATTTCCAAGTGAAACAATAGTACCAAGTAGTGATGTCAATTTGTTGTAATATACAGTAGGCTAGGTACTTTACTGAATAGCTGAATTATCCTCAAGAATAACAATGCCGATTCTCTACATTGATTGATTATATTTCTACACTGTTAAAAACATAATTGTCATCGTTGTGGACCTAGAAAAGAATAGTACTACCGGCTTTGTCGAATGATAGACAAGGATAGCAAAACCAAAGTTGATCATTATAACGTGGACCTCAGTATAGGTGAGATGATCTTATAGTCTTCTTCATCTTCTTCTTCTTACAAACAAGGATTCGGCTTTAACCTGGTCCGACTCACATCTAGCCGATTATTATTCAGATAAACATAAAAAATCCTATTATTCTCACCTATTATTGATCTTATAGTTGTATAAGGATCAACCCGATCAATATCACAAATTAGACTACAACAACATTCCGAATGTATCAAATCATTACATGCCAAAAATACTCGATGCACCGTATTTGAAAGCGATTTTAAGTTTTTCCCGGTAGCAAATATAACATTGATCCACGAAAGTATCACTTAAAAGATTTCTGTCTTTGCAATTATTAGTTGGTAAATTGAGGAACATTCATTTTGTCTATTAGAAATTTTGGTTGATAGCCCTTCAATCAATCTATCATTTGAATTTCGGCAATAAGACATTCTCACTACATTAAGTACCGTAATACACTGTAGATGAAACAGTAAGAGAAGATATTAGATCTAATTACAGTATGTTTTGTCAAAAGTAGTGACTCACTTGACAGAGGTCTAGAGAGTGTGAGAGAGAGAAAGAATGTGTTAAGTTGTTTTGATTACACCGTACTAGTACAACAACGATTATCTCAAAGTATCAAGACAACTCAATTAAGTTGGAGTTGAGAGAAAATATTGCTCTTGAAATTCGTAGTAATTATTTCTTAACAAGGTCCTAAGAATGATATTTGGGAGGAACAAACATCGAAATTACGTTCATTCAAACTTTTCGAGCCCCGTAAATTACTACTCGGTAGCCTGTGTCTTCCAGAGTGAGTGAGACCGCAATTGACATGTCTTCCAGATTGAGTGAGACCGCAATTGACATGTCTTCCAGAGTGAGTGAGACCGCAATTGACATGTCTTCCAGAGTGAGTGAGAACGAAGTGGGTTGAGAGATCGTTCAATTTCTTCTCAAGTGAACTAATAATTAGTTCTACTTCGGCCCTATGATATCACCGAACGTAGGTTCAGTTCATATTACAGTCTGGTTGGTCAATATCAATTTCGTGGATAGAACTCTAGAAGAATGAATGATGGTACTACATTACTCAATTCAATGAGAAAATTGTTACCGTACCATGAATTATGAATGAAGTTGTGTTTGAATGAGAAAAATATAGTGCTGGTCATTCTTTTCAAACAATAATCAGAACAGTCTTGTTGTAAAAACATATTGTGATTTGGAATGAGCTTCTTGTTGGAAATAGATATTAAGATTCCTTTCCTGAAAGGCAGATGGTTTTTTCTATGAAATCCTACCCATTTCCCATTTTTTATCAATACATACAGAGTGTCCCAAAAGTAAAGTGCCAAACTTCGGGAATAGGTTCTAAGGGCCAAAACAAAGAGAAAATGTGGAATAATTTTTTTCCTAAAACGCTTCGTTTACGAGATATACGCCATATTTTTAACAAAATCATTCTTCAAAGTTTTTCAACCGATCGCTATATAAATCGGTAGGTATGTTCAAATAAGAGGGATTAACTGTAGAAAAAATATTCAACTTTGTCCAATAAAAAATTCAAAATGGCTGCCATTTGAAACTTTCAATCCAAAATTGCGGGAGAACGGTGATAGAGAAATTTACGAAGATCAAATTGTTTCAGGAAATTTTATTTACGATCAGTCAAAACATCAATTTATTGTAAATAGAAAGGAAGCCTACCAGTCTTTATTAGCATCAAATTATGATTTTTTTGTGTTTGGATAGAAAAAAATCATAATTTTGATGTTGATAGAGACTGGTAGGCTTCCTTGCTATTTACAATGAATTGATGTTTTGCTGCCTCGTAACACACATTTCATTGTATCTATGTTATGCTTTTTCCAATTCTCATTTTTTTGGTCTTGACTGATTGTAAATAAAATTTCTTGAAAAAATTTGTTCCTCGTAAATTTCTCTATCTATCACCGTTCTCCCGCAATTTTGGATTGAAAGATTGAAATGGCCGCTATTTTGAATTTTCGATTTGGACGAAGTTGAATATTTTTTCTACAGCTCATCTCTCTTATTTGAACATACCTACCAATTTATATAGCTACAGGTTGGAAAACTTGGAAGATAAAAATGGTCTTGTTAAAAATATGGCGTATATCTATAGATTTGGCGTATATCTTACCGATTTCTATAGCGATCGTTTGGAAAACTTTGAAGATGAAAATTATTCTGTTAGAAATATGGTGTATATCTCGTAAACGAAGCGTTTTAGGAAAAAATTTATTCCACATTTTCTCTTTGTTTTGACCCTTAGAACCTATTCCCGAAGTTTGGCACTTTACTTTTCGGATACTCTGTATAAACACCACCAATACAACTATGACAAATTATAACTTTCCTTGTCCTACTATACTGTAATTGAAAAATATACTGAAGCTTGTATATTGAAGAACCGTTGATCAAGTTCCTCTAAAATAAAATACATGATACATTATTTAATGATTATTCATTTCTCAGGTTTTCCTCCCTGTTTCCTTTCTGTACCATAACCTTCCACCATAATTTTACTACTGCATCCACTGCATCATCATTTTACTGGAAGTTAACATTCATTAATTTATTAACAAAAGATCTTCATTCATCAACAAATAATGTCATTGGCATTATATTGAATTACAAAATTAATATAGATCATATTCTCTGTGTTCACAGCAATGGACCAAGCCGAGGCCGAGAAAAAAGAACCTGAAGTTTCGTCTACTGTACCAACACCTCCTCCTCCCCCGACACCAAACTTCGGTCTCTCAGACCACGACAAACTAAACCACGACAAACCGAGTCATGGTATCTCGGACCACGACAAATTAAACCACGGTCTCTCGGACCACGATAAACCAAACCATGGTATTTTGGACCACGATAAACTGTACCACGGTCACCTGGACCATGACAGACCGACCAATGGTGGCGAGGTGAACCAAGGTTTCCAGCCGGACGAGGGCGGTCATCACCGTCACGTGAGCATCTCGTCGGAGGCGGTTCAGACCGACCTCGAGCACCAGAGGAAGGTGTCCACCACCTCCACTCAGCACGAAACGGCGAACCGCCTCCGGTTGGCCGCAGGAAGGATGCGGGGGTCTTACGCTGGTGGTGAGTGTGAATTTTATTTCAATTTGAAAAATCTGGTGTGGCGAACTCACACAACTTCCCTTGCCGAAAATTAATCACCTGACGCTAGTGTTCACTGCATCTCAAGTCTTCTATTCAAATATCTGAGCCAGCTGGTGACAGAACAATAACGCTGGAGACACACGAGGTCTGCTATCTCTTCATAGTGAATGATTCAATAGAATCAACATTTTGCAATTGAATAATCACATTTTCTCGAATTTCAAGCTTATTTTCAATTATATGTGAAAATATTACTAAACATTAATTATTGTAGAGATTTTCATGATCAATCTTTTCCACTTGAGATTTTTTGTTTAAATTGTATCTGCAGCCAGATCTATTCAAAGATCTGAGCCAGCTGGTGACAGGGTAATAACGCTGGAGACACATGAGGTCTGCTATCTCTTCCTAGTGAATGATTCAATAGAATCAACAGTTTGCAATTGAATAACCACATTTTCTCGAATTTCGAGCTTGTTTTCAATTTTATGTGAAAATATTACTGAACATTAATTGTAGGGATTTTCATGTTCAATCTTTTCCACTTGAAATTTTTGTTTATATTGTATCTGAAGCCTGATAATTGGGAATCAAAAATCAAACTTTGCATAGATGGGGCAGAGCTCCTGAAATTTTTACAGATTTGGGACTTGTGGCAGTTGATATAGCTTATCAATAGCTATTCTAGGTACTACAAATTTGATCAAAATCGTTGGAGCCGTTTTGGAGAAAATCGCGAAAATTCCTGTTATTGACAACATTTTCTCCATTTCAGCCGTCATCTTGAATTGCATTTGATCGAAATTGTTCGTGTCGGATCCTTATATTGTAAGGACCTCAAGTCCCAAATTTCAAGTCAATCCGTTAATTGGGAGTTGAGATATCGTGTACACACGATACACACATAAAAGCCAATACCCAAAATTTTTCTTAACGAATAGAATATAATTGATTATTTTAAACAGAACTGAACAGTAGTTGGTATTACATCAGATATACCGGTATTAGCTATCATCAACAAAAGGCAGTGGCAAGGCAGAGAATCGTCAGCACTGTTCTCTTACTTATTTCTAGCCTCTGCCATTATAAGGTGGACCTCAATATGAAGATGAATTATTTTGAAATTATGGCTTTACTAATACACACTTCAATAGATGCAGGACAAGTAAACTATTCTGAGTTTTCAATCAAGCCTTCAAACTCAAAGTTGAAAACTTGAGAACTTATTTAGCTGAATAATTACACTGGAATACCATAATTATGAGGCGTTGCGAAATGTAAGTTTTGATAAAGTGAAGTGAGTTTGAGATTTGCAAATAAGTTTTGTAAAGTTATAAGTTACATGTAATTATTTATAAAAAAGAATCAGTAGGCTATAAGTTGAAAACAAACTAACACACTTCTATATTATTCATTTCAAATTATCCTTATGCACTTTATTTCGATTGTGTTGGATCGATTTAAGTAGAAGAGTGAAATTTTTCATATATTGAACCATATCAATCTAAACCTAATATAAATTCAATAATACATCCTGCGTCCTTTGCAATAACAATAATATATTATCAAGCACTAGCCGTCAGGATCGCTTCGCTCGCCATATCCGTCTAGCCAGGGGGCTCTGTCCCCTGTATCGTCCAAAAATGAGATCAGCGGGCTCGCTTCGCACGCCTGCATTTTTCATTTGAGCATGCTTCATTCCATCAGAAAGTCAAAGTACTGAGAAAACGCAGAAAAGCTGAGAAAAACGCTGATTTTGGGCGTATCTTTGATGAAATATTTAAGTCACCTAATCACAAAATTTTTAGACCCTAGCTAAACCTCTGTACCAAATTTGGAAATTTCCTGTCTATTACTTAATGAAATAACTGAAAAAACGCTAATTTTAGGTGTATCTTTGGCGTTATTTCAAATTCCTTCTAACACAAAATTTTTACACCCCAGCTGAGCTTCTGTAGTAAATTTGAACATTTTCTGTTCATTTGCTCTCGATAAATCTGAGAAAAAGCAAAAAAACGCAAATTTTTGGCGTATCTCTGGCGTTATTTCAAATTCCTTCTAAAACAACATTATTACACCCTAGCTGATCTTCTGTACTGAATTTGAACATTTTCTGTTCATTTGTTCTCGATAAATCTGAGAAAAAGCAAAAACGCTGGAAAAACGCAGATTTTGGGCGTATCTCTGGATTTTTTTTCAAATCCGTTCTTAGTGCGCCTCTAAAGGGCCAACTGAACATACCTACCAAATTTCAACGTTTTTGGTCCGGTAGATTTTTAGTTCTGCGAGTGAGTGAGTCAGTGAATCAGTCAGTGAGTGAGTGAGTGCCATTTCGATTTTATATAATAGATTTAAAAAAAAGAATCAGTGAGTTAAAAACAGCCTAACACACTTTTCTATTATTCATTTAAAATTCTTATGCACGTTTTTTTCGATTGTAGTGAATCAATTTAAGTAGGACAGTGAAATTTTTCATATATTGAACCAAATCAATCCAAACCTAATATAAATTCAGTAATACATCCTGCGTCCTTTGCAATAAGAATATATCATCAATAAATGGAAATTTATGAAATGAGAGAGGAACCAGTTATAAAAAACTAAATATGTTTTTTATAAGTTAATAAATGAGATTCTCCTTGAAATAAAATTGAATATTCATAACATTGGATAGTACTTATGTGATATTTCCAATCATGTGCATTGTTTTTTTCTAAGTTGAAACTTATTGTACTTCACTTCGAATGTGGATAGGCCAATGGGATCATGAGGATACATCTTACTAAATATAAGCATCTTAATAACAGCCCAGATCCAACAATACAGTATGCGGTTAAGCTTTGGGCAAGGAACATATTTTTTTAATTATTCCTCTAACGATAGAAATCTCACTACCAGAAATGATAAATCCCCCAATAGTGTTGAATCTAATTTAAAAATTTTTCAGCTCTGCATTGTCATATGAGTTGTACCCCACTATATAAATATGCAAGCATCAATTCATTCATTTATCAGCACAAGCTCATATCATTCAAAATGATAGAAGAAAAAGTTTTTAGGTAGTTGAAGTAGGAAAAGTAAAAGGAAAATTAATTAAGGTAGATGTCAGAATATTTGAAATAGGGTCAAGACTTTACTGTGTACTAGACATATCAATAATATAATTCCCAGTCCACCTTATAATTGAATGAGAAATAATATTATTGGAATGAATTATAACATTTCTTAAACTATTAAAAACTTATTGTAACTATTGAATAATTTTAAAATATTAATATCTATTTTAAAAATAACTGAGTGTCATGAATTATTATTCTGGTATTTGGAACATTATAAATTCAAAAGAATGATTTGTATAAATAGTTTTGGACTGAAAATTTTGTAGAAATCCAGAAGATGTAACCTCATTTGGACTTTTAATGTTACTTAAATTTTGGAGAGAGAGAAATAGTACAAGGTATTCTCAGTTCTCCTCTCCCAATCTGTGATTCATTCTAAAAAAAGAATAAAGAATAAAGAATCAACCTCATCATAGGGGCTGATAATAATGCCATTATGGATAAATGAAACTGTATCCACATTATAACAGATTATAGAATAAATGTATACAACAGATATATGGAAATGTAGATAGAACTTCTTTTATCTGTCATTGCAACATATACAGCGTTTTACATCAGAATGAAATGAAATTCCTTAAGCTGGGTTTACATCAGAGTTATTAACAAAATGTTACTAACTTAATCCTTATAGATTCTATTAGATTGAACGGAACTTGACAAACACATATGTTCTTCATGTGTATGATAAGATATGTTTAATCTAATAGAATCTATAAGCATTAAGTTAATAACATTTTGTTACTAACTTTGGTGTAAACGCAGCCTCAAGTAGGCCTACCCTTTTTTATGTTTAATATATCAGTTTACATGATAATATCGAGGCATCGAGTTTCGCTCGTTATTTTTATTTATTGATAAACAGAACACAATTCTCTAAAATGATCGTGTTTATATTTCACAGCTGGCTATATGTCATCTTATGAATTTCGGGTATGCGATATTTTGATTTTTCACATACTCACTCGCTCACTCACTTTTTTACTACCTACAGCTGTTTCAGCCAAGGATAAATTATCATTTTTAATGTCGTTCAGTGAGTTTTCCCAAGGATGAGACCTGGTACAATCGAATTTTTAAATCATAAACCTACCATGTTCCAAATTTCGTGAAAATCGTTAGACCCGTTTTTGAGATCCGTTGAACATAAATATCCAGATATAAATAAATATGAATAACCAGATAAATAACCATATATAAATATACAGGAATTGCTCGCTTAATATAATAGGATTTGTTTTTGGTAAATAAAAATGGTTTGATTTGATTTGAGTTTAAATGTTTAAACTAGTCTCACTAGTCGAGATCCGTTGAACATAAATAACCAGATATTAATATATAAAAATACAGAAATTGCTCGCTTAATATAATAGGATTTCGACTTATTAGTACCACTTTCAAGTGCAAATTAAATAACGTGAACTACATTTGAATTGATAATAGAATTAAACAAAATAAGTTAGGTAGTACTGATTTCTTTTTAGAGAAATATAATCGCATCTTCACTATTCACACTCTACGAAATAGAATTATTAATATAAATCAGAAGTGATAAATAGTGTATTGTCTTAATCTATTTATTTATTCAGGGCCCGTTCTACTATGTGTTATGCCCTGGGCAATCTTTTACAACGTTTATCACTTTTTCTTAGATCCATTGAATTATCTTATTAATTTAAAATATATTATTAATATATATAAATGTATAATTCATTTATTGTTGTAAGACCTGATATAGGCTATAGTTTTTTCTATTCAAGATAATCTTTCATTTCTGTAATCTTGTTCTATTGTTTTGTTCTACTTGAAGAACGCTTGTTTTCAATATGACACGGTGACACCTAAAGAAAACATGAAAAATTTACTCAGACTGATTTTTGCACCCTTGAAATTTATTCACCCACTGTGCTCATTATTGTAGACCGGGCCCTGCATTCATTTCTGTAACTCATATTCAAGTATTTCCCATGTACAATAATGCTCTACAGATTTGAACAATTGGAACAATAATTTTGAAGAATGGAGAAAGCTGAACCTATATTTCAATTGATTGTTGATGCAGCTGCTGATGATTGTGAACTGACTAAAACGGAGCCAAATATAGTGAATCCATCGTTTTTATCAGAAAGTGAGCATTTTTCAGCTCTGATGTCTTCTATTCTTTACAATAGCGCTCTAGTTAATTCAATCCGAATTAACTTTCAAGACTACTATACTCTTATCAAAAAGATTGCTGATTCTAGAAACTTTTCTAAAAGATTGCTTTACTTACAAACTTCTAAGTTAACTTTACAAACTCTTATCAAAGATTGCTGATTCTAGAAGCTTGACATGTTTTTTGTCCCAAAATTTTCAAAAACTAATTCTGGTGAAAACAAATTCTCCTCATTATCTCCCAACAACTAAATCAATCAATTCGTTACAACTTAATCCCCAAATTTTCCATAGTGAAGAGTGTCTGTTCAGTCAACTCTACTGATCACAATGAAATTTGCACAATTTTGCTGATCTGAAGTGGTTGAAATCCGTCTGCTAATCCTCAAATATGCCTCTATTGTATTAAATCTTGTAGTGATTCGACATTGAAATAAATATTGAATAATAAAGTGATCTGAATTGAGTGTTGGTTATTGAGAAAAGTACTCCAGTTCTGAAGTGTCTGAGTAGCTATTGTTATTTTGTCCTCTTGAGCTCAAGCATTTTCAATTCAAGATTTTATTATTCAACAATAATAATTATACTGTTTACATAAAATGTGTATAACAGTGTCACATATATTTCTGCAAATACAAACATCAATAATCCGATGTTGCCTATGTCTTGATACAGCCATAATCTATAAACTTAAGCATTTTCAATTCAAGATTCTATTATTCAACAATAATAATTATATTGTTTACATTAAATGTGTATAACAGTGTCACATATATTTCTGCAAATACAAACATCAATAATTCGATGTTGCCTATGTCTTGATACAGTAATAATCCATAAATGTGACCAATAAAAACATAAAGTTATACCAAACACAATAAGAAATATCACAATTATTACTCAAATTGTCCAACATACCAAGAACATTAAGAATAATTTCGAGTACTACTATTAGTAAGTTATTTTGTTTTGATATTTATGAGGCTATTTTTGTATATTTTATTGTTGTATTGTTGATTATTCTTAATATAGTCTAATCAGTGAGTATAGAATGTAAATTCTATACATTTTTACATTCTGCACTCACTGAGTCTAATATAGATCTATCATAATCAGTTAACTCAGTTATGGTGCAATCAACAATGGTAAATTTCCCATAAAACTTTATTTTAACTTGAACGCGAATGGTAATTTTAAAAGTTGGGTACCATTACACTTATTAATGAATATTATAACATTTGTATACATTAATGAATATTACATAATAATAATAATAATTAATTTCTCTGATTTCCAATGAATTGCAACCGAGGAGTTTATTGACAAAAGCGCACCGCGCTTATCAACTTCATTGTGTTTGCAGCTTTTTCCTATCAGCATTGTTTTCTGTGTGCAAACCTTTTTCAGGTGTAATAATTGTAATACTAGAATCGAAAGCAAACATTTTTCAGGTGTAATAATATTGTAGAATCGAAATTTGTTGTACGATACCAAGATAGTAACTATGTAGAGTTCTATAGTGAAATTGACTACATGGCATCATCTGAAGCTTTTTCTTTTTTGCATTTCTTTCACACCAATAATTATTATATTATTGTTATAGATATTTATTACCCCTTCTTAATTCGTTTTCTAGATGGTCTACAAAATCATGCTGCGGACAATGGGAGGAAATACTCAGGTGTAACAATGGAGGATGATGAACCAGACGCTGAGAAGTGAGTTGAATTATGTAAAATATTTCTCACTAAAAAATTCTTATAGTTTTTTCTTTCTTACCGTGTTTGTTGTTTGTCGTTTGTTCATTTGAATTCTGTTCTCTCAATCTCTGGGTTATCTTATATTAATATCCATAACGCAAATATAGAGGTTTCTCTGACGTACCACAATATATTGGACTGTACTCTCTGGGTTATCTTATATTAATATCCATAACGCAAATATAGAGGTTTCTCTGACGTACCATAATATATTGGACTGTACTGTATTGCCAAGTTATATCATTTAATTCTTATTTATAGTATTTTGACGTCATAAAAATGTATGTTGAAGTTGGACAATATAGATGAGAATATTTTTGTCTTCATTGTCTGGGCTATAAATACTGTTAGCTATAGGCTTATTTTTTGACTGTGTGTAATTAGGCCCTTAGAAGCTTATAACTGCTTTTTAGAGGATTTTGTAGACTTTCTCATCTTTTACAACTATGTTATTCATTTCAAAAACAAAACAAACCAATTATTACCTGTGGTCAAAAACTTGTTGCTTGTACCGCTATATTTGTTAAAAAATAGTTCAAATTACAAAAGGTTTCATGACAAGCCCGGTGACATCTTCAGCTGAACTGAAGACGAAGAGTTCAGCTGAAGAGTTCAGTAATTTAAATTATTTCTCAACATAATTATATACGGTAGTGGGTATTGATAATATATCAATATCAAAATTTGTGCCGATTGCACAAAAGCCGGTTTAATTTTAATCGAGATTAATTTATTGAGAAACAATCAGAGAAGCCTTCAGATCAATCAGAGAGAAAAAACCCGATTGCATGAAAGCCGATTAAATTTTAATGGTGATTAATTTCACGAGAACCAGAGAAGCCTTTTTTGAAACTAAGGCTTCTCTGATTGGTTCTTGTGAAATTAATTAATCACGATTATATATGATAGGCTTTTATGCGATTGGGCTTTTTCGAAAAAATGCTTCTCTGATTGGTTCTCGTAAAATTATAATCACGATTAAAATTCTACCGGCTTTAGTGTAACCGGGCCTTATTCTTTCAATTGTGGAGAAATAACACATCTCTTCCCATACAAACAAATTATTTGAATATATTTATACCTATATTTTTAATTATTTTTCAATTTATAATCACTGATGCCAACAGATTTCCACCAAGTTTGTGCTTTCAGGTGTGTTAAATAAATTATGTAACTATAACTATTGTAATTGTAATTTATCTAATTTTTTCTGTAATTGATGTAGTGGTTTTAGTTTTTTTGGGTATATACATTCTTTTTCTAAAATTATGAAATAATCCTCAATCTTGAAAACTAAATCCTCAGCTTTTAGAATTAAGTTTGTTTTTCGGTAATTCATCGAAATTAAATGTTAAATATGTAAAATATGTATTCTATGTTTAGTTTTGAAGCATCTAAATTTGAAAATCTACTTTGTGAAAATACTTGAGGACTGAAAATTATGTGAATTGAAGAACTACAACACAAAAGCTGCGTTTACACCATAGTTATTAACAAAATGTTAATAACTCAATTCTTCTATTAGATTGAACGGAACTTAACAAACACACATGTTCATCATGTGTATGAAAAGTTATGTTCAATCTAATTGAACCTATAAGGATTAATTTATTAATATTTTGCTAATAACTTTGGTGTAAACGCAGCTTTAACCTCTATTTCGGACTATGTGATATCTTAATTTGGGAGAAGAATAGCACAAGGTTACCATACCTTATTTTTCCTCTCCCTATCATTTTGATAATGTACTTATTGTATCAATGAATAAAGAATCCATTAAGTTTGATAATACATTAGAACTTTTACTATTTAAGAAAAGAATTGATCATAAAATTGATATAACCTATCACAGGTTATCCAAAACAGCCAAAAGTTATGATACATTTGGTATAAAAATTTACAATAAATCACCTACAGATTTAATATTAGAGACAGAAAAGAAATTTAATACGAGACTATTGAATTGGCTTGTGATAAATCCTTTTTATAGTGTTGAAGAGTTCTTTGAGAATGAAATATTTGTTGCTTAGAGTTGAGAGGTTTTGTATTTGTATTTATGTATTGTTCAAAAGGCTCAAGTTATGCTGTTAGGAATATGTTATGTGTATTCACATGAATTGTATTAATGTATTCGAAAAATCTGATTGACTTACAGTTTACTTACTGCATTATTTTTAAGACTCAGTAATGTAATTTTGTGTGTACAGTACGTTGTTGTAAAACTTCATTTTATCTTTTGTCGTAATGTATTCGATATTTGACTTTGCCTATTGTTCTCCAAGTATTTAACGGCAGTGAAATCATATTTATTTATTTATTATTTATTTTAGAACCATTGACACTATTAATACCATTAATGTATAATTTAACATTTTTTAGTGAAGAATACATTGTTTATTTGCGTTGATTGTAATTGTGATGTATTGTTGAAATATTTGTACTTTGTGGAAATAAACTTGAAATTGATTTTGGTTTTCAGCTCGTGGTGGTACCTACTCTGCACGAAATGCCGACAGAAGGAGAGCGGGCGAGGTTGGGAACCGTCCTACTGGCAATCGGTGTGCCCCTACCCGTTTTGTCCCACCTACCGTCACGTCGCCCCGGGTCGTCAGCCTGTTCGCCACCGGCCTGCTCGCCTGGGGCGTCATCTACTCCATCCTCGGCAGCGACGCCGCCCCGGGCGGTCAGCTGTTCGACATAGCCGCCGTCTCCATTCTGGCGCACTTTGGGGGCGTCCTGTTCCGAATGCTCAACCTCCCCGCGCTGGTCGGCATGCTGCTAGTCGGCATCGTGTATCAGAACCTCGGCCTCATCCATGTCGAGGGCCACTATGTCGAGTTGGTCGGCATCTGCAGGTAAACAAAATTAATAACTATAAGGGCCGTTTGCACAGTGTAAGTTTAAGCTAAAGCTTAAACCAAATCTGGATTTTTTTGGTTTAAACTAAAACTCCGTTTGCACAGTATCAGTTTAAACTCTGTATTGAGTTTAAACTTTGAAAAAGTTTAAACCTCCAAAGCAGGAGGTTTAAACCAAATAATTTGGATTAACTTGACATCTGTAAAGATTTCATGGGGAAACAGCTGATAGTAAATTATTTTTCGACGGTTGTTTTTAATGCTTCTGTAGACGATAATAATATTATTTCGGTTATAGTGAATCATTATTGATAGAATTGACAGGAATTGATAGAAGTTTTTAATGCGATTGATAGAGATGACTGCAAAGAAATTCTGGAACTGAGAAAAATTGGGCAAAAAACGAATCATTTAAATTTCTGGGATGATAGAGAATTTTTTAACGGTTTTGCTTGAGTAAAGCAAGTGTCAATTTAGTATTTGATTAAATAAGTCACTTGAAGAAAATAAGACAATTTTCATCAGTGGTCTTCAATCAGAAAACATGTTTTTAATAACACATAACTGAGATATTTTTGCTTTCGAGAGATTTGTAATAAACGAGGAAGATCATAGTAGATTTAAGCGTTACAGAATAACTTTTTTATCTTACATTCTAAAATATATTTTTTGGTGCCGACTAAATATGAGTTTGTATCTAATAGTAATATAGCATTTTTTGAATAATTTCTTGATTGCTTTTCACTTTTATTACCATACAGCTTACAGCTCTGTGGATTTTGAACAAGGAAATAGTAGCTACAAAACCTCTATTTACTGATGGTTTGTAAACAAAAAATAACAAATTTCCTGTAAAAATCAGCCTTATGATATTATAAACGATGACATTCTATTACCAATTTGACGCTAAACTAGTTTAACTTAAACTGGATTAGTAAATGCACTGAGAAAACCGATTCAAGTTTACACTTTCAGATTAACTTAAACTCGATTAAGTTGATCGAGTTTAGCAATCCATACTGTGCAAACGGCCCTAAGACTTCAAAATCTACTTTGTGGAAATAATTAAGTACTGAAAATTCTGTGAAGTGAATAACTACAGAACTTAAGGCTGTGCAAAGGCTAAAAATAAACTTTCCACTGGTGATATTTTTCAAAGTTCTTCGATTTGTATATCATCAAGGTATCAAGATGAGAAAGTTTTCTCAGGAAAACATTTTTTCCGATCATTACTTTTTGAGATATGAGCGCCTAAAGTTTAAATTGTTGGGACAGAACATTTCAAATTCGGTAAGAGATAAATCCATGAGATTTGAAGGATTGATTCTCCATGGTATTGTTGATCTAGCAGTTAAATTAAAATTTTCTGGAAATATCAATTTTTGATAAAGTTATTCAATTTACTAAAAATGACCAAAAATAACTTTTTGTTGAGTTATATTTTGGTAAATTGGCACCAGAAAAATATCACCAATAGAAAATTTGTTTTTAGCCTTTGCACAGCCTTAAGAACAATAAGTTGTTTGGTTTGATAGAATAGAAAGGGTACTTTTTTGATAGCTTTTAACTACTGTGTTCCAATATATTTCAGAAGCCCTGGAAAGATAACTGAGTATTGAATTATTATTCTACCAAAAACAAAATACTAAAGTAGTTGATCCTGTATATTGAATCTGAAATATTGTTTTGTTTCAGAAAGGTTGCTCTTGTTATGATCCTAATTCGCGCGGGTCTTGACTTGGAACCAAAAGCAATGAAAACTCTGTGCTTCACTGTGCTGAGGATGGGTCTCATTCCTTGGGCAGTTGAGTTTGTATTGCTCGCTGTTCTCTCCAATTATATTCTGCAACTGCCATGGCTATGGGCTATTCTTCTATCGTAAGTTCTCATTATCAATTTTCATGAGAATTGAACAGTTTTTCAATAAAACCATAGAGAAACAATAGCGTAAGTAGATATCCCATGGTATAGGGCGTTTATGTCGCAACTTTTACTGTTATCTCAAGCCGATTACTGTTGATTATTGTCGAATTCTACTGTTTTGTTGGGGTGAGAGTATATGAAAGGCACAATATGAGAGACTACTATAGTAGTCTAGTATAGTAGTCTATAGTAGTAGTGTCACACAGCTTTACGGGAAAGATCTACATGAAGTATCGGCTTGAGATAACAGTAAAAGTTGCGACATAAACGCCTTATACCATGGGATATCAAATCAAATCAAAAATCGTTTATTTATCCTCAATAATAATAACAAAAGATAAAAGCTTGGAAATTAGAAATACATTATAATAATAATACACAGTATTGAACTAAATAATACAATAAAAATAAGGAAGGTCCCCGCAAGGTTAAAAAAACCTGTGCGCAGAGGCCGAGTGTTTGAAAAATCTAGATATTTTGAATTTTCAGAAGAAAAAAGATGAAATAAATTAATTCAGTGAAAGGAAACAATAAAAAAACTGGAAGGAAAATCACTAAATTTGAAAAGAAACTTACTAAACTTAAAAAGAAACTAAGAACCAAGAAGAAAGGGTAAGAAGGAAAAGGGGGAGTAAGAAAGGATAGGGGAGAAGGCAGAGGGAGACCTAATAGAATTAAGTTTTGTTTCTCAAGATGAATATTGGAGAGAATAAGAGAAAATTTGCTTGGCTTTGGCAGTTACTATTCAAATATTATGTCATTCGAAGCCAACCACTCATTTATATCTCTTACCAGCTTTTTACTCGACTTATTGGTGATGAATTGATCAGATATCTAGGTACTTATGCTATTGTTTCTCTATGATAAAACTTACTTGTTTTTACTTGTTGATGATCAATGGAATTTAAAGAAGCTTTGAATTTCAGCCATACAATTGAAAGCCTTAGGTAGGTACTGACAATAAAGTCATACAAATTAATGATGAGAATAAATTTATTACTTTGCTTGGTTCACAAACGATCATTGCAGTTATATTTGATATTTTAAAACTTATCATAGCTTAAGGTGAAATGGAAGATGTTGTGCATACTTTATTTTTAAGGCATCTTCATCAGTGGTAGGCAACATCATCATCATCATCTTCATCATCATTATTATCATCATCATCATCATTATCATCATCATCATACTGTAATTTTGAAATAATGACGATGCCTTCAAGTGCATTGAAACTTAAGTTTGGCTTGAATAAATTACATGGAACTCATTCCATCCTAATATGCGGGAATTCCACAATATCTCTGTATCAAGTTTGAATTAATCATATTTTTATTAACAATCGGAGCTTAGTGATTGATATTGTGATCGATTTCTTGGATGTATTCATCAAAAATTAAATGATCTCATTCTTCTCAGATCCTTCTTTGTTGGATGACATTGTTTGAATGCACGGTAGTACGGCACTCTATCCTAGAATTAATCAAATGAAAATATCTAAACCTATTGGTAGCTGAAATTTTTGCTTTTCAGAATTTTCAAAAAACTTTCAAAGTGTTCAAGTTTTTCTCCATAGGGTACATTAGATTTCTCATAATATGATTGTATGGAATCTTTAATGCTATCACTTTTCAGCCATTCATTGATTTAATATTCGTTTTGAACTGTTTTGACGGCACTGCATTCTAAAATTAGACTAAAATCAGACTGTAGTGTCGTCAAAATAGTTCAAAACGAATTTATTATCAACTTGCAGTTCGTTATGGATAGTGAAATAGATGAATTTAATATTCTCATATGACAAATAATTGAATTTAAAACTATAATTCCAATAAATAATTTAAATAAGCAAATCTTAGAGTAATTGGATATGGATCTTAAATTCATCAGTCAATTCTCACACTCTTACATTATGGATGTGCAAGTGTAATTCATTCCAATAAATAATTCAAATAGGCAAATCTTGGAGTAATTGGATATGGATCTTAAATTCATCAGTCAATTCTCACACTCTTACATTATTGATGTGCAAGTGTAATTCATTGATAAATGCATAATTATAATTGTAATTTAATGATACATTCTTGTGTTCAGAATTTATTGATTCTATCATTTTCAATCGTATATTATTTGATGTTGTTTTCCATGATGAATGAATGATTAATAACTCTGTTAAAACAAAAAGTGTCCCTAACACTTTAACAGAGCCTATATTAATTTGATTCCAAAACTCAGTAGTGTCATACATGACATCAAAATCCATTCAATTTTATTGAAATATTATTTTGTGAGTTGGAAATCTAATCGTGGATTTAATTACTCACTGTGGTGGCCACTTGTACCCCAGTCAGTACTTAGCCTCTTCAACTAAGCCTCTTCAAAAATTTCGGTCAGCCGCGTCCTCCTCTTTTACGCCCATCCACCTCATATATTTCCGGACCTGGTCCCACCATCTAGTTTTTGGCCTTCCAGCTGGTGGATTTAATTATTAGATATAATTGATAAAGCGAGTAGATCTCCAATGTGTAAAGATGAAACGTGTATTTTATCACGTTTCGTGAAGGCAATGTTATGATTTTGAGCTCCATGCTATACAAACAAAAGTAAGTTGACTTTTGGTCTATGAGTAAATTTTTTCAATTCCAATTCCAATTTATTTCTTTTACACACACATACAAGTTTAATACAGAGATTAAAAAAAAGAATACATGCAAACAATAACAACAATACACAGTAAACAATAAAATAAAAAGAAAGTGGTGCAAAAAAAGGATGGGAAATTGAAGGGTTTTTCCAACTATATGGATATCCATGTGCTAGGAAAACCTTCAACAGTCAAGCCTTTGCAGTCAAAGGAAAACCTTTTACAGTCAAGGTCTGCATGGTTTTCACATAAATAGATTTTGAATTTTTTCTTTCGAGGCCCATATTCTTTAAACCGTTTTTGTGAAGTATCAGTTTGCTTAGTGATTCTAAGAGTACCTTTTCCCAGTGAGAAGTATCCATGTTCCTGGACCGTAGGGCTAAACGGATTGTCTTCCAAATTATTCCATTGTAGCGTTCCACCTGTCCATTACCTTGAGGGTTGTAAGGTGTTGTGGAGCTGGTAGCTACACCCTTGGACATTAAGTAATCTTTGACATCTTTTGATAGAAAACTGGTCCCTCTATCAGTGTGTATGTATGAAGGATAGCCGTATGTGGTGAATAAGTCATTGAGATTTTGAATTACTGTTTCTGATGACATGTCTCGACAGGGATAGGCAAAGGGAAATCTCGAATATTCATCCACAATAGTGAGGATGTACTTGTTTCTAGTTGATGATGGCAGGGGTCCTTTGAAGTCAATGTTGATCCTTTCAAAAGGCCGAGTTGCTTTTATCAATTTTCCTTTGAAACAGTTGAATCTTGGCTTCACCTGATTGAGTTAAGGCACTGCTTACCTGAAGGATTCTGTCTTGAGAATTCAATTAGGGTAAAAGCTGTCTCAGTTCGGTCAGTTAAACCTGCATAAATGTATTTTCAAGATTTGGATTTTGCAGGGTAAGGTAGTGTTTTGATTCAATCAGCTTATAGAAGTTTTTTTATTTATTTAACGTTGGGAGTGGTTTTATCTGGACCTTAGGGGACAGGCCAAGGGACAATCAAATGTAACGTTTAGATATTAGTTTTATTGTACATTTTCAGACACATGATTTTTATCATAATTTTGTTATTCAAAAACCTGAACGACCACGGATCAGCAAAGCGAGTATCCCTTATTAAAGTTTATTCTAATCAGAAATCTGGTTTGTTAGATAATAAAATGCATATCTGTTAGATATTTATTTCTTTGAACCAGTAAATTTGATTATTTTAAATGTAAGGTAGACCAGCCCACGTTGGGACAATTCTCAACAGTTTCAATCAGGTACTTGTGGATGAGAATACTGCGTGAGGTCTACTGTTCACAGAACTACTAGTATATTAAACTGTTCACCTTTGATTTTATCATTACAACCACCAAAACCATTACATATAATTTTTCTTTCCACCATTACAGTAGCTACATACTTATTGTGCCTACATGATATATTATACATTAGTTATGCTTCACTATCATTATACTAGATAATTAATCTGTTCGTCTAGGTACCTGTTCCTTTCAAAGAACCAATTAATTTACTTTACTTTACTGCCATTTGATTTTTTGTGTTTTCAGTTCAATTGTATCAGCAGTCGCCCCAGCGGTTGTTGTTCCATGCCTACTGCGTCTAAGAAATAAAGGGTATGGCGTCACCAAAGGAATTCCCACCCTGGTTATCGCCATATCTGGCATAGATGATGCTGCCTCGGTCACTGCCTATGGAATCATCTATGGCATCATTTTCTCTGCTAGTGAGTTATTCAACCTTAAGCATTATCATACAATATGATACACTACTAGTGTGAGGTCCCCCCACGTTATACCGGGTGATTCAAAAAGCAGGACTTTACAACTTTGAAAATTCATATAAATCTTATTAAACAAGTACAGAGCTGGTTTTGGTGTTGTTTTAAAGAAAAACACTTCCAGTTTTTTTTTACCTCAAACTAAAGATTTTCTATGTGACTTCCGTTGGTTATCCTGCAGACATCCCCATCGATAGTCGATTTCTTCGCAGACTCGCACTAGCATTTCAGGTGTAACTTGCTCAACAGCAGCGCAAATCCTTGCTCTAAGTTCAGGTAGAGTGGCTGGCAAAGGAGGTACATACATATCTTTTATGAAACTCCACAAGAAAAAATCCAGCTGAGTTAGTCTGGGGAACGAGGGGGCCATGCAATTGGCGCATTACGGCCAATCCACTGATTTGGAAAGCGGTAATTAAGAAAATCCCGGACGTCAGTCAGATAGTGTGGTGGTGCGCCATCTTGCATAAAGAAAACATTTCGTTCTCGGTCATCCTCATCGATCTGTGGTATCAATAATGTTTGCAACATATCAAGGTACACTATGCCGTTTTTCAAACCAAAGCAGACAGCTAGCACGCTCGGGTCCAGTGAGGGCAGCCATCTTTGACGTAACTGCCGCTAGCGTTTGTGCGACGCGACCAGGCACTAGCGGACTACGCGAGTCAAAACTTGGAGTGTTCTCTATTAAAAGAACACCAAAACCAGCTCTGTACCTTGCTTAATAAGATTTATATGAATTTTCAAAGTTGTAAAGTTTCGTTTTTGAATCAATCGGTATTTAATGCCACATTAATGGCAGTATTGATCAACATTGCTGAGGTTGTCTATCATTTGACAAAGCAGATAGTGTTATCCGTTTGTAGCTTCACAACGTTGTCAAATCGTTCTCAAGCAATGTTGGGATACGAGCATCATAATAGAATCATACAACGGCATCCTACTATAGTGAGGTCCATGTTATAAAGGCAGTATTTGATCAACATTGGTGCTGTTTCTATCCTTGTCTATCATTCGACAAAGTAGATAGTGTTATCTTTTCCTAGCTCCGCAACGTTGCCAGATTGTTTTTTAACAATGTGGAAATATAATTAATTAAGAAAATATTTGATATCAATTATAAATAAAAATATAAATCTCAGTATCCTTTTAAATTATTTTGTCACAATATGTTTCGGACATTAATCACAAATGTTGTAACATAATAAATTAAAAGGGTACTGAGATTTATATTGTTAAATAAAAATACTAAGAAATTGTCAAAAACAACAGGTTCATTGATACTTATAAAGACCGGTTTCGGTTGTTACACTATTGTCAATCTCTGATAAACTAAAAAACTTACTAGAATTTTTTTTAGTTTATCAGAGATTGACAATGGTGTAACAACCGAAACCGGTCTTTCTAAGTATCAATAAATCTGTGGTTTTTGACAATATCTTAGTAAAAAGTAAATTCGTATGGCTTTTGTTGGTGCCTTGCGGGAAGGTCCCACTGCCTGAATATAATTTAAGCCGTCAATGGGCCTTACGACTGTCATACTTCAGCCGGGACCAACTGTTTAACGTGCCCATCCGATAACACGGGAGTGATCTGGTTAAAAAGCTTTTGGTAATGAGAGGGTTTGAACCTGGGATCTCTAATGTCTTAGTATTTGTATTTAATATGTATAATTACCACGATATCAACTTCTCAACTACACAAAAAGATTTATATTGATATCAATTAGTGAATTGCCTACTATGAGCTATTAAAGCTTTATTAAAATTATTGTAAATTATAACTTTTTATTGAAAAATTTTAAAGTTCCTTGAAGATTGAAAGGATGGAAATCCACTATGTATTGTATTGAAGATACACTATAACTACCCACCTAGTTTCAATGTGCTTGTTGAGTTTCATTACAAAATTATTATCTTATTTTCAAGATTCTCTGGCTCATGACATCGCAATAGGACCCCTCTCCATTGCCGTTGGTCTTGGATTTGGCATCACTTGGGGATTCTTCTCGAAATATATTCCTGAAAAAGAAGATGTAAGTGGTGTTATATTTTCATAAATGACCAGCTTCACGTATAAAAATTCATAAGATAGGACTAGATGCTTATGCTTTTGTGTGATATGTTTCACATTCTATTATATGATTGACCATAAATTATTTGAACTTATAACGGGAATAGGTCATGTGATGTTGAACTGTTTGTATAATATTAGGCAAGGTACCTGGAATACATTGTATTTAGTCCGGTCTCACAAGGTGTCAAACTATCAATCTGATAAACTGAAAAACTTCTAAATTATATAAGTTTAATGTAACTATTAGTAAAACGTTTATTTGAAATTTATTTTTTTAAGCCTGAAGATGGTGTGGATCACTGAAACTAGTGTTGTTATAATTTGTATTTTTAATCTATTATTCTATTAATTTCAAAAAAGGGTACTATAATTCTATTTTATAATTAAAATTTATTTTTTTGAGAATTCTTACTCTACTTTTGTGAGAATAATATAAGATCCGCTTGAAACAAATTATTTACTATTAAGCCCCGCACACACATCGATTTTTGTTCGTACGATATTTTGCCGTCCTTATGAATTCTATCAGATTAAACGGAGCTTGACAAACATAATCTGTTTGAAATCATCTGTTAAATCTAATAGAATTTATAAAGACGGCGAAATACAGTACGAACAAAAATTGATGTGTGTGTGGGGCTTAAGTGTACAAACAATACTTATAATGTTCTGATAAGAATTTGTATAATTCCTCATTTGCAATTCTATCACTCTTCCTTCTAACTATTTCTAAAAGTAATAATATTCTAATGAGTATAATTTATTATGGAGCTATATTAATCTTCTATAGTATATTATTGTTAAATGCAAACATAATGTTTATTTCTTCCATTATTATAAGCGTCTAAATGCAGTTTTAAAACATTTAAAAACTTGTAACGTCAAACGCAACTTCAGAATTTATTGTTTCACGGAAATTTATATGTTTTATTATCATAATCATCATCCCTCTCCGTCCATCTTTTTATCCTCCTCTCACTCCTTACTAACATCATTATTTGTTGATCAGGGTGATTAAGAGTTGACTGAGTTACTACAACCTTCAATCTCCTATAACACTGCCTGGACGCGGGCTCAAATCCCTGGTCATAGGTGCATAGGATACGGTACCCTACGTTTTAGACATACTTCTATCAAAATTCGGAAAAGGAACAGCTTATTTGGGCTAGGCCTGTAGGTCCTTTTCTGATCATTTTGATTTGTGTATCATTATGAAATGTAAATAAATATTATTTAGCGTATGGCAGATAGCCTACACAACAAAATAATATACAGCTTATTTTGTGAATATATAATTGAAATTCTGTTGCAGCCTTTTGTAGTTCCAATCCGTATCCTGACGTTGCTGGGAGGCTGCCTGATTGCAGTGTTCGGCAGTGAAGTGATTGGAATGGAGGGCGCCGGACCTCTTGCTGTCATTTCTGCTGCTTTCTTATCCATCTATTTTTGGTCGAAACAAGGCTGGAAAATAGAGAGTGTGAGTATAGTATGAAAAATATATTATTGGTATTCATTATTTCCAATGACGAAAATGAAACAAAATTAATATGCATTCCGAAGCAGAAGCAGAAGCATGCCAAACAAATTAGAGCAATGTTTGAAAACTCGGAAATATTGAAGGATTTAAACAATAATTGGAAAACAAAAAAATGTTATAATCAGTCATAATAAAACTCACAGATGGAAGACGCTATAAGTAAAATTATTGGTTAATTTTTGTGATTTTTAGATAGTACCGTATTTTATTCAAATCAAATCAAATCACTTTTATTGTCAGAAACACTTTCACATGTTAAACAATCGTCAAACAAACATTTACACCAATCAACATGTCTAAAGTCATAAAACACTCATACAGGTAAGTATTGAAGGCGTGCTACTTGACAAATATTGTATTATAAGGCTATTACATCACTATTTGTACAGAATATTAAGTTTCCAGCACAACTAATTCACAAAAATATTAGGTACTGTAAAACAAATGAGAATAATACAGTAGCAAAATGACCTAGATTTAAATTAACTAACTTGAATGTTACTCCTCAGTCTTACTAAGAATTCCTCAACTGAATAGAGGCATTTCTGTAGAAGAATGGCTTTGATAGATATTTTAAATTCTTTGATTTCTAGATGCCTATGTCTCTAGAGGAAGTTTATTGAACAGTTTTATAGAAGTAAATTGTCAGTTTCTCTGAGTGTCAGTTTAACGGTGTGAATCTACTCTCACGTCCTCCCTGTGTGTCTAGTAGAATAATTTTGTTTCCACTCTTGATGCTTTTGTATCTGGTTTAATTATTAATATCTGATGAAATTATTCACTCAGATCGACTGAGGAGTAACATTCAATTAGTTAATTTAAATCTAGGTCATTTTGCTATTATTCTTATTCGTTTTACAGTAATATTTTTGTGAAATAGTTGTGCTGGAAACTTAATATTCAGTACAAATACTGATAAATAACAATTCACCTGTTGACCATGAGAGCGATTAAATGCCTACTTTTCTAGTATAACTTAGCTTACATATTATTCACAATTAATAATCACACACTATTCTCAAACGTTTCTTAAATAGCTCCCTATTCTTAAACAATTTTGTAGACTCTTTTGATACTTTGATAGGTAGTGATTGTTGATTAAATATTGTCTTCTATCCTATTATATTAAGCGAGCAATTTCTGTATTTTTATATTTATTTTTTATTTGGTTATTTATGTCTAACGGATCTCGAAAACGGCTCTAACGATTTTCACGAAATTTGGAACATAGTAGGTTTATGATATAAAAATTCGATTGCACTAGGTCTCATCCCTGGGAAAACTCGCTGAACGACATTAGAAGGATAATTCATCCTAGGAAAAACAGCTGAGACTTTCGTCGTCTGTGGATAGATAATAAGAAAGTGAGTGAGACGCACTCGGTCTGTGGAAAATCAAAATAATTATCTCATCCCCGAAATTCATAAGCTGACCTACAGACAACTGTAAAAATATGAACACAATCATTTTAAAAGGATTGTGTTCTGTTTATTAATAAATAAAAATAACGAGCGAAGCTCGGTGCCGCGATATTAGTATTCATGTGAGCTTACTATTGATTTTTCGCATTGCATTTTCTGTGGAAATTCTATGGATGAAAATGTATAGTTCTATTAAAAATGTTGATAATGACTGTTTTTTGATATGAATAAATTGTATTTTCCCTTATGAATAATAACATTAATTTATCCATGTAACAATAAAATCATCGAAACAATATTGTAAAATACAGACTTGCCAGAAAACAGTAGATTAATGTTTATAAGGATACTGTTATTAGAATCAAATCATCATGTTACCCTTAAGACCAATTATAAGCGTTCAAATTCTGAAATATAATAATCAGTTCATTTCCATATCAAGCAAGATTACAAGATTGAAACCGTCAGTTTTTCCTAATCTCTAACATTTTTGACCCAGCGAAGTGAGGTCTAAGATTCAAGTCGATGGATTGGCATTTCTCTTAATGTTCAAATGTTTAAATGTTTGAATGTTTATATGTTTATATGTTGCGCATTTACGGTGAAACGCGGTAATAGATTTTCATGAAATTTGGCAGGTATGTTCCTTTTTTAATTACGCGTCGACGTATATACAAGGTTTTTCGGAAATTTTGCATTTCAAGGATAATATAAAAGGAAAAAGTAGCCTCCTTCATACGTCAATATTAGAGTAAAAATCAGACTATAGAATAATTATTCATCATAAATCAGCTGTCTAGTGGACTAATACTCCCCGTTCAAAAACATCGAACATCTTGAAAATGTATCTTTCCATTAACAGTTTCCATTAACAGTAGACAGTTGACTATAATACTACCCGTTCAAAAACATCGAAAATCTTGAAAATTGTATCTTTCCATCAACGTTGTAGACAGTTGCAGCCAGACCTGATAACAGCGCTCACACTCACATTCCGGGACGACACGTCACGGTACGATATAGGACAGAAAGCTCTATGTTTATTTAGGATTTTTAATTGATAAATTATGTATTAATTTTTGAGAAAACATAACAACAGGTCAATGTAACTTACTGAGCGCGAGGTCAACTGTTCACAGAACTACTAGTTAATAACTTTGGTGTAAACCGAGCTTTTAGGATACTGTTATTAGAATCAAATCAGCATGTTACCCATAAAACTAAGCGTTCAAATTTTGAAAAGTGTTCAACACATGTTACATCAGATAGACTACTTGTCGATATATTCAATTCAATTCAATTCAATTCAAAAAATTCTTTATTCCTCATAGAAAACAAAACAATATGATTTACAATCTGCTGTCAGCTCTACATACTCTTACAAGAACTCATACATAAGAATAATATTTTGTACAATAAAAAACACCAAAAAATTAAAATTAAATCAAATAGAAAGTGGTTCTCAAAAAATACACAACCTAGTATTTTATCATGATTGAGATTCATAACTTATCAGGGAAGAGTCGTGAACCGACAGTGCTTTAATTCAGGAATGATCTTCACATGGACCTGAGGTCTGTGTGTGAAGACTAGTTCTTCGGATTGCCAATACGTTTGGAAGATTCCGAGGAATGATTCAGATTTTTGTAAACATTCACGTTAATAAGGATTGACTTTTTTAAATAGATAATATGGTAAATTGATAATATTATACTAGATATTACAAAAACAACAGTTACAATAATCTGTTGGTGATTGTGTTTAATAGCACTATGTCATAGGGTATTGGTACGCAGACCTGTTGTCTGCTGGATGACGATGACTAATCCACAAGAAACAGGCGCGGGCCCCAACAGATTGAATTGAATTGAATTGAATGACTGCCTTTATTTTTTGTAGAGAGCGAAGTTAGGGCGCAGTCGGCCCTCTCTTACACTTAACTCTCTATTACAAGATAACAATACAAAAAAATACAAATAATATGATAAAGAAAAAAAAAATATTACAAACAATATGAAAAAAACAAACTATATCTACTTATTAAAATAATAACAAATTTTAAATAATTGAAAAGAGAACAAAATAAATTAACTTGGAAAAAAAAATGTATATAACAATACTGATTAACAGTAGTGATACTTCATCACTGTAGTGAACAAAAAAAAAAAGATCCTAATGTATACAAAATACAAAAACGACAACTATAGTGTTTGCTATACATTCCATTCCTACATATTATTATAAATCTTGAAGTGAATAAGTAAATCACATTTATATTTAAATATAGATTGACCAATTTGGGATATTGTAATGGTCTCAAGTTGTAGAATAATAATAATAATGAAGGGTTAGTTTAATGTTAAAAATGAGTAATCAAAAAGAAAAAAATATATGTAGTAGAATTTGAAAAATATAATGTAAAAAATTAATAAATTTATAAACCACGTAGATTTGGAGGATGAGCCAGAGGGTGTCCCCAGAACCATGCGCGGGCTCTCATTCATCAGGTTAAAAAAAAAATTAAAGAAAATTTATCAGAGCGCGAATATATTACAATTAGCTAGATAGATATTGAAAATAAGATTAATAGATATTGAAAAAATAATGTTAATGAGATAAATTAATTCCAGGTTTCAATTATTTTTATGTTCAGTTCGGTTACCTATATGCCGACATTATTAGTCCTTCAGAGTTCTCTGACCCTATATTTGATAGCAACAGGCGTGTTTTCTTCTTGAATGTACCTATTGAGAGAGACTCAAATAGGTTCCAACTGGTAAAGTTGCTACTTATGTTTCTATAGAGAATTTCAGAAATATATGAAGGATTGGTTGTGGAATAGGACTTATAGAGATGGGAAGATAAAATTTGGATGTTTTGTGAATAGCGAGTATTATGTTGATGTGTGATTGTGGAGAAAAAAGTGTAAAATATTGTTGTGTGTTGTTTAAAATTTCTAATCACGTTACTTTTCAGAATCCAGTAGCAAATGCGTTTGAAATATTTTGGATGCTATGCGAGCCAGTGCTGTTTGCTCTGACTGGAATCCAAGTAAAGTTTGATGAAATCGACACCAATATAATTGGCGTTGGGAGTGGCATCCTAATTTTCTGCATTGTTGTGAGTATCTGCTATAGGCCTAATCGCTCTCTTGATCTTGTCTAAGTTATTTTTATCTTATTCATATTTAAATTAATATTTTTTTAACTGACAATTCCCTGGGATAAACTTACAACTAGTACACCAAAGCTGCATTTACACCAAAGTTGTTAACAAAATGTTAATAACTTAATCCTTATAGATTCTATTAGATTGAACGGAACTTGACAAACACATATGTTCATCATGTGTATGATAAGTTATATTCAATCTAATAGAATCTATAAGGATTAAGTCATTAACATTTTGTTAATAGATTTGGTGTAAACGCAGCTTAACAAGTCTTGTTGCTTACGAAACTTAAACATAAAATGATCATGCAGGGAAAAAAATGGAGCAATGGTAGAAAAATGCTGCATTGTAAAATGTAGCATTTGGAAATTAATTGTTATCAATACCAGTACCGGTTACAAAGAAAAAATAAAAATATATTTTATAAATTATAGGTACCGTATTCTGTAAAAAAACGTATTTGTAGAAAACAAAAGATTTTTCAACAAATAATTAAATCTAGGATTGTAATCATAAATTGAACTCCATTAATAAAAAAACTCAAGTAACAATCGACTCAATTCTATTGCCAAATTGGAGGACACAGTTTTGTTTTAGACGATTTGGTTTCTAATCAAAGTGATAACGTACAAAAATTTATACTTTTCAATAATTGAAAAAATTAATTCATAATTATCACAGAAATTCAAATTTCCCAAGTAATTGACCGAGCGAAGTGAGGTCTAAGATTCAAGTCGACGGTTTGGCATTTCTCTTAATATATGTTTAAATGTTTATATGTTGCGCATTTACGGCGAAACGCGGTAATAGATTTTCATGAAATTTGACAGGTACCGTTCCTTTTTTAATTGCGCGTCGACGTATATACAAGGTTTTTGGAAATTTTGCATTTCAAGGATATTAAAAAAGGAAAAAGGAGCCTCCTTCATACGGCCAATATTAGAGTAAAAATCAGACTATAGAATTATTCATCATAAATCAGCTGACAAGTGATTACACAGATGTGTGGAGAAGCCAGTCTATTACTGTATTTGTCTAAGGTCTATAGATAGTTTCAATCAAAGACATTAAAGAGGTATGCATCTTTAAGCTGGGTTTACACCAAAGTTATTAACAAAATGGTTATAACTTAATCCTTATAGATTCTATTAGATTGAACGGAAGTTGACAAACACATAAATGTTCATTATGTGTATGATAAGTTATGTTCAATCTGATATAATCTAAAAGGATTGAGTTATTCACATTTTTTTAATAAATTTGTTCTAATCGCAGCTTTAAGGTCTTCGGTTTCAATATTTTGTTTTGCAGTCATGGTATTATTATGCGTGCCCATCAGTATCAATATTCTCACATTCGAAAAAAACTTTTAAATAGGTGAATAAAAATAAACAAATGAACTAAAAATAATGCTGGGGAAATTAAAATATTTTTGATTCTAAAAAATTAATTTTCATCAGATAGAAAGATCATTACGGAACTGGATGAATTATATCATATGGAATACAAATTCAAACGTGAACTGAGTTTGTTAACATTTTAAAACAGTTGACATCTGGTACTTGTGGATGATAATACTGCGTGAGGTCTACTGTCCACAGAACTACTAGTATTGTAAAAACACCTGAGACGGATATGACTTTCCATCCATAAAAAGCTCAGGTGTTCAGTTTCATTCATCATACAATAATTTTTCAATCATGATAGAAATATGTTAAATATTTACAAAATCTGGAAAATTAACATCATATGACGACATTCAGGTTATGATATCATATATTTTATTTTGTGTAATAATATTTATGTAAGTTATATATTACAAAAATCCAAATTATTTTGAAAAGTGTGTGATCATTTCAAACGACCTTCAAGTTTTGAGAAAATCTGTAATCAATAGGTAACTTTCTCTTGATAATTATAAGCTCATGTTGAAGAATATGGGCGACAATTCAAAAAGAAATACGATAATAACTTTTCTGTCAGAGCATATTTCTGAAGTTGGTTCATCAAGTTCTTTAGAGGAGGAACTCAGAAAAGAAAAATTGGAGAATCCCCTGAATTACTTCTCAGCCACGAGTGATAATCCTCTCCTTGGAAAGAAATTTGTCGACAGTAGAGGAGTTGAAATTGATTCAAATTTTGTGCTAAAAGATAAAGAAGCAATAGCGATTTTCTTCTCATGTAGCTACTGTTCTAAAAACACGAAAATATTACCGATGCTGATTGAAGTGTATAAGAAATCAAAAGAAATTTTCAAACCGTTTGAGATTGTCTATGTGAGTGTTGATGAGGAAAAAGAGAAGATGATGGATGATTTTCAAAAGAGCCATGGACACTGGTTTGCTCTGGATTTTGATGAGCCTTTCAGGTTGGCTCTGAGATATATGTATAATATTGTTAGTGTTCCACAAGTTATAGTGATTGATTCACAGGGGAATCTGATCACGTGGAGAGGACTGCAAGAAATGCAAGCAATTGGGGTTAATGTTCTTGTAACCTGGTTCGATTGATTTCAAAACAAATTCTATGAATCTGAATTTCTATGTCTAAGATAAAGAATGATTAATGATTTCAATCAAGTGAAGGCCTAGGCGAACTGGGAATATACTGCAAATTTTGTTCCAACTACGTTTCATAATTTATTGCAATTCGAACCACATATTCTGGATTCTCTACCTCTAGAAAGCTTAACAATTGAGAAGCTATTATAGAGAGAGTAGACAAGTAATACTAATTATAAACCAATAGTGGAATAAATTGAGAGAATGGTCTGACCGATTTTAAAATGGTTTCAAGTATTCACTTGTTGATTATTGATTGCAATGAAGTGGTGAAACTGTAAAGCTATCTTAACAAGACAATAATATGGAATAATTGATGATGTTAGAATTGAATGATTATTGAATTAAATTACAGTGAAATTACAGTACTGTTGTACAAATTAATAAAAACAGTTGAAAATTACTAATATATTGCAATTATGCAAATTCTAATGAATGAATAATTATTATTATTAAACGAAATTACAGCATTTAATTTGGATGTTTGTTATAATAATACTGTAATAATCAATATAAAAACATTGTAGTACCCTTTATTATTGAAAACTTTGAAATATTTCGTCGAAGCTAGTCGTTGAAATATTTTAAAATTTTCAATAAAAGGTACTACAAGTTTTTTATATTGTTTTTATTAATTTGTACAAATAATGATTCATGACTTATCAATGAAATTTCAAATAAAATGCCATCAAAAACCCTGAATACATGAAATCTCGTGCAAATATAATTATTAGTTGCAAAAGAGTATTAGAGTCAGGGGTGCCCACAGCATGTTTTGATGTCATAAGTTGCGACATGAGGCTGAATTTTGGTGGGGATTTTTGGAAAAAACTAGGGAAAATGGTGGGGATTTTTCAATATACAGTTTTTAAGTACCTAAATGGATACCAAATTTTAAGAATATTGGGGGGGGGGGATTTTGCAACATGGACCATTGGGGGGATGGGCACCCCTGATTAGAGTAGGTATTGATAGCATAGTATTAGCTATTTTGGTTGATTTATAAGCAAATTGAAGATGTTGAGTTTTTCTCAATTAAAGTTGAATACATCATCACTTTTCTTAATATTCATATAAAATTCGTATTTTTGCCACTTCTTTGAACTGAAATTTCTCTTTTGTATTCACTCCAACATATGTTTTGTATGTTGGGTTGATTATTGTATGTAATATATTCTATTTGAAAACTGTGGTGCATTTACTCAATTGATTTCTTGTATATTATTCTTTTTGAATCCATTATTGAAGACTGATTTTTACCTATATTAGTCAACAGAGAACTTTTCCATCTTATTTTTAGTTCTTCCTTGATGGAAAAGTAGCCTACTTATTAAATGTACTATGATATGTAACTTTGCATCACAACATCTTTTCCATTGATATTATGTTCTGTAACTTTGAAAACCCAATTATTTTATCACATTTTGTTTATAATATTCTTTATCATTTTCTATTTACAGATAAGGATAGTTGTAACAGTATTAGTTGGAGTCAAATCATCACTGAACACTAGAGAGAAATTCTTTGTCGCTTTATCGTTGATGGCAAAAGCTACTGTACAGGTAATATAATTGCTCCATTTCAAGTTAATTCCTATATATATTGGTTTTATGAGATGGTATCTTTTTCAACTTGATTTTTTCACCTACCCATAATAGTTTTACTATTTATTTCATCCTATTTTATTTATTTCTTCAAATTAATTTAGTTTATTTATTGGATAGAGTAAACAATAGGCTACAGTAGTCGGGAAAGAATAAAACAGGCTATTGCCCAAAACTTCTTCAATTTCCTACTTTTGTCTCAAATTGTCCAAATATTATATAGGTTATGTCATAGCCACCTCTAATACAAGGCCCCGGCCTACGATATTGCAACGTCGCAGTGTAGGCCTAGAATCTAATACATGATTGGTGAAAAAGATTTAAAAAAATACCAGATGATCTTTTTCACCAATCATGTATTAGATTCTAGGCCTACACTGCGACGTTGCAATATCGTAGGCCGGGGCCTTGTATTAGAGGTGGCTATGGTTATGTCCATTTCAATTTATACACTAAATCATCAATCTGAATATACAATTGGACTATAGTTAAAGAATAATCAACTATTCTAAGAATAGTCAGAATAATAATGTTGTTGAAATTGCTATATGAGGGTGGAATAGTGTACGGTACTGTACATATCTGTTGTACAGCTCTGTTTTGCATGCAATTCATTTTGCACTAGCCGGCCGGGCAGCCAATCATTTATGTTCTCTCCACTAGGTAGATTTCTTCTCAGGACTGGATCATCCAGCGAGATAGTTTCCCATCTATTATAGATAGTATCATTGGCGTAGATTGCTGTTTGACATTGGGGGGGGGGACGTACTGGAGGGTCTGAGGGGTGTCCCCCAAGCAAAGATTTTTTTTAAATAGCTTATTGAAATGATGGTTTCCAAAGAAAATTTTACTCCAAATCCGTTTAAATCCTCTTATTCGACAGATTAAATAAATTAGTGGGTAAATAAATAAAATTCTGAGTTAATAGTTTTAAGTTTTACTAGATAAAAATTATTTACAAAAAACCAGCATAATAAAACAGCATTAGCCTAGTTGTATTGTTTGTTCTGATTACCAGCCATAATTTGAATCTTCAATAAATTTTTCCGGGGGACATAGCATATACCATGAAATATTGGGGGGACACGTCCCCGTGTCCCCCCCAGATTCTACGCTCATGGATAGTATACCCATCAAAAAGCTCGTAACTGAGGAGTTCCAGAGGAATAAGCTCATCAGAGGAATAAGCTCATCAGAGGAATAAGCTCATATAATAAGCTCATCAGAGGAATAAGCTCATAATAAGCTCAGAGGAATAAGCTCATGATAAGCTCATCAGAGGAATAAGCTCATCATTTATTATGATTATAATCAAGATTCACTGTAAACGGTCTCATTTCTTATAAATAACAATAATGATACCCTTATTCCACCAAGGCTTGAAGTGACTTTCACTATAGATTGAATGGAAATTAGAATTCCATGACCTTTTTTACTTACTTGCATGCTTGCTTACTTACTTATTTACTTGAAGTCCCAGCCTGGTTGCAGAAAAGCAGGTTAAATTCTAACCATGATTAATTCCACGAGAACCAATCAGAGAAGCTGTTTTATAAAAAAGGCCAAACACTGTATAGTTCCTTATTGCTGTGGGAGGGGTGAATTGGTCCAAGGGTCAAGGAGACTGGGTGCCGGTTGCAGGAAAGCCGGTGAAATTTTAACCTTGATTAATTCCACAAGAACCAATCAGAGAAGGCCTTTTTTATAAGACAGCTTCTCTGATTGGTTTTATTGGAGTTAATCACAGTTAAAATTCAACCTGCTCTTCTGCAACCGGCACCCAGTCTCTCAACTTCACCCTTGGACCAATATTCACCCCTCCCACAGCAATAAGACACTATATACTATGCATATAGCAATAACATTAGATCAGCCAGCTGAGTTGTATCCAGCTATTTGAGCAAACCAGCCAGCAAATTATAATTTTGTAATTGGGAATACAGCAGCCAGCCCTGCGCAGTTGGCTTTCTCCTATCTTGGCCTAACCCTGCACTGAACAACAAAGGATCTTCTTATCAGTCCAGTACTGAACCTACACCCTTTTTTGGTCTTTTATTTATTGTTAAGTTTCACCCTGGTTTCATTTGACTTATTTCCCTTTCTTTTTATTTGCATATCATTTTCAATATTTTCCCTATTTCCATTTCCATTTATCTTTTCATTTTAAAGGCTCTTCTTGAACTGGTGGCAGTGAGCACTTTACTTAGGTACTTACTTATTGAAGTTAATCATCTACTTTTACCTACTTGTGCTACTTATTATTACTTACTAAATTAGGCTACTGACTTACCCTCAGAGCTATATCGCTATATCCAAGTCAAAATTACCTTTTTTGCACTTCATTTTGCTCTTTTTCTGTGTTTACCCTTATTTGTTCTCTCTCATTTCCAATAGTGTGCCATTTCCAATAGTTTCTCTTATTTCTATTTTCAATCATCTATTCATTTTGTAGGCCGCGCTTGGACCGGTGCTCTTCCTTATTTCATTTTCCCCTCTCTCTTTCTATTTGGGTGTAATTTTCAATATTTTCTCTCACTTCTATTTTTAATCATCTATTCATTTGGCAGGCCGCGCTTGGACCGGTGGCAGTAAGCACACTGCGCGACCAACGAGACTCGGAGGACTTCAAACACGCCGAGGTGGTGATGATGATCTGCATCCTGTCAATCCTGCTGACCGCCCCGTTGGGCGCCATACTTATATCACTGCTGGGCAAGCGCATCCTCACCAAGACCACCGGCAACATATCACCGCCCGAGGGTTGGCGGCGCACGCATCGACCCTCCATTCGTGACATCACCATTCAGGAGTACGAGGAGGAGGAGGACGAGAACGACAATGACATTGAGAAAAAGAAAGAGAACCCAAATAATCTGTCGACTAATTGGCAACAGCAGCCTCCCCCGTTCATAATATCTGCACAGCCATAGGTTGGTGATGCAGTAGTCCATTAGAGAGCTCAGCCACTATAGACTGCAATAGTATAATAGAGAGCTCAACTAATTTATACTGCAGTAGTCTAATAGAGATCTTAACCACTCTATACTGCAGTAGTCTAATAGAGACCTTAACCACTCTATACTGCAGTAGTCTAATAGAGATCTTAACCACTCTATACTGCAGTAGTCTAATAGAGAGCTCAACTACTCTATACCGTACTGCAGTCGTCTAATAGAGAGCTCAACTACTCTAGACTGCAGTATTCTAAGACTGGTCACACACCGATTAGTCAAGATAAGACTAGGCACGTTTAGTCACAAAACTTCATATTGCTGCTTATGATGCAACACACACTGATTAGTCATTGCAATTAGACATGACTCCATAAGCAACTATGTGACGTATTGTGACTAAACGAGACTAGTCTTGTCTTGACTAAGCGGTTTGTGACCAGCCTTATAGAGTCTAATAGAGAGCTCAACTACTTTATACTGCAGTACGGTAGTCTAAAAGAGTCTAATAGAGTCTAATAGAGAGCTCAACTACTGTAGACTGCAGTAGTCTATAATAGAGTCTAATAGAGAGCTCAACTATTTTTACCGTACTGCAATAGTCTAATAGAGAGCTCAACTACTCTAGACTGTAGTAGTCTAATAGAGTCTAATAGAGAGCTCAACTACTCTAGACTGTAGTAGTCTAATAGAGAGCTCAATACATCTATACTGAAGTAGTCTACAGTAATTCATGAGTAGTTAAACTCTCTATTAGACTAGGCCTACTATTAGACTAGAAAGCTCATCTACTCATGAACTAGGTACTCTGTTAGACAACTGCAGTCTAGAGAAATTGAGCTCTCTATGACTACTGCATCAACAGGTAGAGCGGTAGAGACTGAATCAGGGATGAACAGTGTGTAAGATCTCTCTGTTGAGAAATTATTGTGAAAAAATGGTTTGTGTATGTTGTTTGTTGTTGAAAATTATTGCAGAAACTGGGGTTGAATGTTGAGTGTTGTTGAGAATTATTTGATGAACTCGAATTGGATGTTGTGAATCGTTGAAAGGTATCAAAATATTTTATTTGAAAACAATTGTTAGGTATTGAGTAAAGAATGCAAAATGAGTGGTAATGTCTGAGAACTGAATTTGTAATTGAAACAGTGCTTGGTATGACTTGTGGAAGCATTTCAATGTGTTGATCTATTAAGCCTTTATATATGTTGTTCAAAAACTGATTAAATTGAAGAATTCAAATATTTCGTGGCCTGAACCAGCAACTTCTCCAGCTGATAAAAAGTGTACACTGGTCAGGTCGAGGAGTATTTTTAGCAGGCTATTACAAAGTATGGTAACTTTGAAAAAGGATAATCATCCCAAAACAAGATCTTTTTGTCTTTTTGTTTGTGTGGGAGAACTAATTCCTCATTGTATTATAACTTGACGTTTTTTTTCGAATTCAATATTTTTGTTACATTATGATTTATACAAACAAGGATTTTTGATTTCATATTGATTGATATTATGATCACTGGTAGAATTTTATTCTTGACTTCTAACATTCCACAAATTTTGTTCAATAATAAGGCTATGAAATTTTGGAATGTTATAATTGATTGACAATAAGTTTACAGATGAAAATTACTGAGAGATTGTACTGTATTTATTCAAATGCTAATGAGTCAATAATTATTTTTAAACGAAAATCCAAATTACAGCATATTATTTCAAAAATAATAAATTAAGTTTCTTGAAGAAGTTACAATTTCATTTTCTACTTTTAGAATGTTAAAAATTCTGTTCAAGTATGTAGGCCTATTTAGAAATAATGTATGATCGACATATAAGAGTTTTTCATGAAAGTTTTAGTAGGTAATCAAAACCAATGCGTGTGGCCTACCTCCAATTCCATTTTACTTTTTTATATATATTTTTTATTCTTAAACAACCAATCATTTTACTTTGAAATCAATTCAAGTGAATTTGGAAATATCAAAAGGTGGAACATACCTTTCATTTTTTGTAAGTTTCAACTTGGATGATAAAAAAGTTTTTAAATTTGTAATAAAGGAATCTTGAATGATTGTATTTATCGAGTTGAAAATCTCTGGAGACCACTTTTTGTTTGGTAGCTATAATTTTTATTGGACTCAAAATTCATTTTATGTGTAAATGGAACAACGAATTATCGTAAAGTTCTATTACTGACAATTATCTTTTTGAAAAAATTATATTATTAAAAGATTTATATGTTGATTTAGAATTACTGCAATGAATCGAGTACTGTTTTTGGTTTTTATGATGTTAACCATTTTTATTATTATCTCGGATGATGCCCACACGAGCGTATTTATTGCTTGTTTGTGGATTTCAATCTTGTTCGTGAACCAGTAGTTATTTTTTAATAAGATACACTTTCAACTGTTAGCTTATATTTATTGAAACAATAGTATTATTATTATCCCATTTTACAGTTTATAAAAAAGATATCAAGCTGAAGGAGGCGTTCTCAATGAAGAAATTCTGATCTGGAGGACAGTTCATTGTTGAACATCACAAGAGGCATACAGTGAAACATAGTGGAAATCCAAAAGTTATCAACGAGGTAACTGAACTCCTAAAACCAATTTTGCCTGTGAAGTAGTTAACTATTTGAAATTATCAGTAGTCGGTTGTAGTATTGTTTAATTATTATGGTGCTTATGTTTTGAAATATTTGTATCATGCTTATGTTTTGAAATATTTGTATCATTGACTGCATCTTTTTTTAATGTGACCAATAATACCGTAGTGCAGAATCAGTAGACCCAATGTATTTCAAATACCTCTTTTATAATATATTCTCAGTGTCAGTTTTTAGTGGCATCAAGTGAAACTGACAAGTAGTTACTTTAAATAATACTGAAGGGTCTTGCTATTTCTATAATTGAACCCCTACAATCTACAGTGTCCTTGTTTATTCATTTTCCTTGGAAATATAGTGTAAATTTAAGAAATATGGGAAATTAAAAATAGATGTATCAGCCTTTCACCTTGAAGCTTGAATGAAAATGATTAGAATTAAACTGTAATAAAAAATTATCAGAATTGTAATTTATGAGAATGTGTGACTTATTTGGAGAAGAATAAGTAATTTGAAATTCGTCTAGAATTATCTCCCATGTTCGAGTTGTAGATTTTCAAAATTCATTGTAAATATGTTTAGTGAATATGATATTTAGATAATGAAACATTGTAAATAGAAGCATTTTTTTCCTGAAAATTTGTTGATTTCCAATTAAATAATCTTTTATGATCTTATAGCTTTCTGTATTTAGTTGTGTTTTCGTTGTAGTTTTTGTCATTAATCATCCTATCAAACTTCCTGAAAAGTATAACTGATGGAGACTAGGGCCGGAGTAAAAACATAAGGTTTTTGAAAAAACCTTGAACAGAAGGTTTCTTCCTTAAAGCTAGAGCCCTGGAGTTCGTGACAAAGAGTGAGGAAAATAATTAGGTCGGTTCTGACATTTCTGTAAGAACAAATAATATAGATTGTAGGCTAATGAATGAAAGAGTAGACCGCCACCACTGTTATTATTTTCTTGCTCTACAATTTGTTTGTTTTCTTTAGGAGATCGATATCGACCTCATCATCTTCCTTTCTTTTCCGTTCGAATCTTTCCCCTCCTTGTATTCTAAAAAGCGCCTTCATTCACTACAAATTCATATAGACTTAATAGAAAATAAATCGACTACATCATTTCCTTATTTTTTCTGTCCAATTTTTTTTTTCTCTTGTATATTATTTGACCGAGCGAAGTGAGGTCTAAGATTCAAGTCGACGGTTTGGCGTTTCTCTTAATAATGTTTAAATGTTTATATGTTGCGCATTTACGGCGAAACGCGGTAATAGATTTTCATGAAATTTGACAGGTATGTTCCTTTTTTAATTGCGCGTCGACGTATATACAAGGTTTATGAAAATTTTGCATTTCAAGGATAATATAAAAGGAAAAAGGAGCCTCCTTCATACGCCAATATTAGAGTAAAAATCAGACTATAGAATTATTCATCATAAATCAGCTGACAAGTGATTACACAGATGTGTGGAGAAGCCAGTCTATTGCTGTATTTCCATGAGGTCTATAGTTTCAATCAGGTACTTGTGGATGAGAATACTGCGTGAGGTCTACTGTTCACAGAACTACTAGTCTATAATGCCCACACTGACTACAAAATTGAATGATAGGGAATTGCCTAAGTAACTAAAATGTAAATATTGAGTTTCTTAATCAGGAGTTTTTACATTTTGGATTAGTATACTGTTCTATTGACAATCAAACAGCAGTATGTTACAAAGTAGTGGGTTTATTAATGGCTTTTTTGGGTTTTTTCTTATTTTCAGTAGTTTGAATGTTTGGAATATATTGACTTTCAAGATGTAGTTTGAAGTGTTGTATCCATGCAATCAGTAGTTAGATACTATATTATTGAATGTGCCCTAGAATATATATTTAGTTGATCAGGGCTAATTATTTTCATTTATAAAATAGAATTACAGTAGTCTGTTTACCCTTTTATAGTACCATAGAGTTTATTAGTTTGTTAATCATACTCTCGTGATTTAGAATTCAACTGGAACCGTATTCTTGCTTATGTTTGTTCACTGGATAATTATATGAATTCATTGTCCATATAGGATTTTCCACAGACCCTATTATATCAAGCGAGTAATTTCGGCATATCTGTTTATATTTTTATATCTGGTTATTTATGTTCAACGGATCTCGAAAACGGCTCTAACGATTTTCACGAGATTTGGATCATAGTAGGTTCATGATATAAAAATTCGATTGCACTAGGTCTCATCCTTGGGAAAACTCGCTGAACGATATTAAAAGAATAATTCATCCTTGGCTAAAACAGCTGAGACTTTCGTCTTCTGTGGATGGTAAAAAGTGAGCGAGTGATTCTGTGGAAAATCAAAATATCGCATCCCCGAAATTCATAAGCTGCCGTATAGCCAGCTGTAAAATATAAACACGATCATTTTAGAGAATTGTGTTCTGTTTATCAATAAATAAAAATAATGAGCGAAGCTCGGTGCCCCGATATTGATTATAAATCTAGCCTATGTGAAATAATTACAGTTTACCGATTTATTTTAATATTATCGCCTAAAGATAGAACCCAAGATCTATTATGATCTATCTTTTTGAACCATTACTATTAATTAACCTTTGAAAGAGGAATAAGGTAGTGCCAGCTATGAGCTTAGCTTTTCTCTTCCAGATTATGATATCGATTATTATAGATAATTGTAATAATCGTATTGATTAACTAAATGATTGATTGATTCGTTCATTCCATCTCACCTTTCACTCTTATAATTATACATTCCACACTTTAAGTTATTTATTTAATTTGTGTTCAGTAGATATACATTTTCTGCGGAATGTATCGTCTATCTCTCTAATTTCATGCTCAACTAATGAAGATTCACATTTCGTCTTAAAAATTCACAAAACTTAATGGGAATTGATTTGCAATGATAATTATAGAATTAATTCACCTATATAAATTGCTTTGATAAAAGAAGGAATCAGTAAAGCTGGATTTACACCAAACTTATTAACAAAATGTTAATAACTTGATCGTTATAGATTCTATTAGATTGAACATAACTTATCATACACATGATGAACATATGTGTTTGTCAAGTTCCGTTCAATCTAATAGAATCTATATGGATTAAGTTATTAACATTTTGTTAATAACTTTGGTGTAAACCAAGCTTTATACTATTTCGGACTATGTGTAACCTTATCTAAATTTAGGAGAGGAATAGCACAAGGTTACCTTATTTTTTCTCTCCGTATCATTATTGATGATGTGGAGTTACCTACTTGTTGTATGAATCAATCAATAGAAGCTATGATGTTTTAATTTATTTTATTACATTTTCAACATTCAACTACACTCTTCAAGTGCTGGTTCAAGTCTTTAAGGTAACTGAAATTTTAAACAAGATGCAGTGTTGTTTACTTGGTGTTAACAGACATTTTACATTCAGAAGAACTTGTTGTAAACACAGATGATGTCAATGTAGACGGTCTCGTTTTGTCAGGTTTCACAAAAATTCCGGGCAGAATGTCGGCCATTTTGGATTTGACTCCACGTATCACCTTCTCTTTCATTGTGAATATCACGAAAATGAGGACCCCTTGAAGAATGTTGAAAACGTCGGACGGGAACCACATTTGGTGCAGTGGTTTCAAGAATTGAGACAGGATTTCCAACGTCCATCCAATGCCCATCACTGTGAATAGTTTCAGTGTCATCACCAACCTGGAAAATAAAAGATTTTTTTAAATTTTAGATAATATTTTCATGGAATGACTCTTATTGATATGATCAATGGAAAATAAAAAGTGAATTCTTCAGCTTTTGTTGGCGGGAAGTCCCTTGTGGGAAGGTTCCACCTTACCTGAATATACAACGTATTTCAGAAGTAGTGTCGTAGTGTCGAATATTCTAGGGTATTGTTCCTGGATGATAGGAGACTACAAATGTCGTATTTAAAGTGTCCAAAACTCAGCGGTTATCCTTATAGCTGCCATTTTGTTTTTTTCACTTAGGAATTTTTATCTCAAGAACGAAATGTTGTATTGATCTGAAATTTGACATGAATATTTATGCTATAAAGACTTAACTTTAAAAAATGAAAAAATTTCGATGTAATTTTCAAAATGGCGGCCATTTTTATTTTTTGATTGCAAATTTCACGAAAACCGCTCACTTTACAAAAAATGTACAAGGGACAAAAAATGTACAAGGGACAAAAAAGTTGGACAGTTTTATTAAGATTTCAAGGATATATCATTTATCAAGATTGGTCGAAGAATAACAGAGAAATCAATTCTTTTCGTACTACATGCATGACTATGAAGAAACAAAGATCAACTGAAAAACATATTGTAAAATCAGTTGTATCTCCATATGGAGCCATACCAAGTTTCAAAGCTCCATCTTAAATACAATTGGAATTGAAAATTTAATATTGATGTTTAAATGGTGACAAGTGGTCATGCATGCAGTACGAAAAGAATAAATTCCTTTGTTATTCTTTGACCAGTCCTAATGAATAAGGTATCCTTGAAATCTTGATAAAATTTGCTACATTTTTTATTGTCTCTTGTAATTTTTTTGTAAAGTGAACGGTTTCGTGAAATTTGCAATCAAAAGTTTAAAATGGCCGCCATTTCAAAAATTCACATCGACATTTTTTCATTTTATTTTTAAAGTTGAGTCTTTATAGCATAAATATTCATGTCAAATTTCAGATCAATACAACATTTCGTTCTTGATATAAAAATTCCTAAGTGAATAAAACAAAATGGCAGCTTTAAGGATAACCGCTGAGTTTTGGACACTTAAAATACGACATTTATAGTCTCCTATCATCCAGGAACAATACTATAAAATATTCGACACTACTTCTAAAACACTCTGTATGATTCGAACCGTCAATAGGCTTTACGTCTGTCATACCGTACTTTTTTTTTTTTTTTTTTTAGATTACGTCCTAAAGACTCCAGTCATGGAGTATAAGACAAGTCATGTTATTACATAATAATTCTAACACTAAGTAGTTCAACCTAGTTTAGGTTTGAAAGGAATTCTTGTACACTATTAAAAGCTTTATCAACTAAATATTTTTTCATTTGTTTTTTGAAAATCTTCAAATCATCATTACTTTTCAAGATTTGAGGTAGCTTGTTATAAAATTTCCTACCAATATAATCTGGTTTTTGTTCAAATAACCTACTATTGTGACCCATTATGATAATCTGCTCTGTTTCGCGTATTATACTCATGAACATCTGAATTCTGGATCACACCACTCTTTTTCACATGCATTACAACTTCATATACGGTACAAACAAAGATGGCACAGTTAATAGACCAAGCTTTTTAAATAAAGGCCTACAAGAGTCTAACCTATTCACTTTCTCTATACATCTGAGTGCCTTCTTTTGAATCTTAAACACTCTGTCCATATTTTGTTGAGATGAATTACCCCATACTAAAATAGCATACCTAATATGAGATAGTATAAGTCCATGGTAAGCAGTTAACAGTAGTTTTTTATCATTCAGCCTAGCAAGCTGCCGCAGGACAAATACCCCAGATGATATCTTATTACATATCCTCTCAATGTAAGGATGCCATGTTAATTTCCTGTCCAATAAAATTCCCAAGAATGCTACTTTCTCTTCTTGGTCTAATTCATTTTCCTCTACAAACACATTTATTTCTCTATCCTCTACTGAATTATATTTACTTTTGAATTGTAGGAATTGACATTTCTTACTATTTATTGTTAATTGCCTTTGCTTCAAGAATTGGACAATTGACTGTACTCCAGTAAAATCATTTATTTCTAGACTATCTAATAAATAATTGTTAAAGATAAGCGATGTGTCATCAGCAAACAACAGAGCTCTGTGATCTTTTAACTCTTTTGGTAATTGGTTCACATACAACAGAAACAGTAAGGGACCCAGAATTGAGCCTTGAGGTACTCCAGCCTGGACCTCCAGTTTTTGAGATTTAATTTTTACTATTTCATTCCATCCACCTTGGTAAGCTCAACACACTGGTTTCTACCTATGAGATATGATTCAAACCATTTTAGTTCTATACCATTCACACCTACAGTTTTTAGTATTTCCAATAATATTCTATGGTTCACACAATCAAAAGCTTTGGATAAATCAAGAAATATTGCGGCTGCCTTCTCACCTGAATCTATTATATCTATTAGTCTTTCAACAAGGGATACTATTGCAGTCTTAGTAGATTTCCCTTTCTGGAACCCATGCTGTTCATCACATATGAAATTAATTTCTTCCAGGTGCATCAATAACCTATTTAAAACTACTCTTTCAAAAATTTTACTTATTAACTTCATCCGTGACTGACAATAAACGTGCCCATCTGATATCACGGGAGTGACCTGTTTGAAAAACTTTTGGTACAGTAATGAGAGAGTCTTGAAACCTAGGGTCTCTTGGCTGGATGTTTCGCAAGCTTCCAATCCACTAGACCACGGACCACTCTTATATGATCAATAATTAGACTTCAATCTTACAATTAATCTTACATCAATGAACACAAAAAAATAATAAATAATACATTTGAAATTGATGTTGCTTTCCATGAGGAGACACTGTATAATAACTCTGTTGTAGTTCTGACACTGTGTTACTTGTAAATATTTGAAAAAACACTTACTTTTCTTGGAGTATTGAGGAAATATAGAAATAAGTTCTATGAATAATATGGGCTCTACCTATATGTCTATGATCATATAGGACAAAGAAAATATATGTATTATTTTTGTTGTAGTTCATACACTGTGTTACTTGTAAATAAATATCATTCCACTCCTGAAGAGGTAATATACTCCAAGAATTACAATATTCAATACTCAATTTCAATATTTGTTTTTTTTTTAAATATTTACAAGTAACACAGTGTCTGAACTACAACAAAAATAATACATTTATATCTTTGTCCTATCTGATCATAGACACATAGGTAGAGCCCATATTATTTATAGAAGTTATTTTTCCTTTCTGATATCTACACTTCACAGACATTATTAAAATGTCTATAATGTTATCATGAATCAGCTTCCTATACTCTACGTTGTTATATTTTTCTTGGTACCTGGATCATAGCTGATTGGTATTTATGAGGGCTTTATCCTTTCTCTTAGTGTAATAGTACCCTTTCGGGACAATCAATAATCTTGTCACACATGTAAAAATGATGTGAATATTTTCTATTTTGAAAATTACATTTCTTTCTGTATCTTCTAGACAATTCTTTAATATTGATTCTCCAAATATTAATTTAATTTGATTTATGCATTATGCTGTAAGTTATATGCATGATTCTACACAGGTATCGATCCCAGAATTAATTTTGTTCGCATTTTTCTACTAAAACAACCAATTTAATCTATAGAATAAAATTTTATTCTGTAGAATACAAGATTGTAATTTAGGATACTTTTCTCCATAAGGCATAATTTTATTATAATTTATTGTAATCCCCAATAGATTTGTTAACACGTTAAAAATGATTTATAAATAAATTATTTATTTATAAATTCTTATAATTACTTAGCCAAGCTAGACAAATTAGTCCCATTATTTTGAATTTTTACTATTGTAGAGACCCAATTTTCTTTCTAAACTTATTGTTAAGTTATTTCAATCAAGTATCTAATCTATATAAATAGAAATCGAGCCTCAAATTTTAACATTCAACAACTTTGTTATGTGTACACCGAATTTCATGATTTTTTCCAGTTGTTTTTGCTATGTTCAGGACCAGGTTTATGGCCTTTCAAATTTATAATCAGTCTTCAGGACTCTTTCCTACGGTCCTTCAAAGTTTACATGTAATCCTTATGGGAGAAGATTTGTGAGCTGGCCACACACAGAAATAAAAATCAGCTGTTATAATCATTGCTTCATACAACAGCCGTCGGTAGATAGTAGATAAGAGTGTGTGCTGCTCCATAACCGCCCATGTATTTTATTCTAAACGCCCCGACAAAAAAATGACTGTTCTGTGAGTAACCATCCTGCAGTGCGTCCTCAGGTTGAATACTTACATGCTCTAAAGACATTGCTTTTGTTTCAAATAATTGAGCTGTCTTCGGTGTTCAAAATTAATTGATTTTTAGTAAATGATTTATTTTGCTGTTGGAAAATTATCTATTATAAATAAAATGCCGCATCGCTCCTCCTCGGGTGTGCATCCAGCTAAAGTTTGTCATGAGATTCATTAGACTATTTGGCGGTACGAAGTTCGTACAGCTAGTAAATAAATAATTATTATTTTATCCACTTTTGTATTCTAAATACTCACTTTTTCTTATCGTGATTGTATCTCATTTTCACTGTAGTGTTGTATTGCATCTTGGCTAACTCTGCTTTCACCTTGAAACAGTGACTAATTGTCAAAATAAAGAGTATAATATTACTGAAGAGTTGAACTCCGATCGGTCCTCCAAAGAAGACGTAGAGTCCATTGGTGTGAGCTGGAACAAATTGAATAGTCGATCTTGAATAAGTTTTGAATAATAACCCAAATTATGAATAATATTTCTATAATGGAATTTGAATAAGTTTAACTAAAATTATGAATAATATTTCTATATATCTGATGACTGAACACATTGATTTCCTCTAAAAACAAAATGAATTTGTCTTATTAACAGTGGTGCCATTTCACCGAACTGCTAGGGGGGACAAAAACCGAAAGGTATGAGGGGGGGAAGGAATACCCCCAAAGGATAGAGGGTCCTGGGTTTTCCCCCATAAATGTTACATATTCGAAGATGTTATTATATTCTTCATTTTTCCAGTTTTATACAAATGTGGTTGAAGTATCAAATCATGAAATATTAATTAGAAATATAGGCCCACAGAGAAATATAGCCCTAAAGTAGGTATACACTGAAACAGATTTCTTAAAAATCATGGAAACAGATAAATGTTTCTTCTTCAATGACAATTTCATCTATTTCATTGGGGATCATATTCTAATTGGAAAATAACTTTCAGTGAGGAAGCTAAAGAAACATATTAAGCTGTTCCCATAATTCTCACCAACTCTATACATACATTTTTTATTGTCTGATTGTGCCGTTTCTTTTGCTTTCACTGTGACATCTTGCAACTTGTTGATTCCCACGTTAAAAATTTATGCAGCAATAACTCACTTATTGTGCCCTCATCAATAATTGTACCCATTCTATATTATTAAGCTTCAACTATACCACAGAGAAAATTATATTCTTTATTACTCTGTACCCGTAGTCGTACTTTCAAGGCAATTTTGCTACATTGTTGATACTGTGGAAAGAATTATACTACTGCTGTTTAAACAGAGTATTAAATCAGTATGATTTTCTAAGGATTCGTGTAGATAGACCCGAATTTTCATTATTCATCTGATCGTTGCGGGGGGCCTAGGCCCCCCTAAATGGCGCCCCTGCTTATTAATTTATTTGATGTTAGATTAACTGTTTTTCAAAATTCATTGAAGATTGAAACAATATTGATCAATGAGATTTGATTAAACATTTAGGTTAATGAACTAGATTTATAGGCCTTCACGCCTGGAAAATAAACTTAGCCTACAGCAATACTGTACATTTAGGTACACAATTACCTAGTGTAGCCTATATTGAACCATAGAGAAAATATATATGGTACCATAGCTACTATTATATGATTGAACTGAGAAAACTATCTAGCTGAGTTTTAACAACCCTAATTCAGTATCTATCATGTTACACTAATACCATCCTCAATTCAGTCTCTGTTACTGACTTCATCAAGAAAACACAGATGATGAAATAGTTATTTGTAAAGTACCGTACAACAATTTATTACTGTAAATTATTTGAACCTGGGTACGGTAGGCCTAGCTTTGCAACAAGTCTCATATTTCACTCTTTTGTATTGTGTAAAATGCCAGATAGTTTTCTAGTTATATCAATGTTTTTTTTAAAATATCGAAAAAAAACTATATATCTCGAAAACTAAGGTCCTTACAAGAACATTTTACTGGACATTTTTTGTTGTTGCAAATGTCATGCAGAATCAGTGATCTTCGACTGTTACATCATTCTTGGGACACTCTGTTCACAGTTTCAATTAGCCTACCGGTATTTGATAATATTACAATAGTTCAACAACTTTAAACACGCATATTTATGTTCTTATGTGATTTTTTGTTGCAAATTTCATGCAGTATCTATGGTCCTCAGAGTTGTCACACCTCTCGTGGAACACGATTTATTATTTATATGATGTGTTATTGTTTCCACGAATAAATAAATAAATAAACACTCTGTAAACGATTTTTTTCAAAGTTTCAACTACCGATATTATAATATAACTGAATGACTAAAATAACTAGATGACCACCTAATGACTTACGAAACCCTGACTAATTAATAATCCGCAAAAAAACAAAACAAACAAAACCTACTCCAGAACATGGTACGCCGTAGTGGAGTAGGTCAATTTACACATAGAAAACATAAGGGCCCGGTTGCACAACAGCCGGTTAAGTTTTAACCGTTATTAACTTCACGAGAACCAGAGAAGGCGTTTTTGAAAAGACGGCTTCTCTGATTGGTTCTCGTGGAATTAATCACCGTTAAAATTTAACCGGCTGTTGTGCAACCGGCACTAAACATGTAGAGGACACATTATAATTTTTTTATTGTAACTAACTATTGTATGTAATTGTAATTTATCTAATATTTTCTGTAATTGATGTAGTAGTTCTAGTTTTTTTTTTGGAAATAAACATTTATTTATTTCCACTTTTTGTGTATGGTAGTTGAGAAGTTGATATTGTGGTAATTATTCATATTGAATGAAAAAGACTAAAAAATTGTCAAAAAACACAGAGTTATTGATACTTAGAAAGACCGGTTTCGGTTATTACACCATTGTCAATCTCTGATAAACCGATCAGAGGTTTATCAGAGATTGACAATGGTGTAATAACCGGAACCGTTCTTTCTAAGTATCAATAAAACTGTGGTTTTTGACAAGTTCTTAGTCTTTTTCATTTAATTTATTCATTTATATCATTATTATTTATAGATAATATGACAATAGTTCTCAACTCTAAACACTGACTTGTTTTGAGTAATTTTTTTTGTTGGAGTAGTATATTTTTCCAATTGAATAATTTATTACTGACCGCTAATCCAGCATCGGCTCACTCCCACATCGGACACATATTTGTGACTGATAATGCCCCGATAGGCGGCCAAGTCTGTGCCCACTGCCGCCATTATAACAGCACTTGAATAGCCCCAGCAGTAAACGTTGTACAGCAGGAATCTGTTGCTAGTAGAGTGGCTCCTTATAAATGACGATCGCACTGTCCTGGAACAACAGAAGTCCTTCGAAATAGAATCTTGTAGACTGATAAATGATTGATAAAGAGTTGATAATAGCAGAGACAATAAATATAGTTTCTTGTCGTTACAAGAAATATAGTTTCTTATGCTCCTTTATCTATGATAATAGTTTATGAAGATATAAAAACACTTCACTTATATGGGTTACTTTTGTACAAATTAATAAAAACAATATAAAAACTTATAGTATCCTTTATAATTAAAAACTTTAAAATATTTCAACGACTAGTTTCGACCATAACTTGGGTCATTTTCAACTTAAATATGACTACAATTTTAAAATTACACAACCAACATTTTGATTTGGACAGTAGGCCTATAGTATAAATTGGAAATGGGACAGTTTTGGGCATGAGCCTGTTGTGCCTTTCCTTATGTCAAGTATTTGTACACAATGTGATAAATAAATAAAGGGTATTACCAGTTTTTATTAATTTGATGAAGGTTTATACACATTTGAATCGTTAAACATTAAACATCTTCTGTAGGCTGAAAAGTAAGCGAAATTATTGATAATAGTATTGATAAAGATATTAGTTATTTAACGTGAACGTCTTGGGGCTGTAATATTGCTAAAAAAAATCATTATAGTTTTGTGAGTAGTTGACATTTTATAGTCTATTTTCAAATAACATATAGGTTTATTAGTAAGTTGAATGGAGAATGAGTATTATAACATTGATTTTATCCAAAAGTTTCTTTCAAATTTGAAGCTCAGCGCTTTAAAATAACGCGCTAATAATTATAAACCGCTCCTTCTACCATGTTGGTTGTTGGTTTTGATTGTCCTAAGGAGTGTGTACCATTGGTATCAAGAAAATTATAATATCCATCCTTGACGTTGCCATGAGTAACAAAGTAGGGAATAATTTTGCAGAGGTTGGCATCAGAGATTATAGTATTCTATTGCATTATATTATTATAATAGTATTATAGTATTATTTTCTCTATGTTGGCACTTAATGTACTCAAATCATTCTTGAATTTGAGTATGTATTCATTCATTCTTTATTCATTTATACAATAAGTACATTATCAAAATGATAGGAAGAGGGAAGATGAGGTGACCTTGTGCTATTCCTCTCCCAAATTTAAATAACACATAGTCCGAAATAGGTTAAGTCACGTAGTTCTTCAATTCACAAAATTTTCAGTCCTCGTGTATTTTCACAAAGTAGATTTTCAAATTTAGATGCTCCAAAACTAAACATAGAAGAAATATTTCACATTATTACAACTATAGGTAAAATAGGAAATATTCACATATTAAAAAAATAATTTTGAAGAATTACCAAAAAAACAAACTTAGGATAAACAAATATTCATAAATATTTAAATATACAAATATTTTTTGTAGGTTAAACCAAATGTACCTACATAATCAGATCAAATTTCATATTTATTCCCTTGCAATATGCGTGATGATTTAAAACACATCGAACGCCTTTATGTTATGTTAAAAATTGAATCATACCATTAAAAAAAATGGAAAGAAAAATAAAAATCTCAGTACCCTTTTTGAATTATTTAATCACAACATGTTTTTTCGAGTCACTTGAAAATGGCATCAATGTCCGAAACATGTTGTGATTGAATAATTCAAAAACGGTACTGAGATTTTTATTTTTCTTTCCATTTCTAAGTAGCCCTATACAGAAAAGAGACATTAAAAACACTTTAAAGTCGTTATTTTGAATATGGATTTTAATTTAGATCGGTTTATGGGAGACACATCGTAGAGGAGTGTCCCAGATCAGCATACACGGGTGCACATGAAGATTTCCTGGTGACTAAACCAGCATCAATAGCCTACTTAAATTCCCTGGAAGCATGCCTCTAATTTCCAGGTCAAAAGTGACTAAGATAATTTAGTCGTTTTATCTATGAATTTTCTATTGTTTTATTTTTTGCGAATTTTGTAATTATTAATGTGTTGTGTATAAATATTCTGCCATACGCTAAATAAAATATGGGAGACTACAACTGTTACCGTACTCATATCTACAGATAAATTTCATGCTTATAAGGTTTAATTATTCACTTTCCAAAACTGATGATATAGACCGAGAATGAATGATAAATCAGATAAATTCATAATATAAATTTAAGAGTCATATTGATAGGGTAATAAATTGAAATAGAATGAGAATTTATATTGTTTTTTTTTTCATTTTCTACTTAGGTCTACTGTTGTCCAAATCAAGTTGTGAGAAAAAAATAATCTTCATAGCCTACTCAAAATTGCCATCTGCTTATCTGAAAAAAGCCCCAATAGAGCTTATCTATATAGGACCTTCGTCTTCATGCAGCTTTTACGCGCAAATATAAGAATCAGCTCAAACGATATGAACTGTCTGTCTGACACTTTGCTAGCGTGTAAATAGAAAATTCAGTGCGATTTATCTCAGCGTTCCTATAAAAAAGCGCTTTGAACAAGCCATCCTTCTTTCAAATGTTTACTTGAGAACAGAAATGAACTCCAACTGTTACAAGTACACATAACATCCTATTTGTTGTCAGTTCTACCAACCATGAGAATTTTGAAAAATCAAACGATTGTGAAGCTATGGAGTGTCAAGGATTTTGAAAAGTATATTTGCTCAGTACATAGTGCAGTGCATACACATCCGCGTCTCAAAAAATAGTTACTGACACGCCTGTGTTTTTCTTCGTTGCATTTTTATTTGAAGCTCTGTCAATTTGATGTGATAAGGATAAAAAAGATGAGCTATAGGTACTTCCTGTCATGTTATAGCTCAGAGATTAGCAGATAAATAAGTCATTGATCGCGGAGCTCTTGAAATTGTTAACATGACTCACTTTATTCTTTATTCTTTATCCTACATTCTTTATTACTCTACTCTATATTATTTATTCTCTTACTTGTTGTTCTTTCTCCGATATAGTAGGCTGGATGGTAGACCAAGAGTTACTATATTATTTTCTAATGTTATCTCAATTCTCATTTAAATAAATCAATTCCAATGCCAAATTTGTGTTTGATGATGATGGTTTTTGTGATTTTACTGCTGGTGTTCACTTTTTATTCTATGATTAATTATTGCCCTGGGGTTTTTTCAATCATTCCCAGCTCGCAAAGATAATAGCATAGAGAAACGATAGCATAAGTATAGACATCCCATGGTATAGGGCGTTTATTATGTCGCAACTTTTACTGTTATCTCAAGCTGATAGTCCACGTAGTTCTTTCCTGTGAAGCTTTATGACGCTGGTAGTCTCTCATATTGTGCCGTTCATACACTCTTACCCGGTCAAAACAGTAAAAATCGCCAATAATCGACAGTAATCGGCTTGAGATAACAGTAAAAGTTGCGACATAATCGCCCTATACCATGGGATATCTACTTACGCTATTGTTTCTCTATGATATTATTTATTCTCTTACTTGTTGCTCTTTCTCCGATATAGTAGGCTGGACGGTAGACCAAGAGTTACTCTATTATTTTAAATGTTCCATATCTCAATGCTCATTTAAAAAAATCAATTCCAATGCCAATTTTGTGTTTGAAGATGGTGAATTTGTGATTTTACAGCTGGTGTTCACTTTTTATTATATGATTAATTAATAATATCGGGAAAATTAGTCTACTCATATATTCAGAATGCCATCCTATAGGCTCCCAATATTAGCATGGGAGTATAAACCCGAAGGAAAGCGAGGCATAGGAAGACCACGAAAGAAATGGATGCCGGTACAGGCCAATAGAGCCTAATCCTTACTGTACTCAGTACAGTCCTTACTTACAGTCCTAATCCTCACTGTACTGTACTCCTAAACTGTACTCATATAAAATAACATGATAATGTATTTGATATTCCAATAAAACGTTTAGTTTTTGAATAAAACATTATTTTTAAGCCTCGAAATCCATTGAAGAATTGCCGAATTGTTTGATCAAGAGATTCAATTGATTGATGATAAAGTTCAATTGCGCCGTTAACATAGAGAATTTGATCTTCATTACATTACATTACATTTATTACATTCCTTAATCACAACATCAAATTAATGATTGGGAGAGAATCAACAGGATAAACCCAAAACTGTTCCTCTTCCTAATTTTGATAAAAATAGTTCAAATGAGGTTATGAAAACACTTTTATAAAGATCACAAAAATGTACAGTCCAAATATACATTATACTAAAAAATTTGTATCTCGGTTGATCAGAAAGATGAAACAAATTATTATTACACTTGAAAATGCATTAATAAATTGAAAAATATTAAAAAACTTGCTAAATTTAAAGCCAGAAAAATCACAAAAACATTCACTATCAGCATATGATCATATGCAATAGTGCAATATTTCACAAAATGTTTGGAGACAAAAGTCGCGTTGCCAATATATACATAGAAATAATCCTCATTAATCATTCGTAAGTACTTTCACCATTAAAAATATTAATTTTCCCCCAGGCGAAGCCTATGATAGTAATTGGAATACTGTTTACGAAGTACAGAATCCTTTCCTGCTCAAATCAAACCTGTTCTGTAGGCTACAGAAGAGCCACGACATGTCAATTGGAAAATTTTCTCATTTTCAATTGATATCTTCTCATTTACATTTGTCGATTTCTCAAATACAATTCACTATTCTCAATTACATGTGATGACTTCCCAAATACATTTGACTATTCTCATCTACATCTGACATTCTCTCAATTACAAAGTGACTATTCTCAAATACAAAATTGATTCTTTCTCAAATTAACATTATACTTTCTTAAATAAAATTGGAAAAGGTGTAGTGTCGTTACAGCCTTCAATGAATTTGAAAAGATTTCCATTTCCATTTGTGGGATGATAAGTAGCCTACTGTACCAGTAGGTACTAAAAAATATTTACCAGGGATTGATAATGGTCTTGTAACAACCGAAACCAGTATCTAGATTTTGATAAATCTGTGGTTTGTCAATACCTAGTCTTTTCATTCAACTAAAAAATGATCACAGTGCTTGGTATCTGAGATACCAGAGGTAATCTATTTGGGATTCTCAAAGTTCTAGCAGAGACAAAAACTCCATATAGCCTACGTTTATCTCAAATGTTAGCCACTGTTACAAACTATCCACTAAGAAATCTCCAGAATTGGAGAGTTGTTCACAATTCACATATAGTTCATTACACTACAGTCATATTGGTTGCTTCAACACTTTTTCTGAGTCATACTGCTGTTTTTAGAGTCTAACTACTCAATCATGAATGCGAAAGTTCAGTGAGCTAATGAGTAAATCATGCCAGAATAACTACACTGAGTGAGCTTACTGGGTTAATGATGCAAAAATATTCCATGAATTAACTTTTTTCTGTTAGGATACCGCGTCTGACCTAAACGTGAATCATCAACAATGAATCCTAGAGTGAAGTCCACTTTATAATGGCAGTGGAGAAACATTGAGAACAGGCCAATTCTCTGCCTTGTCACTGCCTTCCATGGAGGATTACGGTATATCTGATGTGATATTAACTGTTTATCCTTGTTCAAAATAATCAAGTATATTTTATTTTTCATGATTGAGATTCAATACCGGTATTTTGTTGATAGATTCTATTTATACATCGTTAAAAAACGATCTGGCAACGTTGCCAGAAAAGGATAGCGTTATCTGCTTTGTCGAATGCTAGACAATGATAGCAACACCAATGTCTGAATATAAATGTATGTGTGTTTGGTATTGAATTTGAATTCGAGTTTGTTGGGTGTTGAATTAGAATTAGAATATGACGCGTTGTCTGTAACTATGATCAGTTGAATGGTAGTAAAATTATATTTATTTATTTATTACTTATTCAATGTTAATCAAATACTGCCATTATAACGTGGACCTCACTATATAGATGCATCTAATGAAATAAATCACAGAAGGAGTTTCTTCCTAGAAAACAGTTGTTGCAATTCATCCTCAACAGCAACATCTACAGAGTTAAAGAGAGAGAGAGTGTGTGTAAGAGAGAGTGAGAGTGATAAGAGAGATAAGAGAGAGAGAGAAAGAGAGATTCTCTTAATTAAGACTGTCAGCAGTATGTAAGACAGAGAGAGAGATTGATTGGTCGATTATATGCCTTTATTAGGGCATAAGAGAGAGAGAGAGAGAGAGAGAGTGAGAGAGAGATTGATTGATTGATTGATTGAATACTTTATTTTTTATGTAGATTACAATATATACTGGCTTATACACTTATATACAATAGCTCACAATACAGCAAAATTAAATATGAATTTACACAATATAGACTAAGAAAATAATTATTGAACTGTATATGATATGAAAAAGCAATTTGTAATATATAATAACTATAGATAATAATCATATTGTTATGCATCTACATAAATTGGCGGAGCTTTGGACATATCAATGTCCATTCTTGGAAAGAATATTAAAAATATCCTCCCCACTAACTCTCTACCAAAACGTTAATTTAATTAATTAAACTAAGGATCTATTTATTAATGGAAATATTGTAAAAGTTTTAACTAATATGAATATTTAAGAGAAAAAAACAGAAAACAGAGAGAGAGAGAGAGAGACTGATAAGAGAGATAAGAGAGAGAGAAAGAGAAAGAGAGTGATAGAGATTTACTTAAGACTGTCAGCGTTTTTCATGAATAAAGTCCATGCTTCCCAATTCAATCAATGCTGACAGTTATTGAGTGAATCGCTCACTATAGGTGTCAATCCATTATTCTGCTGTTAAGCTACTGATTAATGATTTTAGAGTCTCTATTTCACGTCGGCACGTCGGCAACCAACTGAGTGAATCCAACCAAAACTAAACTGTCCAGCAAATTGTTTTGAATTCGGGACAGGAATTCTAGTAAAAAGAGGAGGAGGTAGAGGAGGAGGAGTAGGAGAAGGATGAGGAGGAGGAGGAGGCGACGACGGTTCAGAGGAGGTTGAGAATGAGGAAGGTTGCTTGGAGGAGAAGGAGGAAAAGGAAAAGGAAAAGGAGAAGGAGGAGGATGAGAAAGAGGAGAAGGAGGAGGAGGAGGAGAAAGAGTCGGAGGAGGAGGAGAAGGAGACGAAGGAGTAGAGTAGGCTCAGAGTAGGTTGAGAATGATGAAGGATGGTAGGAGGAGAAGGAGGAGAAGGATAAGGAGAATGAGGAGGAGGAGGAGGAGGAGAAGGAGGAGGAGGAGGAGGAGGAGGAGGAGGAGAAGGAGACGAAGGAGTAGAGTAGGCTCAGAGTAGGTTGAGAATGAGGAAGGATGGTAGGAGGAGAAGGAGGAGAAGGAGAAGGAGAATGAGGAGGAGGAGGAGGAGGAGGAGGAGGAGGAGGAGGAGGAGGAGGAGGAGGAGGAGGAGACGTAGGAGTAGAGTAGGAGGAAGAGGTGTTGGAACATGAGGGGAAGTAGACGTGAGCTGGAAAATCGGATTTGTATTATTGGTAAACTAGGTTCAATGACACCATTTCAATTGAGCGGATAGGTAACTGATGAAATTTCAAACGGTTTCAAATCGGCCAACAAAGAAAGGCCACAGATAAAACAGTTTTTCCACAAATTAATATGATCATAGAATTAAGATTTTCTCAAATACAAATGACTATTCTCAATCACAATTGATACTTCCTCAAATACTGTTGGAAAAGTTGTAGTTCAAGTGGTTGTTTCAACTCATTTACTTCAGAAGTTCCCTCAAATTTTTTTAACAAAATTATTTCTATGATAAACCATCAAACAAGTTTTTATCATATAACACCAGGCTTAATTTTGTGATTTTTGTATCAGTGGCTTTCGGATGGATAACAGCCTCAATCAAAATAAGAGTCCCAGTAATTACACACCCTTCTAAAAAAATGTGAAGCAGGTGACCTTAAGCTCCTCATATTATTTTCCCCTCTCTATGAGTGGCCAACATGTGAATAGCTCACTGACCATGTACAAAAATACCGGTAATGACTGACTGAGCATTGCTTTTAAAAATTGAGTGTAACTTTCATAATGAGTTAGCAAAACACACACACACACACACACACACACACACACACACACACACACACACACACACACACACACACACACACACACATGAGACAGTTGATGATAACCATATTTATTCTTCAGAAAATGCTATTTTATCACTACTCAGCTTGACTGTGCGTGTAAGAGTTGTCTATAACGTTATATGTTCTTAGAAAATGACTACCAGTACCTATAAATTTATACTATGTACTCATCAGTCGAATATTACTTCATTTGACTATAACTATATGGATTTATCTGGCATTCTATATGGATTTACAGATAATTGAGCGAACGTAGTGAGGTCTATGTTTTAACTCGATTTGATATTATTATGTGAAATACATAGCTATATTACACTACTAATAGATTAGTTGAAAAAATTAAATTGAATGAGAATTGAATCTCAAAGTTGAAATTTTTTCAATTATTGAGTTCAAAATATAAGGTTTGGTTTCAGTTATTATTCCTATTATCTCTTGAATTATCCCTTATTTCAGCAGTTTAGGTAACTAAATGTTAGATATTTTTCAACTATCATCGAACCAGGTTTTCAATATTTTAGTTTGGTCTCAAAACAGTTCTGAGTTCGATCTTGTCTTTAATTAACCGAACGTAGTGAGGTCTATTTTTCAATTTGATTTGCTTTTGTCTGTCTGTACTTATATTTTTCATAACTGTACTAATATAAAATAATATGATAATGTATTAAATATTCCAATTAAACGTTTAGTTTTTGAATAAAAAACTATTCTCAAGCCTCAAAATCCATTGTTGCCGAGTTGTTTGATCAAGAGATTCAATTGATTGATGATAAAGTTCAATTGCGCTGTGAACATAGAGAATTTGATCTTCATCAAGTGCAATGTTTCACAAAATGTTTGGAGACAAGAGTCGTGTTGCCAATATATGTGAAAATATGTGCCCTATTTAGCAGTTGAATATTGTTTCATTTTCATTACTGTAGCCTGGGCTTCTCAAAATTGGCTGTAACTATATATAGTATAGCCTATTGGATTGTTGACTGCAGTGTTGCATAAATATAAGTTAGTATAGCGATAGGTTGACAAGAGACAGACCGGACTTCCGCTTGGACTCTGACAGGTTGGGCTCTCATCGATTATTGCTGTAATAAAGCAAAACTGAACAGAACAGAACAGATGGTGTCTAGAGTGTTTGCGAGTGGTCATGTTTTTCGGGTTTTTTTTCTCAATAATGGTAGTTGCATTAGAAAGCAGACACCTGTAGGTCGGTTGAATTTAACAGGGGCTAAAGTTGAAAACTACCTGAAATTGGGTCCATTTATCATTATTCTTAGTATCAAAAATCATTTTTTAGACTAGAGATATATATGGAAGTATAATGCTTGGCGTGCTGAATTATCATCCTTCATCACTCCCTTTTCAGATATATGTAAAATCCTAGCATTTTTGCGCCAGTCAATTTTCAAATTTACTGTGTATTACAAGAAAATTACAATTTACTGTGTATATAATTACAATACAATACAATTTACTGTGTATTAACAAGAAAATAAATAGAAAAACAATTTATCATCATATAAACGTGGATAATTGATACAGGCCTCAGCATAGAAGAATTCTCAATAGTAAAATTCTTTAAGCTTAATGATTGAATAATCTTTTAAATTAAATAAAAATAAATAGATAAATAAAATTAATGTTTATTTCCCCAAAAAAACTGAAACTACAACATTAATTACACAAAATATTAGATAAATTAAAATATTACATACAATAGTTAGTTACAAGAAATTCTTATAATGTGTCCTCTACTTGTTTAGTTTCTTCTGTGTGGAGATTGACCTACTCCACTATGGCGTACCATGTTCTAGAGTAGGTTAAATTGCCTCTTACATAAAACCAAATCACATTTGAAAAATCGTCCAATGGTCCAATAGTATTCCTTCATTCATTAAAAACTTTATAAAATATTAATTCAGTAATTTCCGGTTGCACAAAAGACAGTTAAATTTTAATCGTGATTAATTCCATGAAAACCAATCAGAGAAGGCTTTTTTAAAAAGAAGAAGGCTTCTCTTCTTTGTTCTCGTGAAATTAATCACGATTAAAATTTAACCGGCTTTTGTACAACTAAATGAATATTTTATAATTTCTTTTAAAAATGAAGTAATATTATAATGTAGAGATAGAGACAGATGGCGTGTTGAGTGCGGGAAACGGCCGGGAAGGCTGTAAAACCCGCGAATAAGGTATAAGGTACGGTAAGTAATTTTATTTATTTATTTATTCATTGTCACATTATTACATCAAGTTTTTGAGTTTCACTCATATGACTGGTGACATGTCAATATTAACTAAATCTGAAAAAATAGAAAGAAAAATAAAAATCTCAGTACCCTTTTTGAATAGTTTAATCACGTGATTTATTCAAATTATTCAAAAAGGGTACTGAGATTTTTATTTTCCTTTCTATTTTTATTACAAGTAGCCCTATACAGAAAATAGATAACTAAATCTAAACTATTATAATTATTACTATATTATTACTTATTATTGGAACATTGGACGTTTTTTCAAATGTGATTTGGTTTTATGTTAAGAGGTAATTTTAAGGATGATTATTCATCCATTGAGGTCAAAGAATTTTACCATTGGGAATCATCTATGCTAAATCCTGTATCAATTATCCACGTTTATATGATGATAAATTGTTTTTCTATTTTTTTTTTGTGAAATTTGTAATCAATTTAAAAATTGACTTGTCCTTTCAATTGTATAAAATGTAATAATTAATAATCCTTATAAAATCTTCAAAGAAACTGAGAAATATTTCATGTTTCTTTTTACTTTTATAGTAGCTGAAAGCCTACACTAAAAATACGTGATTTGTCAATCAAAATACGGTACATTCAATCCATATTCTGAATGGTGATATCACAGTATGAGCGATAGATTGAGAGTGATTCAACGGCTATTATTTCATGTCATCCAGATGATGTCAACCTTCCATTCTACTGAAATTGCCTGCAATTTGTACCAACCATTTTCCCACAATGCAAATTGATTGCAACATGCAATTACTCGTTACAGTAGATCGGATATTGGATTAAAGACCGGATGTTCTCTCAGTTTGTACAATTGTGGTCAGTTGTTGTAATTACAAATGCACTTGTGTTTGCAATAAAAGTGACGAGATCAATGATGCAATAGGAATGGGGCTCAACATGAAAAGTTATGTTGGATGGTTTGAAGCTTGTAGCAGTTATTTATCAATTTGAATAAAATGTTTTTTTTTTTCATTAAAACATCTCAAAACAACCTGCTTACGTTGTACCCAATAATGAATCTGGAAACTCCACTTAAAGCTAGAATAGTAGAGAAATTTAATCATCCTGAGTCAGATTGCAGTCTGTAATCTAAATATTTGCATGCGACTCCCTTATGGAGAAATCGATCTTTCATTTTATTACTTCCCTTGCCCTATTACCATAGGTAAGGAAAGTAACTTATTGCTTTCCGAAAAAAAATTAAGGTACCCCAATTTCTAAATTTCTATACGTTTCAAGGTCCCAAACAAAGTGGTTTTTGAGTATTGGTCTGTAAGTGTGTGTGTGTGTGTGTGTGTGTGTGTGTGTGTGTGTGTGTGTGTGTGTGTGTGTGTGTGTGTGTGTGTGTGTGTGTGTGTGTGTGTGTGTGTGTGTGTGTGTGTGTGTGTGTGTGTGTTGTGTGTGTGTGTGTGTGTGTGTGTGTTGGAACAAGGTATAATAAGGGGAGACAATCAAGTATACACAGCACATTAAGGGGAGGTGTGTACACTACGGGGAGACCCCGTATTGTCAATGCTCAATTTTTGTGAAAATCACTTCTACATGCTTGAAACCATGTAAAAACGTATTAAAAAAAAATCTCCCCATTTTGTTAGTACTCTACCTGATTGGGATACACTCCAGTTCCCAAAATTGCCACCACGTTGTGCTACGATCGCTAATACACACTCACACAAAACTCATTTACGAATTGAGCATACAATGCGGGGTACTCGCATATCCCTGCAAATCCTCATCGTCTCCTCCACTGTTCGAAGTAACTGGTTTTGTTATGGTATTTGCCGTGAATTCATGATTCAGCAGCTCATTCTCTGTTTCGTTCAGACTCATAGATTCACAGCTTAGCAAATTCATAGTTCATTTTTCTGTTTAGTTCACTTGAGACATGCTTGCAGAATGTATTGTAGTACTGATTTTCTAGTTATTTGGTACAAGTAGTCTGTGAATGATTCTTCACGAAAAAGTTCCCTCCGATAACCCCACAGTCTTAAAAAATACCTTTTATTCTTCATATAACTCAAAAACCATTCATAGTGAAAAAATCCAGAAACGTTTTCAAGAGCACAAAATCCTCTTCAATTCAACGCCAAATCAGGTTCATCACAATCAATGGTGACTGAGACATGATTCTTGAAAACACAATTTCCCAAGAATTTCCCGCATTGAATTTGGGCTATTGCTGGTGATGGGAATGAGAGGTTTGCTAAGATTCAATAATAGCACGTCATTAAGTTTATATTCTTGAACAAGCTTCACTGAGAATTCACTTACTGATTTACAGAAAAGGGTGTCTCTAACATTAGTAACCTAACATTGAATCTCAAACCAGGATAGCCTATGATAGAATAAAATCTGTTTCTTTGTTTCTCTCCATATTGCCATTTTCTCCTGTGTCTGCCAAAATCCTTGCAAAAAATTTCTTGTGAACCTTATATTGAATATTTTACTTGTGTGTGGCATGCTTACTTCGTGTGAGAATACGTTGTTCCGGGGAAAAGATTAAGTAATCATACCCCGCTCAAAGAAATTGTAGTCACGAGTTGTCAGGTAGGGAGGCTGACCGCGCAGGCTATTACTCGAAGAATCAAGGCATTCCAGAATGATTTCTCATGGGGAAAATAGATTATGAGGAATCAGAGTTGAGTGAGCAGTGTGTCCTCCTAGTTCATATTATTAAATAATCCAATTTGGGTAGCTGAAAGTTTCTCAACAATGCAACATAAAATGGAGTACGGTATTCTATCACTATCAGAAAGCTCATGGTGTAGCAGTTCCAGAATCTCTATTTTTTTCTAATAAGCACAAATAGCCAAAACGCAATGTTGACCAGGGGTTCCCAAAAAATGTTTCCACGGACCTCCTCACCTACCAGCAATAATGTCGAGGACTACCTCGAAATTAAGAGTTGGGAGGCACTGTGAAACGTGCACTTTCTTGAATCCCAGTACTAAGTAGTTTATATCCATAGGTGGAATGTTTTTTTAAATATAATTAATGTATTATTATAATGAGCCAAATTATTCGCTTAGAATTTTCAGTTTATGGATTGTATTTATCCTAGCTTCGATATTAATCTTGAACAGAAATCAAGAGAAAGAAAAAACTAAGAAACTTGTCCTGTCAAGATGAAAGAAATAAGTTAGTGCATGTATCCAGATTTTATTCAAATACTATAGAAATGGTCAGTTATAGAATTGGTCGGAATACTGTAAGTGGAGTTGTATTATACATTGAATTCGAGAACAAGCACTTGTCAGGCAGTTTTGGTTTATTACTTTGGCATTCCAAAATCTCGATTCAATCGATCTTGGCCGGAATAGTGTCTGTTCCACAAGTAAAAGATTGGTTATTCGCAGCTTAACCAATGAGAGATTTGATATGATAGACTATCATTTACAAATATCTCATTCGAGAATCTTTGAAAATGCATTATTTGTATGAACCAGGTATAATCTAGTGCCACTTGTGGGTAGGCTGAAGAGAGCATACCGACGACACAGATTGAGATAAGTTGAGAAGAATGCTAATGCGTTATTCATATAGCAGAGGCTGCAAATCAATGTAGGGCTGTTCAGAGTTTCATCAATTCCCGTGAACGCAAATCAGGTGAATTGAACCAGAGTTTTGCAACTGCAGATGAGATAAATATCAACAATATAATAATACAATCATAATCAAATCAAATAAATCTTTATTCACTTGATACACAAATGAAACAATTAAAAAAACAATTATAATAAATAAAAAGAAAATTTCTCAATAATTATTTTTCAATAGTACAATTATGAAATTATCACAATGATAAACCATAAGAGACGTTCTTGTGTTGATTTAGTTCAGGAAATCACTGATGGCTTTTCTGATGAGATGACTGAATTCTTAGCTACTCTTTAGAGGATTCCACTTCTTGAGAAGCATTTTGTATGGATTAATATGAATGGATAATTATTCAAATGAGTCGTCTCTTATGGTTTATTATTGTAATAATTTCATAATTGTAGTATTGGAAACTAGTTATTGAGGAATTTTTATTTCATTTATTACTAGCCGTCAGGCTCGCCGTCATGGCTGGAAACGATCCTTATTCAATTGAGGCATCCTCAATAAGTCTAATTGACTGACCGAAGTGAGGTCTAAGATTCAAGTCGACGATTTTGCATTTCTCTTTATGTTTAATATCGAGGCACCGAACTTCGCTCGTTATTTATTCATTGATAAACAGAACACAATTATTTAGAATAATTGGGAAGGACTAACAGGCACAGCCAAAAACTGTTTCCTCCCCAAATTTTGATTTATACACTCTAAATAGTCCAAAAAGTTGGTTATGTTCTATACACTTGAATTCAGGTCCAATTTTCAGTCCAAAGATTCATGAAAAGTTTCAGTCATGAAAAGCTTTATTGTATACTCAAATAATCAAATTTTGTAAATCAGTTCAGTTTTGACTCGTGAAACATGAGTACAAATTTCTTGAGTTCTTTTAATCTATTTCAATACACCATTAATATTGAATTAGTTTTTTATTGTTGTACATAATTTCTTTACGGAAAGTATGCAACATACAGCATATCTCTTGCAGTTATTGAAGGCTTGATTAACATGAAATTATCAAGTACTAGGAATATCAGCTTTTAAAGTTGTTTTTTTTAATGTATCCACCCTTCTGAATAACGTACCTTTGAACCTTTGGACCCTTGAATCTGTCCCTCCAAAAACATAAACATAAATAGGGTACATTATTCTCAATTCTTCTGTCAACATAGGCGTACCTAGGATCATGTTAGGGGAAGGGTCAAGCTACTTAGAAGTTAGGTCCTTGGGGGGGGGGGAGTAAACAAGGCCGTCGTGTTCTTCTAAGGCGCCCAAGGCAAAACTTTTGTTGACCATAACACACAAGAAATTGATTGGGAGAGTGATTGAACTTGGTATAGAGTGGTTCGAAAGTTGTCCCACCAAGATTGTCAAAAACAGTGACTCATATACAGAACAGTCGCGTGGGTGTGGCGACCGAGGTGGTCGCCTTGGGCGCCGCGGCCTGGGGGGCGCCTCGGCGTCATAAAAAAACTGAATTTTTGCCCAATTTTAGATTTGAACAGCTTGTGATAGTAAATGATCTCCAATCTTCTTCCAAATAATAAATATACTGTTCACTAGTTGTTCATCTGACGCCTGCGTGCAATATGAGTGGACGTAGTTGATTGCGCGGAGTACATTATGTTGTGTTTTGACTGTCAGAAAGCGCCTGGCGCCTTTCATTATATATTATCTGCATATTAGATCAATGTGAAATAATAAGTTACAGATTTTTATAGTATTTGTTGTCTAAAGCGATTTCTTTGGAAACAGGAGCATGTGATGTTTACTGATCTCATGTTCTTCTACGGTACTCAAGCAGAGGCACCAGAAAATTCTCCGAATTAGAGAATAGGCTATTGTTTTCTCCTTCTAAGCATTTTTATCCCCTCCAATCTGTTCATAGCGAGCGAAGTGTTGAGTTTAATTTAAAAAGTTCAACAGCGAAGACATGTTCACAAACTTGTGGGTTGCACAATTCAATTTCCTGACAATTCCCGTGGTTAGTGCAGAACGTAGTTTTAGAAAAGTCAAACCTATCAAAATGTATTTGCGCTCTACAATGGCACAAGAAAGGCTGAATATTCACTCGCGATACTCTCGATTGAAAATGAAATTGCAAAGAAACTGGATTTTGGAGAATATTTAAAAACGTTTGTTTATGCCAAATCAAGGAGAATACATTTTTGTGTTTAAGTTTTGTGTTTTAATGTACAGTTCCTATTGAAAAGACAAGACAAATTATAAGCATCCTAAAACGAAGTATCACAGTGTCAAAGACGCAAGACTTCTGACAGTGCTGACTGTATATAAACTAGTTGTTCTGTGAACATTAGACCTCGCGCTCAGTAAGTTACATTGACCTGTTGTTATTTTTCTTCAAAAATTGATAAATAATTTATCAATTAAAAATGTCTAGAAAAAATCCTAAATATACATAGAGCTTTCTGTTCTATCGTACCGTGACTTGTCATCCCGGAATGTGAGTGTGAGCGCTGTTATCAGGTCTGGCTGCCGTCGATACGCCAATCCAATCAACCCATCAGAGAACATTCTGTGTTGTGTTGGCGAAAAATCGGTGTGTTAAAATTAAAAAAATAAACTACCATAATGCTGATTTCCTACAAACTTCATTTCTGACTTTTCATGATTTGAGAAATCTATTTCTTTTCAATAATATTTGTTGCAATTTCAATCATCAGATTAAAAAGAAAAATGTAGAAAAAAATGTTTTCTATCAATAACTCCAAACTAGAATCATGGTCTCAGCTTATGGAAGAAGACGTTAGTAGATAACTGTCTACTAACGTTGATGAGAGATACATTTTCAAGACGTTCGATGTTTATGAACAGTTAGTATTGTAGTCCACTAGACAGCTGATTTATGATGAATAATTGTATAGTCTGATTTTTACGGTAATATTGGTGTTTGAATAAAACTCATTTCTCTTTTGTATTATCCTTAAAATGCAAAATTTTAAAAAAACTCTATGTATACGTCGATGCGAAATTCAAAAAGGATATACCTGTCAAATTTCATGAAAATCTATTGCTGCGTTTTGCTGTAAATGCGCAACATATAAACATTTGAACATAAAGAGAAATGCCAAACCGTCGACTTGAATCTTAGACCTCACTTCACTCGGTCAATAATTAGTTCATTTCACTTTGTATATTGTGACTGTAAATATAATAAAGGTAGTGAGTGAGAGATCCGTAATGCTATTAAGCTGGACAAAATTGAATTAAAAATAAAAAGAATGAAGCTGTGCACTCCATAGCTATTTGCATGATATATTATACACATCTCAAGAGCTCAACCCAAATGAAATGGATTACGGAATAATAACAATAGAGAGGAATAGACCGTTACCGTCCTGTTACAGTTATTTCGTAAGTCAAACTGAATCAAAATCATCCATTGTCAAAATGTCGTTACAATTTGTTTAACAACGTCAAGTACAATTACAATATTATAAATAATAATTATAAGATCAATATAAAACATAGAAATTACTATAGTAACTGAATTAAAAACAATAAATTTTTCTGTATGTCCATAGAACTGTTATGACAGTAAACTTGAGGATTTAACCTTTTTACAGGAAAAGCTGTGTAAACTACGCTTTTCTAAAAACTCGACCTTCAAAAATTAGTCTATAGAGATATTATAATGAGTCAAGTACCTACACGTTCTTGAACGGTCTACTGTTACATGGATAGTGAATCTCCAATGTACACTCCAGTGTCTCCAGTGTACAGCTTGCCATGCTAATCGCGTTTCTTTGACCCTCTTAATTCTGCCAACATCACATCAAAAAGTTCCCATATTTTTGATGATGATCCTTCCATATCTTGCACATGGAAAAGTTACGGTCTATTTGAGGAGTCCTCAATAAAATGAATAAAGTCTAGGAAGATCATTCCAGCAATTTCATTCAATTCAATTATTTAGAACTTCACAATCAATTAATTAAACGCTCTTATTTATTATTATTCCGAATCAACCAATTGAATTTATCGACTTGTGAAAAAATATTTACTATCATTTGAATAAGACGCTATAGGCGGCCCTGCAAATTTAAATCTTAGCCTTGCAAAATAAGTGTTGCAGCCAAAACTTGTGTTGAGAACCGGTTTTCTCCCCACTTTGTAAGTTGAACTAAACACACCATTTCTCCCCGGAATGTGGGTTGGAAGTGTACACACCATTTCTCCCCGGTTTGTGCAGTGAAAGTGTACACACATTTCTCCCCGGTTTGTGCAGTGAAAGTTTACACACATTTCTCCCCATTTTGTAGGTTTAATGCGTAATTTTTTTTTCAAGTTAACATAAAAAAAATGTTACAATTGTATAAAAAACATATAAATGAACCTTCTAAAACAAAAATTCAATCTCCAACATGTGTGTAAATGTGTGTAAATCAGCCTCCCCGCATTGTATGCTCATTTCTCACCTCCCCGTTTGTGTCCTTGTTCCAGTATGTGTGTGTGTGTGTGTGTGTGTGTGTGTGTGTGTGTGTGTGTGTGTGTATGTGTGTGTGTGTGTGTGTGTGTGTGTGTGTGTGTGTGTGTGTGTGTGTGTGTGTGTGTGTGTGTGTGTGTGTGTATGTGCGTCTGTGTACACGATATCTCATCTCCCAATTAACGGAATGACTTGAAATTTGGAACTTGAGGTCCTAAAAATATAAGGATCCGACACGAACAACTTCGATCAAATGCAATTCAAGATGGCTGCTGAAATGTTGTCAAAAACAGGGTTTTCGCGATTTTCTCGAAAACGGCTCCAACGATTTTGATCAAATTAATACCTAAAATATTGATTGATAAGCTCTATCAACTGCCACAAGTCCCATATCTGTAAAAATTTCAGGAGCTCCGCCCCATCTATGCAAAGTTTGATTTTAGATTCCCAATTATCAGGCTTCAGATACAATTTAAACAAAAAATTTAAGTGGAAAAAATTGAGAATGAAAATCTCTACAATTAATGTTTTGTAACATTTTCACCTAAAAATAGAAATAAGCTGGAAATTCGAGAAAATGTGATTATTCAATTGCAAACTGTTGGCAACTGTTGATTCTATTGAATCATTCACTATGAAGAGATAGCAGGCCTCGTATGTCTCCAGCGTTAATGTCCTGTCACCAGCTGGCTCAGATCTTTGAATAGTAGACTTGAGATGCGCGTGAACACCAGCCTCAGGTGATAAATTTTCATAACGGCAAGGAAAGCTGTGTGAGTGTGCCACACCAGATTTTTTTTCCTCTTATAGAGTTTCAGTTGTTGAGTAAACTCTGTAGGTGTTGAGTACAGTCATCTTCCAAACGTCTTAATCCTTTCAAATTAATATCCCTACATTGATTGTCACTTAACAGAAACTTTATGGAAAACAGGTACTGAATCAATATCAAAAGTGGATCGAAGTCATAAATAAAATACTTTTTTTATACCTTTCTCAAATATCAAATAATTTTAAAAATCATAATTGGATACTAATTTACCACATCTAATGTATACAGATTATAATCTGTATCAATAATATTCAATATCATTTTGTTCCTGCTTGTATAAAAGCAATCTTAAGAAGCTCTAGGAATAAATTATGATTTTAAATATTAAAACTGTAATAAAGAATCTCACTTGAATTCTTCTTTATTGATTTTCATTTAAACAATTCTGATAATAAATTTTAAATTATTTTCAAAAATGAAATATCACAGTACCTACTTTATACTAATCCCCATCCTATTTCAGATTTCAGGACAGATTTTAGCAATCCTTTACACTTCTTTGCATATTATGATGATGATTACAATAATAGAATAATATTATTATTTAATAATGAATATCGGGGACCGAGCTTCGCTCTGGAGTACAAAAGCATAAAAAAATATTACGAAAGAAGAAATTATAATAACATTCATACAGAAAATGTTCTATCTAATCACAGTAAATTGATTTTAATTCCCATAGGAATGCAGAAACTTCCCTCACAAAGGCCCTTTTGCACAAAATCCGGTTAAATTTTAATCCTGATTAACTTCACGTGAACCAAAATCAGAGAAGGCCATTTCAAAAAGATGGATCTACTGGAATTAATCAGGATTGAAAATAACCCGGCTTTTTTGCAACCGGCACTAAGTACCTGATTGAATGATTACAGAAGTTCAACAGCTGAGTCATAATTTGACACAGTCCCACACACATGAACTCGCTCACTCACTTCCATCACCAACAGACGACGAAATAATTATTATCAGCTGTTTTCCAAGGATGAATCATAATTATCCTTTTAATGTCCTTCAGCAAGTTTTCCCAGGGATGAGACCTAGTGCAATCAAATCTCTATATTACAAACCCACTATGTTCTGAATTTTGTGAGAATCTTTAGAGCCGTTTTCAAGATCTGGTGAAATACAAACATATGAACATCTAAACATCCAAACATCTGAACATAGAAACAGAAGCTGCTCGTTTAATAGTATAGGATACCACCATATTACGTTTTTCTATTATACCGGTAGGTCTACCTCACTGATTAGTTTTGATATTATAGTCTTTCTCATTAATTAGTCCCGACCCATCTCATGACAAGAGTCAAACAATTCAACAGGTCTCGTATTCAACAAAGTGCTCCAAACTAATTAATCTCCGACTATAAAGTTACAACAATTCTCCAGTTTTCAGGGCCGATACCAAGCCAGACAGCACCGGCATCACATTATTTTTATGACAGCAAAGGAAATTAGCACTAAGGCCTGGCATGCTAATATCCAGCTTTTACTGAGACAATGTTAATATTGGATCAAGGGCCGAATGTCCGCACCGTGTGTTGTCAAAGTGTTTGCTCTAGTCTGTAACAAGAGATGGAGATAAATTTGGATAGAGAGAGAGAGAAGTATAATGGCTGAAAGCGAGTGTTGCGGTGTAACGACGAGAGTAAACATCATCACTTCGGATGGTGATGAGAGGACAGGGACAGAAAACAGGAAGTTGGTTGAGGGAAAGAGAGGGAATGTTGTTTCACCTGAAAGATAGGATAGAGTTAACAGGGAAAAGTTGATCGACTTGATTTTGTGCATTTTTTGGTGTATTTTAGGCCTACCTGTGCATATGCCTACTTTCATAAGTTGTATTGAAAACTGAATTTATTCCACTGCTGTAATGTGGTTACAATTAATATTCAAGAATAAATTTTGCAATTAATAAAAACAATATAAAAAATGAAGTAGGTACCCTTTTATTTAAAACATTTTAAAACTTTAAAACATTTTGAATGAAAAAGACTAAGAAATTGATAAAAACCACAGATTTATTGATACTTAGAAAGACCGGTTTCGGTTATTACACCATTGTCAATCTCTGATAAACCTAATTGTCAATCTCTTGGTTTATCAGAGATTGACAATGGTGTAATAACCGAAACCGGTCTTTCTAGGTATCAATAAATCTGTGGTTTTTGACAATTTCTTAGTATTTTTCATTCAATATGAATAATTACCACAATATCAACTTCTCAACTATACAAAAAAAAATTAAAACATTTCAAAATAAAAGGATATCGTAGTACTTCATGTTTTTATTAATTTAATCTAATTCATTAATTTTCATGATTTTATTAATTTTAATAAAGTAGTCCATACAAGTAAAGTGATTTTATAAATATTTCAGTACAGTAAATGTATTATTCGAAATCGTTTTTTCAAAGTTTGGAATTTTCCAATTATTTGTAATTAATTTAATTCAATTTAGAAGTAGATATTTTTTTAATTTGAAAATGATTTTTGTGTTTATGGATTGTAAATTGAGTTTGTAATTGAAGAATTTTGAAGTGACACATAACCTCTAGCTACATTTGGACTGTTGTAAAAATTGGAATTGGAACCGTTTTGGGCGTAAGTTAACCTGTGGTACTTTTCTGTAAGTTGTATAATTCTGAATGATTGAATAAATAAAAATCGTCAATATTTTTTATTATTTTTGCCGGGATGCCGGGATATTATGTATGTATTTTGTATGAGGATAGTGCGCTACATTTCCAGAAATGTATAATAATTCAGAATTTTTCAAATTTAAGTTTTTCCAATGCAACTCGAATAACCATTTTGAGTCACATAGCATGATGAGCTTGTATAATCAGTACAGTACGCATCTTGACCTTTTCCATAATTCTCCTACTGAATACAAAAAGGATCCTAGACTATTTTCCCTTCTTTTTGTGTAGGTGAGAATTTGATATTGTCGTAATTATTCATATAAATGAGAAAACTAAGAAATTGTCAAAACCATAGATTTTAGGCTACTTCCTCCGCCAACCCTCTGGGTTGGTGCTCTGCTCTCATTTAGGCCCGCCGCCAAGTAGACCCACGTTAAGCACGAAAAGCAACCCATGCCGTGGGATGTTTTATAAACCATTGCTATAGAATTATTCATAATCAATCAGCTGACAAGTGGATTATTCATTGCATGTATTACACAGATGTCTAGAGAAGCTTAGCAATGGTTTACAAAACATCCCACGGCGTGGGTTGCTTTTCGTGCTTAACGTGGGTCTACTTGGCGGCGGGCCTAAATGAGAGCAGAGCACCAACCCAGAGGGTTGGCGGAGGAAGTAGCCTAAAATCTATGGTTTTGACAATTTCTTAGTTTTCTCATTTATATGAATAATTACGACAATATCAAATTCTCACCTACACAAAAAGAAGGGAAAATAGTCTAGGATTTGCGGCGGGCCTATATAAATCCATTTAATCATCACTAATATTATCATATATCACTGCATTTTCATGTAGCTCTCTGAGCGTAGCGTCAGTACTGAATTACTGTGCTCAGTTTGAATTCTGTTTTTTTTTTCAAATAAGATGTATAGGCTTATCAGTTTTGATATTCATTATTCTTTATCTATTTTTCTTTTCAAGTGTTTCATTGAGGAGCAATTTTGGGGAGTCTCCCTGAATGCTCCCATACTGGATTTTTCAATTAAATATTTATGTAAAGTTTATATTTATGTGTGTCCAATTGAATATTTATGTTGAATATGTGGTCCCACCACACTTCTTGGATGATTGAGCAATGAAAAATATACAATAAACAGGATTTATTAGTCATTAAATATATTTAATGCAGACTAGCTAATCCGGCGAACTTCGTACCGCCAAAAAGTCAATGTATCTCATGTCACACTTGACTTTATTTGGTGAATCATGAAATTTATCTGACAATCAATATTTTCATTTACATCTCAATACGGACTTCCTATGTGCTTAGTCATGCAGCATTTATTATTCCGACATTGCAACATATTCTCAATCAATTGGTGGTAATATCTATCAGTAAAGTGTTGAATTAAAAAAATAGATACCGGTAGATTAGATCAAAGATGAATTTAATGTTTTCATAGTTGTTGATTGTCAATAGACGGTCCAGGAAATATGCGATGTACCATGAATTACACAGAATTCCATATTATTTTCAACTTCAATTTTAGGATGAATATAAGCTAAGCTAAATTCAAAGGAAAATTCAATTTAGTCTGTCATTCTTCAGTAATTAATGATTGCAATATGAACAACTCTCTTTCATGAGTTTCTCAATGATAGGGGAGTGATAATAATTATTTGTATAGGTCTTCTAAGGAACGATTATCTACAGCTGGTACCAATCAACTACGGTACTCTAACGTCAACTCCAAACCACCGTTTTAATACCAGTACACAATTGATCACAGGGTGACGTGTTTATTATACAGCTAGTAACTTTAGATGCTAAATTATAAGTAGCCACTCGGCTGAAAATTTCAAAACATAGGTCTGTAAAATGGATTAATGAATAATTATTATTAGACCCCCTATTAAAATTTCTGGTCAGAAACCATCCCCAATATTCACACAACATATTCCCAAAGTTTCATGCCGTTCTGTCAAGTAGTTTTCGAGTCTATAGGGAACAAACAAACATACAAATAGACATTCATTTTTATAAATAGAGAAGATGTTCATTGTTATTAGATTGATGGATATATTCATTGTCTATTTCTACTTTTCATCTTCAGCTATAAATGAAATCTGTTGATAGCTGCAGTGTTGTGGATCACACAGCATTCACACAGCATCGGATGTTTATTAGTTGCGAAACGCATCGTTGATCAATGAAGTTGATTCCAAAATGAAACTCGTACAGTATCTCGTATCTATTCAGTTGCTGAACTCATCTGTTGCATTCTGGTTTCCATCAAATCTCAAAAGGCTGTTTGTGGATTGCTTAATCACTTCGCTGGATTTATCTGATATTTCATTGTTCCTTAAACAGTTCTCATATACCATCGTATTTCTCTCATTTATCAATTTTCAATAATGGTTACGGTATGATGAAAAATTGTTCATATTCCATTGTTTTTCAAGCGCTCACACTGGATAATTACTTTTCACTTTTTAATTTTTATTTTTTAAATCTAATTGTAATAGTTCAATAACTCTGTTTGGAAATTTGACATGATTCCTATTGATTCGTTAATAAGTTCAATAAACCTGAGGTTGAATTTTAAAAGTATTTTTCATTGAAGTTCCTGGCTCGTAGTTATACTATAGCTGCTAGAATAGGTGACAGTTGATGATAATGATGATTATCTGTGCATCTGAATGAACGAATCCACTCAAAGCTCCCAACCAATCAAGGATTCAAATAGAGATTTGATAGCATAATTTTGGTAAATATTATAAAAGAGAAGAAACACCCCTCTCCGTTTACATAATCATTATGATTTGTATTACATTGTTATTTTGAGCTTTCTCACCTTGAAATTCTATTGCCTTTTGAATTTTTTACTAATGTTTCGTAAGTTCAATTTTCAATTTAATGCACGGTAACCCTTGCTCAGCAAGGGTCTATCATGAAACTGAAAGCTTGACGTACCGTACTGAAATCTTTGAAGAATTTAAAATAGGCCTCTAACCATCCTCGGTTAGTTAAGAATCTATGATGTGCATAATTTCAAGTTAATCAGTCCAGTAATTTAGACGTGATGATGCGTCAAACATAATTTTCCTATCCCGTACGTGTATAAGCTAATTTTTTCCTTCATTATAGTGTAGATGATTCATTTTAGTAATTTCCACTAAAAAATGACTCTATTCATTGTTCTTTCAAGCTTTGACACCAATGCACTGTTCTCATTTACCAATTATCAGCTTAATAATCAGCTAAATTCTGTGTAAGTTAGACTATTTTAAAATTTTGACGTGAGCACAATAATTGCTCTATTGTTTTCAATTGTTTATATTGCTCCAGCTGACAGCAAACCATTCGTTATATATACTTTATAATATATTTACCAATAATCCAAATTTTTGAATGATATAATTTTGAATAAATTGTTTATATTTGAAACTCCATATAGTTACGTTCGGAACTGAATCTGATGCGGATAATATGTCCCATGATGCAGTTATTTGTGCTTTTATGCTTCTTCCCATTTCATAATTTATATTTCACAATCACTTACTTGTTCTTGATCGATATATATTGTGCATATAGTGGCATTTTTTCCACTTCCCTTCTTTTCTTTAGTTCTTTCATCACTTCTCATAGAATGAACCATATGTAATACCATAGAGAAACAATAGCATAAGTAGATATCCCATGGTATAGGGCGTTTATGTTGCAACTTTTACTGTTATCTCAAGCCGATTACTGTCGATTATTGTCGATTTTTACTGTTTGGACCGGGTAAGAGTGTATGAACAGCACAATATGAGAGGCTACAAGCGTCATAAAGCTTTACGGGAAAGAACTACTTGGACTATAGGCTTGAGATAACAGTAAAAGTTGCGACATAAACGCCCTATACCATGAGATATCTACTTATGCTATTGTTTCTCTATGGTAATACGTAGGTTATATTTTGTTATCTTATGTGGATATAATTGATCTTATTGAATAATCAAGATTTAGTTTTACCAATTATCATCAACATTAATATTAATCTTTTCTTTCTCCAAGTAGCTATATAATACTTTTTTCTTGTTTTTCAAATGTACCATTTTAATCATTCTCTCTTTTTACTTTTCTAGTATTTATCTATTTTTTTTCTTTGTAATAATTTTAATGATGTATTTCCAGTATTCATGAGTGTGTTTGGGCTGTTATGCCTGTTGCACTCCTAGATTTTTGTAAGAATAAAATAAATAAATCTATTATGGTATTATATTTCACTTTTTGCTATTAGAAAAAACGACTAGCAGTCAGATATTTTACAATAAGTGAATTAATCACTCACTGTGACAACGACATCTTTCGGCAGTTCCGCCATCTTCTTGGTTGTGATTGTATTATATCTATGGTCATTATATTTTTAAATGAGCTGAATATTTCTCAAGCTGTCATAGCTGATAGTGATTAGGCTTAAAGTCTGAATCAATTTTGTTAATTTTAATATTATTAATCAATTTTGTGCTGAGAGTAGGCTAATACAGACTGTATAGGCTATAATACAGACTGTCATTAGGCTCTCTCGAGTAAAAAACCGGGATTAAATAGCTACTGTAGGCTACTTTATCGACTGAATAAAAAAGACACAAACGTTATTCTTACTCAAAGGGTGGATGAACATTTGAATCACACTGAAACTACTCCGAGCTCATAAAACCTTTCAAAATGGACATTTTATACGCCGTAGACAGTTAAACTATTCTATTGATTCGATCAGAATGCATGCCTTCAAAGAAAAAAGTGTGGGGAGATTTTTCGAACAAAATAGAATCAAAGGGTGGTCGCCTTGATTTCGTTATGCCATTGGAAAGTGGAAGAACATCAGATCTCTTTATACTATTTTTGTTTCTTGAAAGTTGTAAGTTGAAGAATTGATTAATAAGAAATAGATTCTTGTGACCCAGGGTTGATCATCCCTCACAAGCCCAATGATGCACCCCACCCTCATTTAGAAAAATTTTTTCAGCTTCTGCCCAATTGGGAACCCTTCGAAAAAGGTAATCACTAGTAATTTCAAATATTGCTGAGACTCATTTTAAGATTTGTTTTTGAACCCCCTCAAAGAATTTCAATGGACGAAATAGCTATTTATGTATTAAGAGCGTAATGCGCGACTTTATCGCTCGCACAAAACAGTTATCACGCGACGCTAAGCGGAGCGTGATTATTTTGCAAGAGCGATAAAGAAGCATTACGCGCGAATTACATACAAAACTTTTTCTACAACTGCCCAAACCTGTTAAATTACTTATATCGGCAGAGTTACAATTACCGGCTTTTCAGGTTCAGATCTGACTTTTTGGCGAGCTGCTTACCATCAGCTGATCAGCGAGCATAAAGAAACTCTTCTGCGCATGCGCGAATGATGAGCGAGCGTAAAGAAAATCTACTGCGCATGCGCGGATGGTTGGTGAGCGAAAAAGTAGATTCTCCTCAGAAATAAGCTGTTTTACGAGGAGAATTGAGTATGTAAATTCTTTTTTTACGCGCAGTTGTAGAAAAATATAATTTTTATTTTAAACTGAAACAAGTAATCTCATAATTCCAAATCATCCCAGAGAAGCATCCAGCTCTTGCGATTATGTGTGTGGTTATACTACTTTACTGACATGCTCTTACTACTCTTACTACTATTTACATATAATTAGAAAGTATATACTTTTTACTTACTCTGCGCTCATAATAAATTTTCTCTCTTCTCTTTCCAGAGTGATTTCTTTATTCTCTATTCATTTATACAATAAGTACATTATCATCAAAATGATAGGGAGAGGAAAAATAAGGTAACCTTGTGCTATTCCTCCGCGAAATTTAGATAAGGTAACACACATAGTCCGAAATAAGTCTTGTAGTTCTTCAATTCACTAAATTTTCAGTCCTCAAGTATTTTCACAATGAAGTAGTTTTTTTAAATTTAGATGCTTCAAAACTGAACATAGAAGAAATATTTCACATTATTATGACTACTATAGATTGAAACTTCTATTCTTCTAGTAGTAAAATAATTTGGTTATTCTTAGTTTGTTGTTTATTCAATTTCGTTCTTGAATCTATTGCCTTATATTAATATAATATAAAATAGGTAAACATAGTAAATTAAATGAGAACATGAAATGGAAACTCACCCAAATGTGTACCAAATGTCAAAGCAGAGAACATTCAGCCAGGAAAAAGATGCTAAAAAAGCAAATAAGGTAGCGTATCCTGTAGAAAGAGAAAGATTTTCATTACCATATAAAATAGAGAATGATAGAGCTTCATATAATGAAAAACTATACTAGTTATGAATAACTAGAAAAACAATATATACTATATATTTCTATACTAGAAAAACAATAATAGTTATGATAAACAGACTTTTTCGCATCGTGGAAGTAGACGATATTCTAAATGGAATAGTAGTTATGACTGCACTTCTTCCAATCACTAATTCCAACTCATAAATTATTAAGAATAGTGATTATGGTATGAATTTTTATTCTTGTTTTTCAATATTTTATCAATTTTAAAGGGTACTATAGTTCTATTTTATAATAATATTAAGAGTAGGTTCAAAATAGAATAACTTTTTCTATTGAAGTAATGGAAATTCAACGAATGAGATATTATTTAATACATCTTGTAGTTATTTTAAACTATCAATATTCAAAATATTATTACTTTAATATAGGAGTACACACTACTGAGTCTGAGTTGATCTTATTTCATTCAGCTTCCATGAATAAGACAGGGTGAAGGAAATTTGAAGGTCCATTTTATTCTGGGTTTTGTGAAGGAGGTTGAAGGTCTGGGATTTCTGAAGAATGGGAGAGATATTTCAGACAAACTTAAGCTACCGTATACCTGTTCATAAATTACTGAATGGTCGTTTGATAAGCTTAATGTTTGGGTTTTGTGAAGGAAATTGAAGGTCTGGGATTTCTGAAGAATGGAAGAGATATTCCAGACAAACTTAAGCTACCTGTTCAAAAATTACTGAATGGTCGTTTAGCTAATAAGCTTGATGAAATTCAAATTATTAGTACGGTATTGGTCGAAATACGGATAACAAATGTTGAGTGGAAAGAATATGGAATTGACATTTTTTAATAAAATCTTAATAATTTCAAAGAATTACTAGTACGGCACCCTTACATCATTTTATTTCAAATACAAATAGTTTTGGGTCGTCATACACCCAGCTACGTTTAGCTAGGAATACGTCTTCAAAAGACGTAGCCGTCCTATAGGCTACCCCAATGTTGAAAGCTACGCTACGCTTAATGTGAACGGGACACATTGCGTAACGTGGATTAACATTGGGAATAAGATATGACAGCTACGTCTTCCAAAGACGTATTTCTATAGATACACGTAGCTGGGTGTCTGACAAACTTAATTATTTCTGAAATGAGATAATAAGGGTTGAAGGTACTAGCTCTTTGTAATTAAACTTTCAAATAGCTCTATCAAAATACTTTAACGAGAAATTTGTATGATATAATAGCCTGTATACAGTTAAATAGGTGGGCCTGTGGTATTAGCCATAGAGAAAATATAGCATAAGAAGATATCCCATGGTATAGGGCGTTTATTTTCAAAATTTCACTGTTTACTCAAGCCGAGAGTCCTAGTAGAAGAAGCTGTGACTATGATGTGACGGCCGAAACAGTCAGTAGGTATAGACAGTAGTCGACAGTTATTGGTTTGAGTAAACAAAAAAATCAGTTTGAAATTTGGAGCATAAATGACTTATATGTCCCAAGGTCAAGAACTTTGCATAATTATTGCTCTCCATTGAACAGAGCACTGAGGCTTTTCAATATATGATTTTTGTGATGGAGTTGATGTACATGGTCATGCCAGTGAGGCTAGAAGGCGGATTGTTGAGGCTATTGTTCACTGAATACATCAATCGCAGTCTTTGGGATAGTCAGTTGCTCTGATGCTCTATCTTATGTTTGGAAATATATTTTTCCCTTTATTTCCCCCCGTATTGTAGGTAAAGAAAGGTAAATTCCCCCATGTCTATTATTAACTAAGCCTATTTTTATAGATATATAACTACTATATGATATAACTCACTTACATTTTCTTTGGTTTTCTCTCTCTCTCAAGCATGCATTGTAAATTATTTTTGCACATGAATCTTTTGTTCAATAATACTTGTCTCTCTTTCAAACTAGTGATTCTTAGATTAGTCTCACATTATTTTACTTTTTTCAAATTTTCATGATTATGTATGTAACACTTATATTTGACCGAGCAAAGTGAGGTCTGAGATTCAAGTCGACGGTTCGGCATTTCTCTTAATGTTTAAATGTTTGAATGTTGAAATGTTTATATGTTGCGCATTTACGGCGAAGCGCGGTAATAGATTTTCATGAAATTTGACAGGTATGCTCCTTTTTTAATTGCGCGTCGCCTCAATACAAGGTTTTTGGAAATTTTGCATTACAAGGATAATATTAAAGGAAAATGGAGCCTCCTTCATACGCCAATATTAGAGTAAAAATCAGACTAGAATAATTATATTCATCATAAATCAGCTGACAAGTGATTACACGGATGTGTGGAGAAGCCAGTTTATTGCTGTATTTCCATGAGGTCTATAATTTCAATCAGGTACTTGTGGATGAGAATGCTGTGTGAGGTCTACTGTTCACAGAACTACTAGTATATTTAGTATAGCTTGACTTGTTAACTTCAATATTTTCTTTTCTATTCTTCATAATAATGTTTTCCGATTTATTAATCCGTAGCATTAAATTACATTTAACATAATTCAATTTCTGTATTAGTATTAGTTAATTTTATTCTAATCAATCTTTACTTTCACATGCTTTCCATTCACCATGCTTATATTTATACCTTATGCTATTTATACCCAATTGCTTCACAGCACACACTGTATCAATGTAGTACAGTATCATAATTGAAGAGGTGGATTCCAAAAGGGCTTAAGTCATTTTTTTCACATTTTAGTTGAATCTTATCCTAGAGCATCATTTCTAACATTGGAAAAACAATTCATACCATAACAGTGTAAGTCAAGTAAATTATACACATTACAAATCAGTAAGGTTTTTACAAAAGTGCTTTAGTCATGCCTTGTTCTTTTCCAAACAGGCTCACATCAGCTGCCAAGCGTTTTGCGCATGCGCGATTCCAGCAGTCAGCACCTATTTGCTGTGATTGCGAGGTTATGCTGACTGATTGACTTTGATAGTGAATCGTGTCAGTGAAATGAAGAAGAATGTAATTAATTTTTATAAATAAAAATGTATATTTTGTCATGTACTTAGATAGTTATTAAAACCTTTGTTGGCATCTTAAAGACAAGCTCTGACTATCAATACTCTTATAAATAATAATAATAATTTGAAGTTGTCTCCCATATGAATTCTCCAGAAGTGCTCAAGTCACTGACTTGAAGTCGTTTTGGAAAATAACCAAATATTAACGGTAACACCTTAAAAAAATTATTTTATGATTGAATCTCACTTTTAATTGTCTTGAAAGAAGGATTTGAAACTGCAAATTACATGACTGATTCTATTCCAAAGTAGCATTCAATTATATTATAAAAAATAGAAAAAATTAGTTCCTGAGAAATTCACTTTTTTGACTTAAGACCTTTTCGAATCCACCTCTTCAATTATCTTCCGTATCTTTTCATTGTACTACCATTTATTTTTCATTTCTTACATGTTCAATTTGTTGGTAAATAGTAGTTAAGACTGATTTGGGCGTAATGCCTGTTGTCTTCCTTGACATTGTAAATAAATAAATATACCATTGGATATCTTCTTAATCTATCTCCTCTCTATTATTGATATTATTTATCTTCTATCTATGATATTACTTTGTGAATTAAATGAATGACTCACCTGCAATTTTACACCGGAGGTTGTCACTAAGAATGCCCAACACAGATCCGATCTGTGATGATATGAGACACAGATATGCCACCAGCAGACTAGCAATGTAACACATGATCGTCTTGCCATGCACATTCCTGAGTGACGGCAGACACATGTAGACTAGAAGCGTCAAAAATAGAGAGAAACAGGAGATGATCATGCCGAAACCATAGACAAAGTAGAGGATATCTCGTATTGGTAACTTGCTGGCGTAATTAGAGTTTCCATCCCCGAAGCAAACGAACGTTCCCATAACAGTAACGTTGCCCTTTTGCATTGAAGTGACAACGTCAGTGCAGTAGAAGTCTATGAAGCTGGAGTCACTGGGGAAATAAAGATTCCCGCGTGTTGTCAGGTAATGCTTGTCATCCAGGTACCCTTCCTTATCAGGTGTTAGCAGGTATTTGGAACATTTTATCCCGTACGTTATAGCAGGGTTGACCCTGACCTGTGTAGGCTCACTGTTCTCAATAGTCTCCACATCGTAGATTATCGGATCAAACCTGTCATATCGGGACACATCACCACAAAAATCATCATCCATCATTTTCTCCCCATCTGCACAACACTTGTTGATACAGGTTTTGCCCTCAATCTGGCACAGAACTGTCCTATCCTGGCACGCCCTCACGACTAGATTCAACTGGTCCTCCCCAACAAAGTCTACACACACACTTTCTGGAGGGAGGATCACGTAGTAGCCCTCGCGTCCCGGTATCCTCAGTTTCACAGCATCACTGTCCAGCTGGAACACAAACTTGTAAGGGACAAAGAAATCGTAGAGCACTTCGTTTGACTTACAGGTTGGTGCACCTATTTTAAGATCTATGTAGCCGAGTGAGTCATTCAGAACGGCCACAACTAGTCCTTGAAGGTATGTTTTGTTGTCAGGGACACGTTGATCCCAACAACCGTTCACATATCCTGAGTAGCTCCTCTCCAGTGGACAACACTTGTTCAGTGTGAACACATCAGGTACATCGAAACTCTCCTCACTGAGTTCATCATCCCCCACATTCTCCCTATTCTCCACACATAACAGCCCAACATTCCTCTCCTCCCCATTCATCAGAACAACCTTATCCAAGCAGGAAATCTTGTTCCCTTGCTCGGCTCTGATTGATATCAATGTTTCACCTTCTGAACACTTGGGGAAATTGTGGCGTAGGCGAGGGAAGTAGACACTGAAATAGTCCATGTGGAATGGCGGATGCAGGAGGATTCTGTCAGTGATGGCCTCTGAACTGCATGCGAATGTTGTCCCGTTCTCCTCGTATACTAGCACCTGTAATCAATTAGACATAGTTAATGAAAACACTTGGTTGTTGTCAAAATATTACTTATTTATTTTAAATTCTGTGAACAGTACACACCTCATGCAGTATTCTCATCCAAAAGTACCTGATTGAAACTATAGACCTTATGGAAATACAGCAATAGACTGGCTTCTCCACACATCTGTGTAATCACTTGTCAGCTGATTTATGATGAATAATTCTATAGTCCTGATTTTTACTCTAAAATTGACGTATAAAGGAGGCTCCTTTTTTTTTTTTTATTATCCTTGGAATGCAAAATTTCCAAAAACCTTGTATATACGTCGACGCGCAATTAAAAAAGGAATATCGTCAAATTTCATGAAAATCTATTACCGCGTTTCGCCGTAAATGCGCAACATATAAACATATGAACATTTAAACATTCAAACATTTGAACATTTAAACATTCAAACATTTAAACATTAAGAGAAATGCCATACCGTAGACTTGAATCTTAGACCTCACTTCGCTCGGTCAAAAATAACAAACATGTTTCAACACCAATGGTGTCATCTTCAGTGTCATTTCGAGACCATTCTTCTTCTTCTTCTTCTTCTTCTTCTTCTTCTTCTTCTTCTTCTTCTTCTTCTTCTTCTCTTCTCTTCTTCTTCCTTCTCTTCTCTTCTTCTTCTTCTTCTCTTCTTTCTTCTTCTCTTCTTCTTCTTCTTCTTCTTCTCTTCCTTCTCTTCTTCTTCTTCTTCTTCTTCTTCTTCTTCTCTTCTTCTTTCTTCATTCTTCTTCTTCTTCTTCTTCTTCTCTTCTTCTTCCTTCTTCTTCTTCTTCTTCTTCTCTTCTTCTTCTTCTTCTTCCTTCTTCTTCTTCTTCTTCTTCTTCTTCTTCTTCTTGCTTCTTCTTCTTCTTCTTCTTCTTCTTCTTCTTCTTCTTCTTCTTCTTCTTCTCTTCTTATTCTTCTAATACTTCTATTCTTTCTCCTTCCTCGTCATCTTTGTCAATAATTTTTGCTTCTTCCTCATTCAACTCTTTCCCTCCTTGAAAAAACTCAGTTTTATTTTAGTCAAATCCACATTCATTAAATTTATTGACAGAACTACAGTTTCGTGTTGAAACCAACACATCTTCAGTTTTTCTTTTTCGTCTTCTACTTCTCCCTACACAATGATTTGTTTTTCTCATTTTACTCTTTTTCTTCACCTCTCTTTTTTACCTCTTACATTTTCAATTCTTGCTTTTCTTCTGCTTCATCCTCATTCAACTCTATTTTCTTTCTCTTCTTCTTCACCATATCCCTTATACGTATTCTTTCCTTCACCATATTTCTTCCACGTCTTTCCTTCTCTTACTTCCTATTGTTTATTATCTTCTTCCTCCTGAATTCATGCTTCTTCTATTTTTCTTCGCCTTTTTCTTTCACTTCCTTCTCCTTCACTTCCGCTTCTTCATCTTGACCTTCCTTCTTATCTTTTTTTCTACAATATTATTATTCATCAACTCTCCTTTGTACGTGATACACAGTACATTCTGAAAAATGTATATAGTTCGTTAAGTTGTGTGAATTGAATTGAATTTATGAATCATTTAATTGAATCATAGGGCCAAATTAAATCACAGCTTGATTGAATCAATTAATCATAAATTGAATTTATGAATCATTAAATTGAATCACAGGGCCTTTTTTAATCACAGATTAAATCAATCAATCATAAATTAAATTTATGAATCATTTAATTGAATCATAGGGCCAAATTAAATCACAGCTTGATTGAATCAATCAATCATAAATGGAATTATTATAAAGCGCCAGATTAGATTTGTTTTACACAAACTTGATTATTTTCTAGGCTTCCAAATACTATTAATTCGGGAGTTACAATAAGTATAGGTCAACTTCAAACAACGCGAAAATGTTGTTAAAAATCGTTGAAGATAGTATGGATCGTTAGTTGAGGTTTTTTGAACAAATTTGATTATTGTCTAGGCTTCTAGATTAGAATAGAATGACTGCCTCTATTTTTGACCTAGGAGGGCGAAGTTAGGGCACAGTTGGCCCTCTTATAAGGTGCGTACAGACACATACGCGCCGCGAACATGAGCAATTCACTTTTTATCAGCAGACTATATCTGTATTTTTACAGAAACTGTATAAGATATACTGTAGATATAAAAAGCTTGGCATCAGCTGATTAAAAGTGAATTGCACATGTTCGCGGCGCGTAAATCCAATACCTACTATTACTTAGTAATAGTAATAGTAATACCTACTATTAGAAGTAATAGTAGTATTGGTAAACCTGTACGCTTCTAGATGATAGACTCGGGAGTTACAATTAGTGCGGACCAACTTAACATTAACCCGAAAATTTGTCTAAAAATTATTGTTGAAAATGGTATAATTCGTTAAAGCCCCTTCAAATTCATCAGTCTACAACAAAAATATTGTTCCATAGACTGCTGCATTCTATCGAACAAATACGGTACTTCACGTCAAAAAAATATCCCTCCTCCAACTCTCAAACAAATTCAACTCTTCGACCAATCACAAGCGATTAACACCTTCGTAGTAAACGCTCTCACTCTCATTGGCCGTTCACAAATGAGGAGTCACACAGGCCCAATTTTTTAGTACGGAACATTTCTATCCGATGATAGTCGTCTTGTTTTCAAGATATATGGTTAAGTAGGCCTACTACAACGACGTTGCTTGATTGTGAATTGTTGAAACAGTCAGAATAAAATTTAATAAGATAGTATAAAAACACCTAGTTGATGCTCAATTTTATTTCATGTTTTATTGACCGAGCGAAGTGAGGTCTAAGATTCAAGTCGACGGTTTGGCATTTCCATAGCCACCTCTAATACAAGGTCCCGGCCTACGATATTGCAACGTCGCAGTGTAGGCCTAGAATCTAATACATGATTGGTGAAAAAGATTTTTTTAAATACCAGCTGATCTTCTTCACAAATCATGTATTAGATTCTAGACCTACGCTGAGACGTTGCAATATCATAGGCCGGGGCCTTATATTAGAGGTGGCTATGGCATTTCTCTTAATGTTTATATGTTGCACATTTACGGCGAAACGCGGTAATGAATTTTCATGAAATTTGACAGGTATGTTCCTTTTTTAATTGCGCGTCGACGTATATACAAGGTTTTGGAAATTTTGCATTTCAAGGATAATATAAAAGGAAAAAGGAGCCTCCTTCATACGCCAATATTAGAGTAAAAATCAGACTATAGAATTATTCATCATAAATCATATCAGCTGACATGTGTGATTACACAGATGTGTGGAGAAGCCAGTCTATTGCTGTATTTCCATAAGGTCTATAGTTTCAATCAGGTACTTGTGGATGAGAATACTGCGTGAGGTCTACTGTTCACAGAACTACTAGTATTAACCAAAATTCTATTGTTTATATATTTGGACGTTAAATTTTTTAAATATTATAAGAACCCTAACCTTTTTCAGATCTGCTGATCAACTATCTAAATTCGGGGGAGAAATAGTTCTTGATTAATTCTGTTCTTTCTCTCCCAATCATTGTTTTGATTTGTGCATTATGTGTGAATGAAATAAATTGATAAATGTTTTAAGGTTTGTGAGATAGGAAAAGTTTGAATAATAATTCTCGAAAATTTCAATTTGTATGGGACTTGTGATAAGTTAAAAAGCAAACATTATTATTCATGATTACATGTATGTAGCCAGGACTCCCTGGAGGTTTATATAGAAGGTCCAGATGTAGCATAAAATTGTCAAACTACAAAATTAAACAGCTTGTAAGAGTAAACAAATTGGAATTATTACTGTCAATCCTGATCTGCAATGATTTAAGGCTGTGCAAAGGCTGAACATATAGACTACTTTCTACTGGTGATATTTTTCAAAGTTTTTCTATTTTAATATCATCAAGCTATCAAAATAAAAAAGTTTTTTTAGGTAAACATTTTTCCCCATCATTACTTTTTGAAATTTGAGCGCCCAAAGATTACATTTTTGGGACAGAACATTTCAAATTCGGTAAGAGATTAATCAATGAAATTTAGAGGATAAATTCTCCGTGGTTATTGTTTACTGAATAGAACAAAAAATTTTCGAAAATATACATTTTTGAGAAATTCATACAATTTACCAAAAATTACCAAAATAGCTCAACTAAGAGTTATTTTTTTAAAAAAATTGGAAAATATAAATTTTTGAGAAATTTATACAATTACCCAAAATTACCAAAATAGCTCAACTAAAAGTTATTTTTAGTAAATTGAATAACTTTCTCAAAAATTGATATTTTCGATTTTTTGTTTTATTCAATCAACAATACCATGGAAAATCTATCCTCTAAATCTCATCGATTAATCTCTTACCTAATTTGAAATGTTCTGACCCAAAAATTTAAACTTTGGGTGCTCATATCTCAAAAAGTAATGGTGGGGAAGAAATGTTTCTCCGAAAAAACTTTTTCATTTTGAAAGCTTATTGACCGAGCGAAGTAAGGTCTAAGATTCAAGTCGACGGTTTGGCATTTCTCTTAATGTTTAAATGTTTATATGTTGTGCATCTACGGCGAAACGCGGTAATAGATATTCATTAAATTTGACAGGTGTGTTCCTTTTTTAATTGCGCGTCGACGTATTACAAGGTTTTTTGAAATTTTGCATTTCAAGGATAATATAAAAGGAAAAAGGAGCCTCCTTCATACGCCAATATTAGAATGAAAATCAGACTATAGAATTATTCATCATAAATCAGCTGACAAGTGATTACACAGATGTGTGGAGAAGCCAGTCTATAGGTGCGTACAGATATACGCGCCGCGATCATGAGCAATTCACTTTTAATCAGCTGATGCCAAGCTTTTTATATCTATATCTTATACCATTCCTGTAAAAATACAGATATAGTCAGCTGATTAAAAGTGAATTGCTCATGTTCGCGGCGCGTATATCTGTACGCACCTTATTGCTGTATTTTCAAAAGGTCTATTATAGACTTCAAACACTAAATAGTTTCAATCAGGTACTTGTCAATGAGAATACTGAGGTCTACTGTTCACAGAACTACTAGTTATATAATATAAATCGGAAAACTTTGAAAAATATCACCAGTAGAAAGTTTATTTCTAGCCTTTTCACATCCTTAACAAAGTAGACATGATTGTTCATAGTTACAGAGTTCAGGGTTGTTAAATTGTCTAGATATGGAACTCCAATTTGATATTGAAGGTTGAAATTTGAGATGGAATCAATGCAGTGAAATAGAAAAGACGCAGACAGTGATAGTCGAAGCTTGACGTTTCGAATAGAGGTCTCCTGTAAAGCGTGGAAACAAGACCTGACTGCGCTTCCTTCTAACTCCCATAACATAACGGCGGTGAAATTTCTTCCAGTATAATTTCTCTTTTCATTCACCAATGTGAAGTCTGCTGATTCTGTATCTCAGCACAATCCGCATGATAGCACTGAATGAAAACAGTCCATGTTGTGAATGAGCGTGAAAGCGAATTAGTTTAGTCTTTTGATTCATATTATCAGCTCATTCTTCTCAGCTCGTCAAGGCGGTTCTAAATCATCGATAATACCAGTAAGTCAAATTCGGTCAAAATATGGATATATATAATGATATATGAGAATATGGAAATTATAATGATTCTTGCGGTGGGTTCGGAACCACCGGGTTTTTAGACTCAAATGATATTTGGAGGATTTGGCTCTACAAGTGATCTACACTCTTCAAAAGGGAGAATCTTAACTTGAAGATGGAAATTTCAATTTTTCAATTAATTAAAACCACACAAACAAGACAAAACAAAATTACACAGAATTTTGAAACAAATAAAACACAATAAAATGTTACAAATATAAAAAACCATGGGCTTTGTGGTTGGGTGTGTTGGAGAAGAGAAAAAAAAAGAGAGGAGATACCTAGCCCACTATGGTTTCCCATGTAATAGGCAGGCAAAGAAGAGAAGAGAAGTAATGAGGGAAAAAGGTAGGGAGAGAAATGGGGGGAAGAAGAAAAAACAGAGGAATAGGTACTCAAAATAAAGGTAAGCGAGTCCACTGAAAAATGAAAAAAACAATGCTGGAGCAGAAATCTCGAGTCATATAATCTAAATGAAAGAGGAAATTACTGTATGTCCAGTTTTTTATATCCAGTTAATTTTTTCGCTGATCTTATTGTCCATGAGAAAGTGATTTGGAATGAGGTTTATTATTTTAGTACCTATGTAAATTAACTGCCTCCTTATACATTCAATATTAGTGTTATAGGTTACATATTTGTTAGCAGTGGCCCTTAGATTATAATAATTAAGTGTAGAGTTTATTGTGAGAGGAAAATCGGATCTATATTTTATTAAGTACTCAATTACGGTTTTATGTATAATTGACGTATAGTCATGACCTCAAAATCACTAAAAACCATATCCGTTGGATAGAGCCTGGGTTTGCTTAATATAGTTTTAATTATCAGTTTTTGTGCTACAAATAATTCAGCAATATGACAGTTGAAACAGCCTCCCCCCCCCCCAAACAACTATGCCATACTGCAGAATTGACTTGACTAGAGCATGATACATCATTTTTAGGTGGTTCTTATAAGAATTCTGTTAACTTGGTAAAATTTAAAAGATAAATATCTAATTTTTCTACATATGTATTTAATATGAACATCCCATTTAAGGTTTTCATCAATTATGATTCCCAAGTACTTAGTATATTGACTTTTTTAATGGTGGGACAATCACAATTACCCAAGTTTAAATTGCACTGAGAATGGAGTCTCAATCTTGATTCTCGTTAGGCTGTCCTACTCTATTTGCAGAGAAAGTTATGTAATTCGTTTTTTCAATATTTAAACTCAAGGTATTCTTATCTAACCACTTCTTGATTAAAAGCATATTATTTTCAGCTATGGTATGAACTTCATTCCATGAATTACCATGAAAAATAGCTGCAGTATCATCTGCAAAGGATATCACAGTTGAGTTTAGAAGTCTTAAATTTAAAAAGTCATTTACATAGAGTATGAAAAGGATGGGAGAAAGTACAGTACCTTGAGGAAGACCATAAGAAGTTAAGTTAGTTACACTAGATTGATCATTTATGGTTAGGGACTGGGTTCTATTACTCAGATAGCTTTTGAACAATTTAAGCGAGACTCCTCTGAAACCATATAGGACTCCAGTTTATTGAACAAAGTATTATGAGGTATTGTATCAAAAGCTTTGCGTATATCCAGGAAGACTGCGATAGTTTTCTTATTGGAGTTTATTTTATCAGATAAAGTATTGACGAATTTTATTAGAGCGTCAGATGTACTTTTACCATTTTGGAAACCGAATTGGTTCTTGTTGATTATTTTGTTAAGATTCAAGAAAGAAACAACTCTTGACTTTATAAGTTTCTCCATTATTTTAGCAAGGTTGCTGATAAGACTAATCGGTCTATAATTACAGGGATTAGTCGGGTCACCTTGTTGAATAGAGGTTTTTATTTTGGCTGATTGAGGTGCTCAGGAAAATATCCCTCCTCAAAGCATCTATTAAAAATGAAAGAGAGAGGTTGAGATATAAAATTGGCTATTTTCTTCAGCGTAATATTACCTAGACTATCAATACCAGGACTGCAGTTGTTCTTTAGATTTTTAATAGTTGCCTCAACCTCAACTGGGCACGTTGGTCTCATAAAAAACGTGTTATCGATCTGTATTTCAGGAAATCGATCACAGTATTATCAGGGATATTGATAGTTTGAGCTTGTAATTTACCCACATTTGTGAAATAATTGTTGAGGGATTGAGCATCAAGTTCAGTACTCTTGTCGTTGATACTGTCCTCACCTATAACTTCGTTTATGCACTTCCACAACTTCATGCTGTTGTTATTACAATTTTCAATTTTCCCTGTCTAGTGGACTTGTAGGCGGAGAAACGCGTTTCGTGAAACGAAAGTTGCTCGCAATCGACTGATAAGATTAAGCAGGGAACGTTTCTTTTGTATGCATGCGCGAGTGAAACGGATTGCATGAAACAAGTTTCATGAAAGAGGGCTTCACGAAATGCGTTTCTCCGGTGTGCATCCCGCCTAATACTACCCGTTCAAAAACATCGAACATCTTGAAAATGTATCTTTCGATCAACTTTAGTAGACAGTTGTCTACTAACTTTGTCTTTCCATAATCTGACGCTATGATTCTAGTTCGGAGTTTTGAGTTATTGATAGAAAACATTTTTTTACATTTTTATTTTTCAATCTGATGATTAAAATTGCAACAAATATTATTGAAAAGAAATTGATTTCTAAAATCATAGAAAGTGAGAAATGAAGTTTGAAAGAAATCAGCATTATGGTAGTTTATTTTGTTAATTTCAACACACCGATTTTCCGCCAACACGACAACACAGAATGTTCTCTGATGGATTGATTGGATAGGCGTATCGACGGCAGCCAGACCTGATAGAACAGCGCTCACACTCACATTCCGGGACGACACGTCATGGTACGATAAGACAGAAAGCTCTATGTTTATTTAGGATTTTTCTAGACATTTTAAATTGATAAATTAATTTTTGAGAAAACATAACAACAGGTCATTGTAACTTACTGAGCGCAAGGTCTACTGTTTACAGACCTACTAGCTAATCAAATGATAAAATGAATTAATGGATTTTCTTTCAATAATAATTATCAATCTCAACTTATTCACTTCAATCTATAAGCATTCTCCATGAATGCATTCAATCAATGCCTACTGAAGTTACCACCATATACGGATTTAGACATCGTATTTCAGACTGAAACATCTCTCCCTCATATATCGTCAGATTTAAAACTTCCTTTTCCAGTTATATGCTGTTTTCACATTCAATCAATCGATGGTTGATCGAGCGGTGTCTCAATAGGTCTGGGATATGATAAAGGTGCGTAAAGACTGAGGGCGATAACATATTAGGCGTTTTTTCGGGCGTTTTCAGAGAGTCGGCAGAGCAGGAAGCTCTCAGATTGGCTGATTAGGTTGGCGCCTAAAAACACACCGTAAGGTGCGTACAGATAAACGCGCCGCGAACATGAGCAATTCACTTTTAATCAGCTGATTATATCTGTATTTTTACAGAAACGGTAAGATATACAGATATAAAAAGCTTGGCATCAGTTGATTAAAAGTGAATTGCTCATGTTCGCGGCGCGTAAATCTGTACGCACCTTGAAATATTAAATATAAAACACCTTAAAAATACCTAATATGGTATCACCCTAATGCGCTACGAACACACGCACTTCCCTCTTCATCAGCAGCTGTTTGTATAAGTATCTTACTGTTTCGGTACAAATAAAGATATAAATATCGGGGGACCGAGCTTTGCTCTGGAGTGTATAAAAGCAAAGAAAATTTGTAACGAAAGATTGAATATATAGTTTATATTTATTTATTCATTTTCTCAGTCGTACAATTATTTTTACAGTTATATGAGGAGGCACAACAGGCTTATGCCCAAAACTGTCCCTTTTCAAATTTATACTACAGTCAAATCAAAATCTAGGTTGAGCTGTAATTATCACTCATCAAAATAACAATTTATTCCAAAAAACAAACACATCATCAATTACAAATAGATGCACTATGAATTCGATTTAGAATCTTAACTTTACCGTACTTTCTTTATCCGTCATAATATGAACAAGGTAGCAACGCAACGCTCCTACATTATATGGCACGTCAAAATGATACGAAATCTTCAAAACCACTATACAACAGTTGTACACACTAGTTACTAGTGTGGTAATGAAGGGTACGTGATTGTCCATAAATTGGAGTAACCAATACAAGAAGACGAAGAGGAACCGAGTGATACGGTAATAAATCATGGAATTAATTGCTTTCCTTGGCATTGCCATCTCCTTATTCAAGGATATACTCTCTCCCTCATTCTTACACTCACTCTTTCTTTCTCTCTCTCTCTCTCTTAGAGACTTAACTCTAATCTAATCTATTCTAATCTCTCTCACACACACACTCACTCACCCTCTCTCTCTCTCTAACACTCTGTCTCACTGATTCACACTCTCCAACAATTCGCCAAAAGCGCATAGTATCGTTGTGAGGGCGCAATGTGTTTATTGGGCGCAATGTGTTATATTGTGACGAATTAATCAGATAGTGGTGTTGATAAGAAGAGTCACACCCTGTGGGGGGTTGCAAACACAACACAATTGGACCGCAGCAGTATTCTGTTTTGATCTGTCCAAAGGGTGACAATATCGTTCGCAGTATAAGGGAGAAACTGATCTCAAGAACGTAATAAAGGCTATATCCAGCTCTCTACTGGTATGTGGGGGGTTGAAACGGTGCATATTGTCATTTCAAAAATAGAATCGATTTGTTAAACGATGGATTTTTGGATTTAATTGTTTTACAGATCAGGCCTACTTTGTGAGAAATGAATAGGTAATATTAGAACTCATAGCTACAGCGCACAAGTCTGACTTTGCCAAAACATCAAGATTTATCATTGACCGAGCGAAGTGAGGTCTAAGATTCAAGCCGACGGTTTGGCATTTCTCTTAATGTTTAAATGTTCAAGTGTTAAAATGTTTGAATGTTTATATGTTTATATGTTGATATGTTGCGCATTTACGGCGAAACGCGGTAATAGATTTTTATGAAATTTGACAGGTATGTTCCTTTTTTGATTTCGCGTCGACGTATATACAAGGTTTTTGGAAATTTTGCATTTCAAGGATAATATAAAAGGAAAAAGGAGCCTCCTTCATACGCCAATATTAGAGTAAAAATCAGACTATAGAATTATTCATCATAAATCAGCTGAGAAGTGATTACACAGATGTGTGGAGAAGCCAGTCTATTGATGTATTTCCATAAGGTCTATAGTTTCAATAAGGTACTTGTGGATGAGAATACTGCGTGAGGTCTACTGTTCACAGAACTACTAGTAATTTTGAGTTAGTGAATGATACAGTATAACCTTGTAAGGCCTTTCCGAAAGTACTTGCAAAATATATGGAATAATAGCCAGCTGTGAAATATAAACACGATAATTTGAGAGAATTGTGTTCTGGACCCTGTTTCGTAAAATCTTAGAAATCCTATAATACAGGAACAGCTGATTTTTCTGTCATATTGAGCATGTAATTGGAATGGTGATTCTCCTGTATTACGTGACTTATAAGTTTTATGAAACAGCGCCCTGACGACGCAATAAATAAAAATAACGAGCGAAGCTCAGTGCCCCGATATTAAAAATGACGAGCGAAGTTCGGTGCCCCGAAATTATATACTTAAGCTGCGTTTACACGGAACTTGACAAACACATATGTTCATAATGTGTATGACGAGTTATGATCAATCAAGGTACCTAGAATACATAATGTATTCTAGGTACATTGTGTTCAATCTAATAGAATCTTTAAATACAAGCTATTAACATTTTGTTAATAACTTTGGTGTAAACGCAGCTTTAGTCTTCATATCCTCTTTTAGCCCGGTTAAAGTTTATTGAATGAAAAAAATTTGATAGGTGATTAGAAATAATCAATTAAATAAATAATGCTGAAGAATTTATCATATTTTTTGTTGTAAAAAGTTAATTTTCATCAGATTATCACGGAACTGGATGAATTATATCATACGGAATACAAACTCAAACGTGAACTGAGTTTGTTTACATTTCAAACAGGTGACATCACATACTTTTGTGGATGAGAAAACTTCGTGAGGTCTACTGTTCACAGAACTACTAGTATTTTTGATTGTAAAAAACTAATTTTCATTAGATTGTTACGGAACTGGATGAATTATATCATACGGAATACAAATTCAAACGTGAACTGAGTTTGTTAACATTTCAAACAGGTGACATCAGATAATTCTGTGGATGAGAAAACTGCGTGAGGTCTACTGTTCACAGAACTACTAGTAAAACTCACCTGATCTTGAGGGCAGCACTTTGGAGGCAGTTGTTCTAGCGCGGAGGCAGCGGAAGCACAGTTATAGAAGACACCAGTAACCAGTAGCAGTGTGTAGCAGCTACAGCAGCAGGATAGAAGACGCATGGCCACCTGGCAGTGAGGCCACCTGATTGTGAGGCCACCTGATTGTGAGGCCACCTGATTGAGCGGCCACCTGATTGTGAGGCCACCTGATTGTGAGGCCACCTGATTGTGAGGCCACCTAACCGTGAGGCCACCTGATTGTGATGCCACCTAACCGTGAGGCCACCTAACCGTGAGGCCACCTAACCGTAAGGCCACCTGAGTGAGGCCACCTGATTGTGAGGCGACCTAACCGTGAGGCCACCTGATTATGAGGCGACCTAACCGTGAGGCCTGGAGCCGGCAGCTATCACCTCTCGGCTCCTCTCGACTGAGCGGCTAGATGTGATGTGATTCGAGCGACCAGCGGCTTTCCAGCGCTCCGCTCTTTTCTCGGCTCTAATTGACCGTAACGCCCCTGCCGGCACCGGCCAAAAACGCGCCTCTGGTACAACAGACCCCCTACCTTACCCCCTTTACCCCTCCTATCACCCCCTACCACCATTCCCCCTTGTCGTCTCTTTTGACACCTAACTGTTTGACAACAATCAACTGTCAGGAGTCAGTTTTCTACACCGGTGTAGCACCTGCTGAATGCCAGGGCAACATATATATATATATATATATATTTACTAGAGTGAGGTCCAACATACATAATATTTACTAAAGTGAGGTCCACGTTTTAATGACAGTGGAAGAAGATAGGAGGTTCACGGTAAAATGACAGTAGAGAAAGATATAGGAGACAGCGTTGCCGATTCTCTGTCTGCCAATGCATTTTATAGACGGTAGCTGATACCTGTATATCTTCCCACTATAGCAGATAAAACATATAATAACCAAATATATTTTATATATATATATATTAATATATATATATAGATATATATATATATATATATATATATATATATATATAAAAGTGAAATGGCACTCACTCACTCACTCGCAGAACTAAAAATCTACCGGACCAAAAACGTTCAAATTTGGTAGGTATGTTCAGTTGACCCTTTAGAGGCGCACTAAGAAATCTTTTGGCAATATTTTGACTCTAAGGGTGGTTTTTAAGGGTTTACAGCTCGTCTTTTAGCATGTATATTCTTCTTATTCTCTTAATTATAATTGAAAAAAGGCCATACCATATGTTAATATAGAACTATAATCTAGAGAGAGTACCTCTTCGGAACAGTTGTTAACTGGTAACTAAATTAATAATTTTGTCAGGTTGGCATTAAGTTGAGTTGACTTTGTTAGATTGGCACCAAGTTGAAGATTGAAAAATGCACTTATCGCGGAAAAATTGATTGGGCACTGCTACTTCAATCGAAGCTATTCCTGGGAATATTATATTACTAGCCGTCAGGCTCGCTTCGCTCGCCATATCCGTTTAGCGAGACGTTTAGTCTGCGGACCCCGACTGGATAACATATGATAAAAATGCGCAAATGAAAAATGCAGGCGAGCGAAGCGAGCCTGCTGATCTCATTCTTGGACGATCCAGTCGGGGGTCCAGGCTAGACGGATATGGCGAGCGAAGCGAGCCTGACGGCTAGTATATTATAATACTACTATAGTGAGGTCCACGGTATAATGGCAGTGTTATTGGCAATGGTATTGCTTTCTTTGCCCATCATTCAATGAAGCGGAAAGTGCTATCTTTTTCTCGCTTTGCTCTGTTGCCAGATTGTCTTTTAACAATGATGAAGAATTAATGATTAATTACCATAACATAATATTTTATAACTATTAAATCTTGTAAAACTTTGAAGTGAAAATTGTGGCCACATCAAAGAATGTGAGTGTTTTTTCACTTTAAAGTTTTACAAAATTTAATAGTAATAATAATAGTGAAAACAAGATGGATAACCAATAACGAAAATATTTTATCTCAATTATGAAAATTCATCATGAAATAAACGAAAATATAATTCTTGATTAATAAAATATATATAATTGATTATTTTAAATGAGAATGAACAGTTAATATTACATCAATAGACCTTAATCAGCTACCGTCTAAGGAAGGCATTGACAAGACAGAGGATCGACAACGTTGATCCTATCTTTCTCCACTTCCATTATAACGTGGACGTAGTAGCAGTATTTAGCAGTAGTGGAAAATATAGATTAAAAGTTTGTTTACAGAGAAAAAACTGCAAATACATCTGTATTTTACTTTATTCACAATTTACTGTGTAAAATATAGAGAAATACATCAGTTATAGTGATGCACAAGTGTAGAATACTGTTGCGAGATTCTGATGGTTCGGGTTCCACCTCAACTGATAATACATCAAAATCCTTTCACAAGCACAGTCAGGGTTTTATATAGTGAGATCCACATTATTATGGCATGAATGAAAGATAGGAAAAAAGCGTTGCCGATTCTCGGCCTTTTCACTACCGTCTATAAAGAATAGCTGATACTGGTATATCTGATGTAATATTAACAGTTCATTCTTGTTTAAAATAATCAATTATATTTTATTAGTCACGAAAATATATTTTCCAATTACTTAGTAATAAATTTTAATTTTCATAATGAGATTAAAAATATTTTGTTAATTTATTATACAGAGTGAGTCATATGTATGGGAACCCTTCAATATAAATTGGAGACTGTATCTTTCAGGATAATTGTTGGTCAAATACTTCACCTTTTGACCTACAACTGAATTTCAACCCCTTATAAGGGGGTGACTTAGGGGTTGTAACTCGAACATCATTTAAAGGCCTTTTTGAAACAAGAAAGATGGCATCGACAAAAATGTTCTATGATACTTGTATCCAAAATTGCGGCTGATTTAAGTTTTAGTTTTTAAAGAAATGAGGGGCTGTAACTCAAATATTTCAAATTTAAACACCCATTGTGTGATACATTATTTCTAAGGCCTTCTCAAAACTAGAAAGATGACATCAATAAAAATGATTATACTTTTATCCAAAATGGCAGCTGCATAAAATTTATCATTAAAAATGAAGATTTTGTATTACAAATTACCTTCACTGCAACTGATAAGTCTATTTGTTTCTACTTTGAACTTTTTACAACAGTTATCCGCGATTATAGATCCTTGGCAAAAATAAAATCAACGTTTCTAGCAGTACCGAAAACTGGAGAAAATGAATTTCTGTTCAAAGGTGTGTTTCCGACGAGAGTGGACTGGAAAATCAAGAAACAACAGATTATGATTATGATAGCAAAAATTCCTATCAGTAAGTTAAAAGATGATCTGTTTTTGATTGGTAGTAGGCCTACTGAAAAAAATGTTATGATTGAGGGCTCTTTAGAACTTTTGTTCTGAATATCTAATAGAATAGTATGCTATATTAACATATATAATATATAATTATAGTATATTAGCAGATATAAAATGAAGAAACTAGTTCCAAAAAATAACAATATTTTTTTAGCTATATCACAGTTGGATT